>NC_139709.1:3315279-3369637 GCF_964188405.1 Protomyctophum parallelum
GGCTTGTTTTGTTAAGTTTTATTAAGTTTGTTAAGTTGGTAAATATGGCTTGTATTTTAAAGTGCATTGGCTTTGCTTAGTCGGGTTGTATTCTTCTTTAGGGTTACTTTTAAAATGTATTTGCACATTTGGGCCTTTTTCTAAAGCCTGGTTGCTTTATTTGGGCTTGCTTCTAAACAAGTATTAGCTTTTTTGAGCCTTTTACTGAAGATTAGTTTCATAAAATGTTGTTTTATTTGCACTTTTATTCCGAATGTTTAAACCAGTGGTTCTCAAACATTTCCGTGTCTAATCAGTGGGAGTGGAAATGGGTGTGTGTAATCATGGCACTATGCTGCTCCTGGTCCCAGTCCCACTGATTACACAAAGGACCTGCACACCTTGTGAGCTTGTACATCTGCAATTTTCAAATGTCCAATGCATATTGGTTTAAAGTGATTTTCATAAACCTATAGTTGAGTTTGTATTTCAACTGCTTGGCCAATATCTCCAGCTTGCCTCCTAATAATTCTTGTATTTGCCAAACTATAACATTGTTTAGTATAATTGAGTTTTAAACGCTTTATGTAATGTGACAGTTTTGTGTTTCTCTTTAGACAAAACATGTCTAACCGTAACGACGAGGGAAAGCTGTTCATTGGAGGGCTGAGCTATGACACAGATGATCAGTCGTTGGAGGAAGCCTTCACCAAATTTGGAAAAATTTGTGACGGTAAAAAACTACTTTCAATCCATATGAACAACTACATTCATTCACATGCCACATGGTGTAATTTATCTTTTTTTTTTTAAATCTGTTTCATTGTCTACAGTTGTTGTCGTCAAAGACAGAGATACAGGCAGTTCTCGTGGTTTTGGCTTTGTGAGGTTCGATAACCCAGACCATGCAAAGGAAGCGATGGAACGAATGAATGGACAGGTGAGTTGTTGACATATTGCTACAGATGCTGGTAGCCATTCTGAAAGGCACTGTATGCTCTCCTGGTGGCACAACACGACTGACCGGTTGTCTTTTCAGAGTCTGGATGGCAGGACGATCCGTGTGGACGACGCTGGGAATGGCCGCTCCGGAGGTGGAGGAGGAGGAAGGGGAGGAGGAGGATATTCAGGCGGAGGTGGAGGATATGGAGGAGGAGGAGGAGGAAGGGGAGGAGGAGGATATGGAGGTGGCGGCTATGGTGGTGGAAGCGGTAGAGATGGGGTTTTTACCCTGAATTCTTTAATTTCCTATCTCTGGCACATTTAATTGATCGATGGCATGTCGTTGAATGTATTCTCTCTTGTATTTGCTTAGGAGGTGGTGGAGGATACGGAGGTGACAGGAGCGGAGGTGGTGGAGACCGTTGGTGAAGATGACTGACATGGGCTTTTATATACATGTATGCCTATCGCATTTTTGGAAATTCTTTACTAATAAACATTTGTTTTACTTGATGATATTGGTATTTCTTCCACAATCATTCATGATTATATTGTGACTGAGTACTGTTTCTGTGCAGTCAAGTCATTGGGATTGGATGCATTGTCATCCTGCTTTGGGGTGCCATGTCATATTGCTGGTGTTGGGCTGTTATCAAGTCAACACGGCCATCTATCAGGATATTATTTTAGAGCACTTTGTGCGTCTGTATCTTTACTAGCTTTATGGAGAAGCTGATTTCTGTTTCCAGAAGAGTATTTGCTCATGCCCCGTCTTCAAAAGTAGCTCTCACCAAGTAGGAGTACATTATTGACATTACATCTCAGGTGCCTGGTTGTCATGTCTTGGGTTTGAATTTTACGGAAACGAAAACCAGACTATGGTCTAAAACCAGACTATGTATGAGCCTTAAGGCAAAAGACTGCAACACACCATACCAGCCTCTCACACACTCCAGCTCTAGTGTTGTACTAATTTTGTTTTATATGAAACTGTTAAAAAAATGTACAGTGCCTTCAAAAATGTATTATATTTAACTGGACCATGCCTATGATGCCCCCCCCCCCTGGGAGCAAGGGCAGTGTCTTGAGTGTACAGGGTTTGCTGAGGGCCTATAGTTATAGGGCCTGAACTCTAGTTTTCGCCCGCTGCACGTTTCGGTCAATTAGACCTTCATCAGGACAGACGAGGTGGTCTAAACGTCGACCTAATAAAGAGAAACGTGTTGCCAAGTGTCTGACAGTGTGTGGGACCTTTTCTCTGTTTTTTTCAAAGATACCCTTTTTAATATGCTCTATTGCCCTACGCACCTTTCACTATAGCCTTCTGAGACGTGCATCGGCCTTTTGCTATAAAGGCTATAATTTTTAATTGACATTGTAATACACTTCTAACATTGTATCTATCAGGATATTTTAGAGCACTTTGTGCTTCTGTATCTTCACTAGCTTTATGGAGATGCTGGTTTCTGTTTCCAGAAGAGTATTTGCTCTCTAGGAGTACATTATTGACATACATCTCAGGTGGTTGTCATGTCTTGTAAATTTACTGTAATCAAGATTACAACTAAAAGGTTTGAATTTTACGGAACCGTAAGGCAAAAGACTGCAACACACCATACCAGCCTCACGCTCTCAAGCTGTAGTTTTGTACTAATTTTGTTTTATATAAAACAGTTAAGAATTTACAGTGCCTTCAAAAATTCTGAGATTCTGAACTTTAACTCCCTACACACACACACACACACACACACACACACACACACACACACACACACACACACACACACACACACATTGCTGGGAGCTAACCCCATCTTCATTTTGAGAAAGAAGCCACTGATGGACATGTTTAACCCATTCTGATCGGGCACCCATTTTGGTGTCAGCATCATGTTATGCTTTAGCTATTTAAAAATAGCAGACCTACAAGCTCATATCGCGCCACCGAGTGGCGCGATACGAGCTTGTAGGTCTGCTATTTTTGAAAAATCAAAGAGCGACTGACATTTTTAGAATCTGATCTCGGGTCAGAATGGGTTCATCAGACCAGTGTGTGTCCGGCGGAAACCTCGTATGAATCTGATCTCAGGTCAGAATGGGTTAAAATGTACTCGAACACTTCCTACACCTACAGCATGGCAAACTGCTGTCCTCGCTGATAGTTCTATATGCCAGGACTATGCATAACTAGGCCCCCATTTTTGCCTGTGCCTTACACATTTTTTTTATAAAAAATAAAAATAAAACCCTGATATACATTGAAACGTAATCTTGTTGATTGGTATTTGGCACTGGTGAAAGTAGGGCCCAAACTAGTGTCCCAATGTCCATGCATGGAGTTGTCACTGGAGAGTTCAACACAATGGAACAATGCCTCCTCTCCTCCACAGGGTGGAGCTGTGGAGGCGAATGTCCGAATGAATGAAGGTGAAACAAATCATTGCATGTGTTGATGGAAGCTTTAGCTTGAGCTCAGAAAAAATGAAAGCCTCATCCACAAAAAGTTCTGCACGTTCCATATGGATATAGGATGTTCTCTAGTCTAGGCCCTCAAGGTTCAACATTTCTTTATCAGTAGTATAGTACCCGATGCTAGAGCAGATCTGTTATAAAAGTCTCAAGTAAAAACAGTATTCATGCAATTAAAAAAAAAGAAGAAAGGTCATGACAAAAGTATGCACACACACACACGCGCACACACACACACACACACACACACACACACACAAACAAAAGTATTTTGTATCATACTGTGTAGGGCTAAAGATATGCTTACTATAGGCCACTCATCAAATTGACAGATTGATTAAATACAACTCCAAAGACAGCTGGGTCATTGTGAATACATGCTGGACAGTTTTGTGAGACACACACACACTTCCTGTGACGTCGTGTGCTTGTAAAAATGTTAAACGATGCATTAATGTAGCGCCTTTATATCCAAGGCGCTTTACATAGATTGTGCATTACATTCACCCATTCACACACATTCATACACCGATGGTGGCGGCAATTATAGCATTTTTTTTCTTTTTTTAATTAAACCTTTGAACAGGCATAACTCATGCCCTCGTTCAGCGGCAGACACTGGGCCGACACTGGGGAGGCACTGTGTGTGTGTGTGTGTGTGTGTGTGTGTGTGTGTGTGGGTGTGTGTGCTCCAAAACTGTGGAATGCACTTCCCATTGCAGTCAAAACTGCAGCATCACTCCCAATCTTCCGCCGTAGCCTGAAAACCCACCTTTTCAGACTCCATCATGGCCAATAGCACTTACCCTACCCCCTTCTATTTGTCTTTAAATCTATAAATGGTCTGGCTCCTCTTTATCTGTCTGACCTTATTGAGGTTTATACTCCTGCTAGATCACTGCGGTCTGAGGGCCAGCTAAACCTCAGGGTCACAAAGAAGACCCGCTTAAAGTCCAGAGGCGACCGAGCCTTTTCTGTTGTAGCCCCTAAACTATGGAACACACTCCCCTCCCACGTCAAATTGGCCCCCTCCATCGAGACCTTTAAATCCTGCCTGAAGACCCACCTCTTTACCTTGGCTTTTAACCCTGCTTGAGTTCCTTTGGTCCTTGTATATGTTTCATCTCAATGTGATGCTGTTGTTTTTCTGTTGTTTTCTGTAATGTGTCTCAGTTGTTGTCACTGTTTGTACTTTGTTTTCTCGCTGTTGTTTTTCTGTGTGGTAGCTTTAGTGCACTTGTTTTTATTTTATTTTATTCTCCTGTACAGCACTTTGTAAACTCTGAGTTTTAAAACGTGCTATATAAATAAAGTGGATTGGATTGGATTGGCTTAGATAGCATTTCTATTGACTTAGATAGCATTTGACACAGACTTATAGCATGTTATGTAGACAGCACTATAATTGCATTGTATATAGTCATAGCACGCCATAGTACATATGTATAGCATAGTAGTAAATATGTATAGTGTATGTATAGTTTCATTATATAGATATTCCACTGTTACTTTCTTGGCTTACGCATGTTTCATGATAAATGCTTTTATGTGATGTATTCCCATGCTTTTTGTTCTTGCTTAATGTAAATCGCTCTGGATTAAGAGCGTCTGCTAAATGCCTAAATTGTGTGTGTGTGTGTGTGTGTGTGTGTGTGTGTGTGTGTGTGTGTGTGTGTGTGTGTGTGTGTGTGTGTGTGTGTGTGTGTGTGTGTGTGTGTGTGTGTGTGTTTTAGGCTGGCCACAACAGTGACACTTGGTTGTGAAAACCAACCAAACGCTATTTCGTGCCTCACTGCTCAGACAGACAGACCCAGCCAGGGACCTGCAGGGACAAACATAACTGTCTAATGGTTGCACCACTCAAAAACCATCCAGTGTTGCTGGCCCCTCCCATTCATACAATTAAGCCTCAGTGAAATGCATGGCACTGGCCCCGCCCACTGAGGCCCCGCCCACTGACACTATTTAAATAGGTTGCAGTCAAACGCAGAGCATTTCCTGATTGCTCCCAGAGTTCCCTCTCAACTCACCAAGCTGCAGCCAGGATGTTATCTGGCCCTGCTGCTTTCCCACTCTTCCTCCTGATCTCCTCTCTGCTGATTGTAGGCTAAGTATAGACAGACTGATGTGACCCTTTCTGATTTCTGTCAGGTTGTGTTCCCACATTATGCTTATGCAGAGTTTCATCTGCTTATGTAAAGCACATTTCACACAATGGAAGGGGTTGAGTCCAAATGTGACAGTTTTTGTGTTCTTTAGACATAAGATGGAGTCGGACTGTTTAACATGTACGCTGTTTGTTAGTGGGCTGAGCTATGACGCTACCTTGTTGATGTCGGCGTTCTCCAAGTACGGATCCATTGATAAAGGTAAACTATACTTGTGCTGATGCGCTCCATATTGGCAACCACATTCATTTGCATTCATGATTTTACTTTTTATTATATTCAATGAATTCATTTTTTCCACTTATTATTGATTTGTGTCTACAGTACAGTACATATTCATAAGAGGCCACGGATTTGCCTTTGTGACGTACGCTAACGCAGCTGACGCAAAGGATGTGATGGAAGGAATTAATGGACAGGTTAGTTAATGATGTAAAGTCACGGATGGTCTGATTGAAGCCATTTTGTTCTTTTGTACAAATACTGTACAACACAACTGACAATGGCTAACTGTTATAATG
Organism: Protomyctophum parallelum; assembly: GCF_964188405.1. NCBI lineage: Eukaryota > Metazoa > Chordata > Actinopteri > Myctophiformes > Myctophidae > Protomyctophum > Protomyctophum parallelum. Next base: position 3,321,359 of record NC_139709.1, read on the forward strand.
TATTGATGGCAGGAAGATCCGTGTTACTGTTGATGGACCTCCGGTGGCTGTGGAGGTGGAGGTAGAGATGGGCGTTTTACCCCAAACTCTTTAAGTTAGGCTTTCCCATCTCCGGCACATTTTATTCTTTATCAATGGCATGTTAAATGTATTATCTTATTCCCCTCGTATTTATGTAGAAGGTGGAGGAGACGGGGGAGGAGGATGAGGAGAAACCAGGAGCTTCCTCTCCGGTGGCGACGGGTATAATAAGTAAGGGCTATAGTCTTAAATGTAGGAATAATTAGTGAATTGAGCACGGTGCACCTGTTGTACTGTACACTGCTTCATGCTGGTTTTAATTGTGTCTTTATTGTTAGTTCTTCGGGCGGATCCTAGATCATCCCACAGGGACGGCTATGTAAGTATGCTGTATGGAGCCGTTGTATCTCTTCTCTGGTATATCTTTAGTTGTGTTCATGCTGCTCAGGCTTACTCCAGTCAATGGAGGGTGTGCACATGTATAAAGTGAGTTTAACGTTGTTTAATGCAATCAGAAAATACCTTATTCTGTTTGGATGTATGGGCTGTCAAGGCCAGAAAGCTTGTGTGTGCATATACCCTCTATAGTCTATTATTGAGGCAGATTGTTGCAACCACCCCTGACATCATATTTTGGGCAAGTTTTATAGTAGCAGATCAACAAGTTCACAGCATGTCAAAATGTTGTGACTGCACTATTGGGCTAAGATAGTGTGGAGCTGACACAATGTGTAGTCTCATATTATAGTGACCAACTATTTAAAAAATAACAATGATCATCACTAACTTCAAATAACAGCCTTCTCTAAAAAGGATAATTTATTTTTGATATTCAGGAAAGTTCATTATTTTGACTGTCTTTACCCACTTCTTGTCCTCAGCTGCAAATGACTAAAAATCAACCTGAATCCAAGATCATCCCTTGACTGGCAGCGTCATTAAAAAAAATAATACTGACTTGATGCCTTTTTGTTGTTGTGGAAATAAATAATGTCATGTAAAAAAACATGTATTTGTCGCTATATTTTACTTCTCTAAACGGCCTCCCTCTGGCCAGCTGAGGCGCCTGATGGAGGGGAAAGAAACTGGTCTCTAAACGGCCTCCCTCTGGCCAGCTGAGGCGTCTGATGGAGGTAAACGGCCTCCCTCTGGCCAGCTGAGGCGTCTGATGGAGGGGAAAGAAACTGGTCTCTAAACGGCCTCCCTCTGGCCAGCTGAGGCGCCTGATGGAGGGGAAAGAAACTGATTGGAATAACCTTTTCCTTCCATGGAAACTCCCCCTTAATTGTCAGGTGAAAAGATTCCTCATGCATTGAAGGAAGCATGAGGTCAGTCCGTTGCTCTCCCCAGGTTGGCAGAGGGAGTGTAGAGCCCAGGATTACATTAGATAATTGACACTGACTGTGTGAAAACATGGGTTACAAAATTGTGCGATTAAAAAAGATATATACATTTCAATGAAGTCCTGCATGGCATTCTGGGAGCTTGCATCTACGGCTGCAGTTGCAGGACAGCATCTGCGACGCTGCTGAGTACGGGTCTGCTCGGATCAACTGGTATTACACATGAACATAAACGGGTACTAGAATCTGAAGTTGTTCAGCCATCGTCGGGTATTTCTGGGAGACCTTTGAAGACTGCTGATGTTAGAATTAACTTGAGCTGTACTGCGTAGTGTAGCAGTGTTATGAATTATGAGGGCCCTAAGGCAGGTAGAGGGGGTTTGTGGGTGGCAAAGACTTCATTTATTTAACTCCCGACCATGATCACATGGTTTGGAGCACAGATTCATAAAAGTATACAATACATTACACGATATACATGGACATATCGGAAGGCTTTCCATATTTGTACAGTGGAAGAACATTTTTCAGAAAAGCACCCAATTTATAGATTTTAGTTTTCTTTCAGATTTTAGTAATTCAATTAATTTAAACATAGAAGGGTGGGTAAAACAAAATGGCAGGTATTTTTTGCCTGAAATTTATAATGCTAGTATTCTTACATTCCAACAAAACATGGTACTCATCTCCACTTCTGGCTTCATTAGATGGGTTACAAATCCTGACTTCTTTCCAGTCCTTTATATCTACCGATGACCTTTGGGATTAATTGTGTTGTTTAGCCTAAAGTTTAAATAGCCTGTCTATACTTACGGTTTTCTCACATTTTTCTAGTTTGAACTCTTGTTTGTGTTCAACATGTCACATGATGTCAGATACTAATACTATGATACTATTGAGATCACTTTGCCACTTTTGCAAAAACTGGTCTTTCAACCTTTGTTCGACAGTTTGCTTCAACCAGTCGTACATTTCTGGGCCAAACCAAATGTAAGACATACCACAGTCATCCAGTATTTTCTTTACCTGTGCAATGTCCCGGGCAGTGCCCAATGTATAGAAAATGTATAGATGTCTCTTCAACAAATGCATGACGTAGCCTTTTACCAATTGCGGTCCTTCTATAATTCAGGGTTTTAGGCAAAGTGATGCATGCCTAATTATTATATTATGTTCATTCCATACCAAAACTATTATTGTGTGTGTGTGTGTGTGTGTGTGTGTGTGTGTGTGTGTGTGTGTGTGTGAGATTCTGATCCATCATTTCTGCGTGTGTTGACACTACACCAGGGTTCCCCAATTAATTTTCCTCAAGGGCCATATTTTGACCAAAGGGTACCAGGCTCATTTTCAGGGCAAGACCCCGTTTGAAAAGCATGTCCAGGTTGACATGCGTAGGCTACTACACGGAGAAGAACTGGGAGGGGGAGGCGTGGGGAGATGCACTGCCCGGGACAGTGTGCATTGTAGTCTTTGAATGAGGGTGGGGGGTGGTAGACAGTGGGGGTATGGAGGTCACCGCAGTGCTATCAGAACATACATGTCATAACTGGGTCCCTAGAGGTGGCAGAGGTGATGCAGGAGTGTGGCGGGCTTATAGGGTGTCCTGCAGGTGGGTAGTAGAGGGCAGTATGAGGTGTGGGTGGGTCCTTATAGGGTGTCCTGCAGGTGGGCAGTAGAGGGCAGTATGAGGTGTGGGTGGGTCCTTATAGGGTGTCCTGCTAGGTGGGTAGTAGAGGGCAGTATGAGGTGTGGGTGGGGGTCACTGGATTATAGCTCACTGGGGCACCTAAAGTTATAGTAGCCAAGGAGTCTCTGAGCTTCTCCCCTCTCCCATGTCAGAGGTGAGAAATGACTTCATGACATATGCAAAGGCTCAACTTATGTAACTTATATATATATAGCATTTTATGTAGACATGTAGGCGCTCTATAGGTATACGCATAGTTTCATTATATAGATATTCCACTGTTAGGTTCTTAGCTTACGTGTGATTCATGATGACTATTTTTTTTATGTATATGATCAGATGTTTGACCATATTTTTGTTCTTGCGTGCTTACTGTAAATGGCTCTGGATTAAGGGCTGAATGCTTAAATAGTAAATTTAAATTGTTCACTTAAACTTTAAGTGAACTTTAAGTGAACAACGATTAATAATCGATTAATTGAATCCACCCCCCATATTAATCAATATCAGATAAAACTTATAAGATTTTATATTATGCACATGACATGGTCACATAACCATTATGTTGAGTGCATGCTTTGATGGTTACAGTTTATAATCAGTTTTGATGAGTAAACCTTTGTGGAGATCTTCTCAGTTCTCATTGTATGCTTAGTTACTGCCATTCAGGATGGAATATGAAATCCATTTGGGTAGAAGTAGTTTCATAAGGGGCTGGTATGAAGTACTTGATATAAAGAGAACATGTTCAGTTCACTAGTCTACACTCTACTCTACACCTGCCTTCATTTCATCTGATTGTCTGTCTGGCAGGCACTTAACAAGCCATCGTTAACTGTGTCTGTTAGAGAGAGGGGCAGAGAAGAGTGGCTTTGCTCAACTTGATTTATACTTATATTCTCCACTCTGATGAAGGTACATGTTCGATATATCATGCAGCCTTACTTATTAGTTTATATTTTAGCTATTAAAAAAAACAAAAACATTTTTTTATTTTTATTTTGCTTGAGGCAGGCGGGCCGCAGAAGACGACGTCGCGGGCCGCATGCGACCCGCGGATCACCAGTTTGACACCCCTGACTTAAAGTCTCTACATGAAATGAGGTTCAAAAGTTGTTCATATATTTGTACCAATTTCCATGTGACAATAGTGGTCCACACATTCAACACATGACAACTGTTGGAGATAGGCAACAACCAAATTGTGAGATACTTAAAAAAACCCTCTTGGAGCACGCTATCTCTGCGCGTCCTTTAATTGGTGAAGTGTAAGAACGGACAGAGGTATTAAGGATCTAACATGTATTTAATCCAATTGAGATCCTGATTGAATAATAGAATGAATATGAAATGTACTACATGAGCTCATGGGCGTCAGAATTCTATCCCTTGCGATTAAGTACAATCACCAAGTGACAGTTGGTGCAGTCTGCACACTGGTCAAATGCTTTCCCTGCCCATTTTATACATTAACATGAAGCCAAATCGGTAGATTCCAGATGACGATTTCTGTATGTTCCTCTCGATACTTCTGCCTTTCCTCAGGGTTATGCGATGGTCAGTTTAGTCAGAGAGTTAGCCTGCAGGACAAAGCATAAGACTAACCACAACATATAGAAAATAATGATGGAACTTTGTGATGCAGAGGGGCCTCTTGACCTCTCCTCTGTTACTTCCCTTTTCCTTGCTTAACATCTGAGTGTCCATTTTTAGATTTATTATCAACCAGCTCATATCAGAGGAGCGTTTGATGCTGTTTTGGGAAAACAGTTATGTGTATTTGTCATCCTTTTGTCATATAGATTAAAGGTTAAACATGGATGAATCAATATCCTAATATATTCAAAACTTGCATTTAATCACATTATGCCTTTAAATAAATGGCTCTTTATTTAACATTAATGATTTAGAATGATAATAATATGATCAACTGGGTATACTAATTGGATCTCTTTATCCAATAAACCAACACAACTACCACTAAGCTACTAGTAGCTAGTCTGTGCCAATATAAGTGCCAAACTGTGAACTACAGATGTACAAAGTAAAAAAAAAAGAAATCAAACCTATATTTGCCCACCCATTTGATAATCATGGTCCACTTTTGTGGCTCGATCTGGCTCATGAACTAAATGAAGCTTTGTGAGCTTCAATTGTAGATGATGTAGATCGGCTATTTTCACTATATTTTAAACTAATCTTAAATTAACATCTTCAATCCTCGGTTGTGCTTAAGGATCTCTGTCTGTTTTTTTTAATTAAACATGCCAACACACACACACACACACACACACACACACACACACACACACACACGTGTGTGTGTGTGTGTGCGTGCGTGCGTGCGTGCCATGCATACAAAGGGATGTAGTGGAATAGTGGAACTCATAGCGAAGGACATATCAAAATATCTTCAGTGAGAAACATTCCTGTGTCATTTCATCCATGTTTAAGCTCTGTGATAACCCAGACATCTTTACACCTTTGACAGGTAATACTCCAGTCCAGAAGGTGTTGTGGTTGATGAAGAGTCCAGAGAAGTGTCTGTATTAGAGATAGAGCCTCCACCCTACCCCCAATACGTTCCCTCAGTCCCTACGCTCATTCTGTAGCTCCAAGGAGCTACAGAATGAGCGTAGGGACTGAGGGAACAAATTGGGGCTAGCCTCCACCCTAGCCTAGAGCAAGCCTTTATGACCATGGTCATTAAATACCAATCACTTCTACATACCATCTGCGGCTGTGGCTCAGGAGGTAGAGAAGGTCGTCCAATGATCCCTGGGTCAGCGGTTCGAATCCTGGCTCCTCCTGTCCACATGTCGAAGTGTCCTTGGGCAAGACACTGAAACCTACATTGCCTCCAATGAGTCGGTCGGTGTGAGCTCGCCACCATTGGTGTGTGAATGTGGGAAGTGAGGACGCTGGCGTCGACTGTACGCCGCTACACCTCCCAATGTATGAATGAATGAACCATTGTAAAGCGCCTTGAGCACTTGGAAAAGCGCTATAAAAAATGCAATTCATTATCTCAGAGCTGGGCTAATAGGTGCAGACTATTTGTTGTTATATTTGGCAGCCTATAGGCTTGGGAATACCCAGTGACTGGTTGTTAGAGGGTTCCAACAACTTGGGATGCCCAAAAAGGAGGCTAAAGGGCTGGCAAAGTATTGCAGTGTCTGCTATAATCACTTTGGTAGAATATAGGCATGTACTATCTATGGGTATAGCCATAGATAGTACATGCCTATATTCTACCGTGAAAACACGTGCCATGCTTTTGTAAATGTAACCCTACTGCACCTGTAATATTTATCCCCTTTGTGTGGACATAAATAATTGGTTAAAGTGTGTGTGTGTGTGTGTGTGTGTGTGTGTGTGTGTGTGTGTGTGTGTGTGTGTGTGTGTGTGTGTGTGTGTGTGTGTGTGTGTGTGTGTGTGCGTGTTTGTGTGTGTGTTAGCCTGCCAAACAACAAGGCGAGTGGCGCTGACGGGGTCACTTATGAAAACCTAAAAGCCACTAACTCATCTCAAATTCTGGTAAATATATTCAACACTTGCCTGTTGGATAGAAAAGTGCCGGACTCATGGGCAGGTGCATTAATACACAGAATCCCTAAAAAAGACAATATTCCTGACGACCCTTCTACGTGGAGGGACATTTCACTTTTACCGACAATATATAAAGTATTCATGAAATGCATATTGGCCCGTATTCTGCCCTGGCTCACAGACACTGGCATTCTGTCATCTGAACAAAAGGCGTATATTGCCCGTCAAGGAATGCATGAGCATGTTTTCTGTCTGAAGGCAGGGATCGACAACTTTAAACATGACTCTGCAAAGTTCTATTCTGTTTTGTTAGATTTCCGTGATGCATTCGGCACATTGCCTCATAATGTTATGATTTATGCTCTCAGTGAAATCCAGCTGCCACAACTGTACATAGATATAGTGACGAATGTCTATGAATAATCCTACATCCAGGTTATATGTGGTAATTACTCTGACTGATCCAATCAAGCTTGGTATAGGTATTAAAGCAGGGTGTCCCTGGAGTGCGGTGAATTTTATCCTTGCAATTAACCTGCATACAAAGTTTTACACAGATCCATGCAGTTAGAGGTGAAAACACTAATCGGCCAGTTATAGCGCCACCATGAGGCTGAGTTGAAAATGTTCCAGTGGTATTTCTTCCTTGGCCTAGTCTAGTGGGAATGTGCATGAACAATTTCACTGAAATCACAAGATGTGCTCATGATTTGTGGCATTTTGTTTGAAACGGAGCACTCCTGTGAACTTTGGAAGCCAATCTTAGCCAATCAGGATGGAGTCCTAAAAATCTGAAAGACATGTTTCATTGAATGGCTCTAGAGACTGTGTACAAATTTGCAATTTGACATCTGTAGGTGTACTGTCCAAAAAAAATGTTTTGCACAAAGCGGCCTGGTGGTGGCGCTATAAGAGGCCAATGTGAAAACCTTGGGGCAGAGGTTCAGCTGTGTGTGTGCAGAGTATGGCTGTGATCAAGCCAACGGAGATTATCTGTCCACAGAGTTATTTCTTATTTTCTACCTTCCACTTTGCATTATTTGATATTTTGGTAAAGAGTATTTATTTGTTGCGTCATTTCCGGTCTCATGACCATATATGGGTTCAAGTCAGCATGGCTGACATTGGCATATACACTTCCTCCTGTGCAGTATGCAGACAGGAGGGCAGTTAAGGTTCTTTTGGTTTCTGTGTCAATATTTTGTGTTGTTTGTCAATATTTAAGTTGTATGTTTTGTGTTGTTTTGAGTCTAATTGATCGACTGTGTTTCTTTCCAGTCTTGATTGTTTTTGATGTTCATATGGGTTCCTTCCTTCATTCCCTTGATCACTATGTGCAGCCAGTGAGGTGAATATTGTTTGTACTATATTTTCGTTATGTTTATGTGCTTTATACTTTGTTGTTCTATTTATCAGTTTTTATGTTGGCTTGTTGATCGAAGTGAGAGAAATAAAGCCACCAGTACCAGAGAAACAACTGACTCGTTTTTAAGACATCAATGGGAGTGACACAGAGGGACACACACACACACATGGATGAACTGAGTCCCCATGCCTTCTGCCTGGTGGAGACAATAATAATAATGTAAAGTAGGTTCTGGTTCTTCGAAGATCAATGGGACTGGAATACTAAAGAGAGGGCAGTGATCCAAGCACTCAAAAGCTTAAAAATGAGGAGAGTGGATGAATGACTTTATTTATAACTTTTATAAATAAAGTACATCTATTTTTATCCACTCTCTCCTCACTTTTAACCTTTTGAGTGTTCTTGTATAAATGTTTATTTATTTGCCCCGCGTGTCATAGAGCAATGTATGTATATTATTTGTTTCAGTTTGCTGGAAACTAGTATTCCATAGTATTTATTAGCTATATTACAGCAGTCCCAGTCAGATTGACGTGTGTCAGAGCTCCCCTCCAATCGGTGCCAGTGATGCGTGGTACCTCCCCAAACAAGGAGGTTCCAGAACACTGACCAATCATAGGACGACGGCGTCTCCGTGGCGCTTATAAATCCAGCAGTTTGCTCTGCTTAGTCATTCTATTCTCGACCTCTTTAGAACAGACAATGGCAAGAACTAAGCAGACAGCTCGTAAGTCCACCGGGGGCAAAGCGCCCAGGAAGCAGCTCGCCACTAAGGCAGCTCGTAAGAGCGCGCCGGCGACCGGCGGAGTGAAGAAGCCTCACCGTTACCGTCCCGGTACAGTGGCTCTGAGGGAGATCCGTCGTTACCAGAAATCCACCGAGCTGCTGATCCGCAAGCTGCCCTTCCAGCGCCTGGTGAGGGAGATCGCCCAGGACTTCAAGACCGACCTGCGCTTCCAGAGCTCCGCCATCATGGCTCTGCAGGAATCGGCCGAGGCTTATCTGGTCGGTCTGTTTGAAGACACCAACCTGTGCGCCATCCACGCCAAGAGGGTGACCATCATGCCCAAAGACATCCAGCTGGCCCGTCGTATCCGCGGAGAACGTGCATAAACTCATCTGTCACTGCCACACCCCCAAAACGGCTCTTTTAAGAGCCACCAAATGTGTTATTTAAAGAGCTATTATCCTTTGATATTGACTAGTTATGCACTTTTAACTATCTTCACAATGAGCCAAAAACGACTGAAATTATTCCATTTGGTAATGTGTGCTGAGAATTTGGCTAACTCACATGGGCAAATTAAAATTATCAGTGTTTATTCATCAATGCCATTGCACAATAAAACAACAATACAAATACTGCATCATTGGAGTTGCATTGTGTCAAGGCATTAATCGTAAGTCATTAAAACTGCTACCTGTGCGTGCTCCTTACTATTTATCTCAGACACCCATTCACATGAAATTATTATCATTAGTTTAGCATTCATTTGTAAGTAATCACTTTTTGGGGTTACTATGAAAGGCAAAGCCTTCAACAAGGCAATTCAATGTGCTTTACACAGAACACCAAGCAAAGGAAACATATTTGTGAAATGACATTAATTAGAATACTGAATACAATGCAAACAAACCACACCCGTGTGAAGTGAGGGGCGCTCTTATCATACATCATACATCATCTCATTCTGGCCAATCACAATGTATGTCCTCGTCCTCAATGTTTGTGTTAACACAAACACTCAGAACTGGCCATTCATTGTCGATGGCATTTCATGTTTGTGTTTAGGACACACTGTTTACGTGCACACTAATTGCCTTCAGCTCCTAGTCCTGTAAATGTTTTAAACCTTTTTGTAATCAGTAGGCTTTTTGTGTTGTTTCATGCTCTTTAAATGTTGTAATATTGTATTTTTCTTATATGAAGTATTGCTAAACGTTTATTTTAATGTTGTATTTTATGATGTCATTTTTATATGGTAAGCACTTTGGGTCAACTTCTGTTGTTTTTAAATGTGCTATATAAATAAAGGTGACTTGACTTGACTAAAGGCTCATAGATGGGGCTTGTGCCCCGCAAATAATAACAACACTGCAAGTCTGTGACTCTGTGTGATCTTGTAGATCTGCTATTCTGCTATTAATCAGCATCGCTGGGGGGGGGGGGGGGGGGTACATCCTTATCCAGAGAATCACAACCTTAGATTTACTCCTTTTATGTTGAACTGACACATGCAATACTGGAGAATGGAAACAGTTTGATCTGCACATCACTGCATTCATTTCTTAATGTTAACTTGAGTCCAGCTGTGTGAGGCTCCATAACCATAAAGGCCTATTCATAGTCTGGATCTTCGGTGGTGAGGTGACCACCAGACTACAACATGACGTCACTGAGGTGACCACCGAACTACAACATGACGTCACTGAGGTAACCACCGGACTACAACATGACGTCACTGAGGTGACCACCGAACTACAACATGACGTCACTGAGGTGACCACCGGACTACAACATGACGTCACTGAGGTGACCACCGGACTACAACATGACGTCACTGAGGTGACCACCGGACAACAACATGACGTCACGGAGGTGACCACCGGACTACAACATGACGTCACTGAGGTGACCACCGAACTACAACATGACGTCACGAGCCGCGGTGAAGAGCAAACCACCGCTCCAGCCCTTCTCTCTGTTTTTACTCACCACCGCTCAATGTTATTTCAGCTCCGGTGGTCAGCTCACCACCGAAATTCTAGATCTAGACTATGAATAGGCCTTAACCAAGCTTGTCTCAGAGTCACCTCACCTAAATATGCACTGCCACCTCTGTCATGAATCCATGCATTACTACTATAATGTACTTTGATATAACTGTTGAGAACGGATTACTTATAAGTAGTTAATTATTGGCCTCATTTATCATGAAACTTAGCTGAATAAATATTGAAAGAAAGTGTGGGTGGCTCTGAAAATAATACAGTAGTGTCCATAAAATACATCCCTCCATGTTGTCCATAATGTGACACAACACAACACAACACATTACAACAAATACTTTTGTATTAAAATTTTAAATAATTCATGCCAATATGTGTCACATGTATCTGCTTACATCATCACATTATTGTCAGTGTTAATGGATGGAGTGTAACAGTGAAAGTGTATGTGTGCCATAACCATAACCAAATAATGTACCTGTGTCGTTTTCTGTATTTTGATTACAATACGTTTTTGACCACAAATGGACCAAGTGTTACAACCTCTGTCATTGGAAGTTGGTATCAACTCCACCAAGCTGTTGTCAACTGGAGTGTGTTTACTTGTGTCAGAAAACCTTCTGTTTATAGAAGAACGGAAGACAAAGCAAAAGTATATTTATGTTATTGCATCGCCATGAATGTCTGCTAAGACGAGTTTGAGTATCATTGTTAATGTATCGTAGTTTAAAATGTTTTATAAGACAAATGACAGAGGAAACACTGGTGTCAGACTGTGGAAGGATGATGTTTTTAGCACATCACTTAAAAACTAGAGTGCCGTTTTCATATCAGATGTATTAATGTAAGAAAGGAGCATGTGTTTTAACTGATCAGCTCTTTGTTGCATTAAATAATATACCCAGTAGATAGTTATATGATGTTTTAATCGAGGAGAAAACACAAAAGTGTCACATTAAGATACTGCAGAAGAGCTGCTGTGTGTGTTGAGTCTAGATGGTTCTCATGTGGTGTTTAAGTCCAGCCCCTTCAGAGCGTTCGGCATCACTCTGAGAGTTTACTTTACAGGAGGAACAGCAACCTACTATCCGAGAGAATAATGGCAGAAGTCGCTCCAGCACCAGCTCCGGCCAAGGCCGCCAAGAAGAAGGCAGCTCCCCGACCCAAGAAGACCGGCCCCAGCGTCGCTGAGCTGGTCGTCGAGGCCGTGTCCGCCTCCAAGGAGCGGAGCGGTGTGTCTCTCGCTGCGGTCAAGAAGGCTCTGACTGCCGGCGGCTACGATGTGGAGAAGAACAAGGTCCGCGTAAAGACCGCCGTCAAGAGCCTGGTCACTAAAGGCACCCTGGTCCAGCTCAAAGGCACCGGCGCGTCTGGCTCCTTCAAGATTAACAAGGCAGAAGCGGTGAAGGTAAAGAAGCCTGCAGCTAAGAAAGCAGTCAAAGCAAAGAAGCCCGTTGCAGCCAAGAAACCCGCAGCGGCTAAGAAATCGCCCAAGAAGGCGGTGGCAAAGAAGCCCGCAGCCGCAAAGAAATCACCCAAGAAAGCCAAGAAACCTGCCGCCAAGAAAGTAGTAGCTAAAAGCCCGAAGAAGGCCGCCAAGAGCCCCAAAAAAGTGGCCAAGAAGCCCGCAGCAGCCAAGAAGGCTCCAGCCAAGAAGGTTGCCAAACCCAAGGCAGCAAAGAAGGCAGCGCCCAAAAAGAAGTAAACTGTCTGCTCCATATTTATACCCACAAAAGGCTCTTTTAAGAGCCAACCACATTATTTTATAAGAGTATCCTATCCTCACTATAATTGTGATCATTTGAGCACCAGGCATTTTACGCCTGTGTATTAGAAATCTATCAATTCTAATCTGCCATATTTCTCATACCTAATAATGTCCTAATTCTTCTATAACATGAATCAGTTTGGTTCAAATCAACATTGAATAGTGGACAATGACATGTGACCAGATTTGACTGAGCGCCTGCCAAAATAGTTCCAAATCATAAAGGCCTACATTATCGAGACTGCAGCATGGGAAGATAAGTCATGAAGTCAACATGGAATGTTATTTATGCTTTCCAAGGGTTTTTACAAATGTTTACATACATTATTGTATCAGTCTCTTGCATGATAATATTTAATATTTAACAATGATTAATAATAATATCTCAAACTTATGTAGTGCTTTTCTGAGTTGTGAGTACCCAAATACACTTTACAGATGAGGGGCAAGAGCATGTAAAATCAACTTTATTAGGGAGAGGGAAAATAATAATAATGCCAAGGAATAAAGCCAATAATATAAAAGGGAAAGCAATATTGGAGTGGCAAAAATATTGACCAAAATAACTAATTATATGATTATAGAGTTGAATAGCAATATTACTGTAAAAACAAATGGGTGATGTGAAGGGGGAGGAGTGTGTGTGTTGGCGGGGGGGGGGGGGGCAGTGCACATTGGCAACGCCCACGTTTGCTCTCTCTGTGCCTGTCCTCCATTACGTCCTCAGAACACACATATAAAGGCAAGGCTCTGAGCTCTCAAATCATTCACTTCTTGAACTACTGCTAAAGCAACGATGTCTGGAAGAGGGAAGGGAGGAAAAGGTCTCGGAAAAGGAGGCGCCAAGCGCCATCGCAAGGTGCTTCGTGATAACATCCAGGGAATCACCAAGCCCGCCATCCGCCGTCTGGCTCGCCGTGGCGGAGTGAAGCGTATCTCCGGTCTGATCTACGAGGAGACCCGCGGTGTCCTCAAGGTGTTCCTGGAGAACGTGATCCGTGACGCTGTCACCTACACCGAGCACGCCAAGAGAAAGACCGTGACCGCCATGGATGTTGTCTATGCTCTGAAGAGACAGGGACGCACTCTGTACGGCTTCGGAGGTTAATAACGCTGACTTGATCTAATCTACCAACAACCCAAAGGCTCTTTTAAGAGCCGCCCACACCTTCTTTAAAGAGTTTATTCAGACACATATTAGATTATACCATATAGCAACTACATTATTTATAAATTAATTTAACGTGTAGCTATATTTGTAGTGTATTAACTAAAGTAACTGCCCCATGAGGTCTAGCACGCCATGTCTGATGGCACTAAGACTTTCTAAGTACACCAGCTCCAAGTAAACATTTCTGTCTATCCAAATACATCTGTCATTTCAGAGCCTGTCAGATAAACCAGCTAGTCCAGGTCAATCGTATCACGCTAATCTGAATTACAATGATAAAACTAGGTGTTTTTTTTTTAATGAAATATGTACTGTGCATTAATTCATAAACAAAAAATATTGCTGTTAATGGGGTTCAACATTTGTATGAAACTACTTTAGAGAAGCGTGTCAAAAGGTAGATTAATATTACATTATCTGCACTACATTTGCAATCATGTAAAACACATATGATCACAAGTTAAAAAGGTCTATGAATAATACAATAGGTGAGTCCTGAGTGAGTTTATTAAGGGTGTTCTGAACAGGCAGCTGACAGTTGTGGGTCCTCACAACCCCATAACGTCAACGCGGTGTGAGAGGTATGCTCGGCTGCTGACTTGTCATTTGGTAAGCCTATATGTTCGTTTTGTAGGCTCTATGTATCTATGGATTGTCATGGGTTTTGTATGATTGATGATGATATATTATTATTATTATTTCACTGACGTGTGCTTTATATTGTGTTTATATATTATATGCTATATTAGTAGAGTAGAGTTTATTTATTTTGGTCATATTACAAATCAATACAGTGCCTGCATTTTTTTGTGCAAAAGAAACAGACCAAAAAGGTGTAGGCTGAAGCCTAAGCTTATAGTGCCTACCCTTCTAACAGATAAATGGCTTTCAAAGCAAACAGAAGGGAGAAAAAAAAACAAGAAAACAAAACAAACAAACATAACATAAAACAAAAACAAAGACAGACAGGACAATACAGTTAACAGGAACAAGACAAAAAATAACAAAAACAACAAAACAAAACGAGAAAACAAAACATCATATCAATGTTCTGTATCTACTATTTTTGATCTATACAATTTTTTTAATGTATTTATTGTACTACAGTTTTTTAGTTCGTCATCCAATCCATTCCCCAGCTTGACCCCTCTGACCGATATGCACCTCTCTCTGATGTTTGTTCTAGCATTTGTTTGTTTGAATAAAGGAAGTGCCTCTTAGGTTGTAGCGGCTCTCTCTAGGCCAGAACAGCTCTTAGGTTGTAGCGGCTCTCTCTAGGCCAGAACAGCTCTTGGATACAGCTCGGGAGCAGGTGATTGTTATTGCGGTATTTAGATCTACTATATCTTGGAGTTTTAGGGTGTTTAATTGAATGAATAATAGGTTGGTTGGTGCGTAATAATCAGATTGGGTGACAATTCTTATGGCTTTTTTTTTTAAGTAGGAATATTGGCTGGATAGTTGTTCCACACAGTAATTGATGTATGGGAGTACGAGGGAGCAATACAGCATATAGTGAGTTCTGGTTTAGAATAGGTTTAGCTTTATACATTATAGCAATGGTTTTAGATAATTTTGTCCTTAGATTATTTATATGCGGTTCCCAATTAAGTTTACTGTCAATAATTAAACCTAAGAATTTATTCTCAATATTGAATTGTGACAGTTGTGCATTACATTATAGATTTGGCATACCTGATATTGTAATCTGTATATTATTCAACTGTTGGGTCATTGCTTATGGGTGCATGCTTTAGAGCAGTGGTTCCCAAAGTGGGGTCCGGGGACCCCCAGGGGTCCTTGAGGGGGTCCCCAGCTAAATGATAGTTTAGAACCAAATGGACCCTTATGGTTCTGTAACTCTGAATGGTACCAAATGGACCAGATGGTTCCATTCGTACACTCAGAGTTACAGCAACATGGATTTTACAATATAAATCAGGGGTCCCAGAGATAGAAATGTCATTAGATTCCACCCCTGTTCATCAATGGGGACTGTGTGGAGAGGGTGTCCTCTTGCCGTTTTCTGGGAGTCCACATGGAGGAGGGCTTGACCTGGAGCACGAACACCTCTGAGCTGCTGAAGAAGGCCCAGCAGAGACTCTACTTCCTGAGGGTGCTCAGGGGGAACAACATCACACAGAGACTGCTGGTGTCCTTCTATCGGTGCTCCATAGAGAGCATATTGACATACTGCATATGTGTGTGGTACACCAGCTGTACAGTGTGTGTGTGTGGTATATCAGCTGTACAGTGGCTCCAGGGGGTCATAAATACAGCACAGAAGATCGTTGGCTGCCCTCTCCCCACACTGGAAGAACTACACAGAGACCGCTGTCATAAAAAAACTCTGAACATTATGAAAGACACTTCCCACCCTGCTCACTCACAGTCACTGTTTGAACTGTTGCCATCAGGCAGACGGTACAGACAGAGTGATCAAGTCAGGGACCAACAGATTCAGTAACAGCTTCTATCCCACAGCGGTAGTTGCACTCAATGCTGCTAAAAAATGATCTGTTGCTGCGACACTTTTTGTTTTTTTCTCTGCTATCTTAAGTACAATAAGGATTTGTTGAGCTGAAATTACATGTTTGTGCATTAGTGCTGCTGGGGTTGTGCAATAACAAGAAGCCATGTGTGTTTTGTTTTAGCTTGTACAGTATGTTGTTTTGTGATATGATGCACTGATTGGTTGGCACTTTTAATTTTGTTGTACACGTTGCAATGACAAATAAAGATCTCATCACTGACAAACTCGATGTAGCCAACCACTTGAACATCTTCTTTACAAACATTGCAACAAAGCTGGTTAGCAAACTGCCCTCCCACTCTGGGCGTTTTGGTGTAGAGCACATCAAAGCCTTCTACAAAAACCTTGGTGTTTGTAAAGATGATTTTAAAATGGCAATGGTAACAACCGAGGAGGTACTTAAAAAACTGAGTGCCCTCCAACCCCACAAGGCCACTGGCCATGACAATATTCCCTCCAAATTTCTCAGAGACTCAGCCTTTTCCATAGCTCCAGTCATCACCCACATAGTTAACCTCTCCATCAAACAGGGACAGGTCCCCCAAGATTTTAAACTGGCCAAAGTAACCCCCTTGTACAAAAAAGGGAGTAAATTAGAACCCGGCAACTACCGCCCTATTTCTATTCTAAGCTCCATCTCGAAAGTGATGGAAAAAATAGTCTATGAACAGGTTGAAAAGTATCTTGCCACTAATAAATTGCTGTACGAGTTCCAATCTGGCTTCAGAACATCCCACTCCACTGACACATGCCTCCTCTATTTGAGCGATCACATCAAACACGAGGTGGATGCTGGAAAATACTGCGGCATGGTCATGCTGGACCTCCAAAAGGCTTTTGACACCGTGAACCACTCCATACTGGTTAACAAGCTTAAAGCTATTGGTTTTGATAGCACATCAGTGAGCTGGATGCAATCCTACCTGGAGGGGAGAGAACAGATGGTGGAGGTGAACGGAACACTGTCCCCTCCCCTCCCAGTGAGCTGTGGTGTCCCACAAGGAAGCATACTAGGGCCTTTACTGTTCCTAATTTATGTTAACGACATGACTTCAGCTTGTGACTGCAACTTGTTCCTGTTCGCAGATGACTCAGCACTGCTGGTCTCGGACAGGAACAAACTGCAGGTTGAAAAGACCCTCAGCTCTGAACTCGGTAGAATCTGCACCTGGCTTGCTGATAACAAACTATCCTTACACCTGGGAAAAACTGAATCCATCCTCTTCGGATCAAATAGTAAACTCAGCAAGGCAGATGGCTTCTTGGTTAGAGTGGGTGACAATATTATCACACGAAAAGATCAAATTACCTACCTAGGTTCCATCCTGGAGGCTAATCTTTCCGGTGATAAAATGGCCACCAACGTAATCAAAAAAGTCAATCAAAGAACAAGATTCCTTTACAGGATCTCCTCACTGGTCAGCAAAAACACCTTGAAGACCTTAACAGGAGCCCTCGTACAAGGTTTCTTTGACTATGCATCCACCTCTTGGTACCACAGCACCTCAAAGGCCCTTAAAACAAGGCTCCAGACCTCCCAAAACAAACTGGTCAGGCTCCTACTTGGCCTCACCCCCCGAACCCACCTCACCCCTGCCCACTTTGACAGGCTGGGATGGCTTAGGGTCGTCGACAGAGTACAGCATCTTGCAATGGGTCTGGTCCACAAGATTCGATACACCACCAAGATACCCATGTACCTGTCTAAATACTTCCTTAATGTAAACGAAGTCCACACCCACAACACCAGAGGGAGTGCAACAAACCATGTACAACCCAGATTCGGCACAAACAAGGGACTAAATTATTTTCGCTCCTATGCCACCAAAATGTGGAACGCCCTACCAACAGTCATTAAGACATGTGAATCCCTTGACTCCTTCAAAACCGCTCTCAAAGGGCACCTACGGATGGCTGCAATTCGAAACTGGCCTCTGTAAAATCTGAATCCCCCCCACCCCCCCACCCCATTTCCCTCACTGTATATTGTATATTTTCCCAGTGCTTGTATATTTTCCCTTTTTTGCTTCCCATATGATGAATTCCTGTTCTGTTCTTTAGCTACATAGAAATGTCTATTTGTATGTCTCTAAATGGTTGTATGTCTTTAAATGTTTTGATGAATTGAACAATGTGGACCCTGTTGTAAACAAGTGTAATGCTTAATTGGGTCGTCCACTCACAGTTGACAGTCTTTGTATTGAGTTTGTGCTTAAAATGTACTGTAAATTCTACAAACTGTTAATAAATATTTCAATCAATCAATCAATCTATCTCTAAATGGGGGTCTGTAGACTAATGCATGTCAAACAGGGGGTCCTTGAAATTAAACGGGTTGAGAATCACAGCTGTCATAATCTTCTCTTATGGGGGTCCCAGGCATATATTTTTCAAATGGGGGTCCGTGGGCTCATTAGTGTCAATTTGGGGGTCCTTGACATGGCAAAGTTTGGGAACCATTGCTATAGAGGGTATGCACATGCATAAAGTCAATGGCAAATCGAGTGGCAAAGTGAGTTTAACATTGTTTAACGATGCTTAATGCACATATCGAGAGATGAAGTGCTTAATAATACACACAGACCTCTGACTGAGTGTATTAGTTGGAGCCACAATCTCAATGATTCACAGAATAAAGAACGTGCTAATTAACATAGTTTCTGGTTCCTGGTTTCAGCAGAAGGTTTCTGTCAGGTAGGACCAGAGGACATGATGAAACCCACTCAGCTGATCATCATCTTACTTTGGAATGCTCAGAATATTTAACTGGAGGCCCAGGCCGTAGCGTAACGGTCTGGGCACCGGACTGGTAATCCAGTCGCAGTGTGCCGCGGGTTCGACTCCCGGACCCGACACGGCCTTTACTGCATGTCATCCCCCCATCTCTCTCCCGTTTCCTGTCAGCCTACTGTCTGTCCCTTCAAAAATCAATAAAAGGCGTAAGCCGCAAAAAAAAATAAGAAAAAAAAAAAAAAAAAAAATATTTAACTGGAGAACAATTCATTGTTTTGAATAAACAGGGGAAGAACACACACACACACACACACACTCTCACACACACACCTGTGTGAGCCTGCCACTGCCAGCTCTCTATTTTGGCTTTATAAGCACAGAAGAGCAGCATTTGTATAAATTAATAACAATAATTAACTCATTATGATATTATAATATAATGGGAATATTGCCACTGTCTTAATGAACATCTAGATAGACCTTTTATCATGGGGAAATGTGGAAAATAATAATAGCCTAATACCCAAAATATCTTTAAATTCTTAATTTACTCTAAATGTATATTAACCCCTCACCATGTTGCACGAGCGGGAAAACATTATGCAGGAACAAAGACAAGACACCACCCTCTTTGTGGCAGGATCAGATCAGCCAATCATATAAGGGAGTCGCACACTTAATTTGCATAGGCGTGCTATAAATACTGGTGCAACTCGGACCACAGATCACTTCTTATCTTCGTTCCACTGAGAAAGAAACATGCCTGAAGTAGCGAAACCAGCGCCCAAGAAGGGCTCCAAGAAGGGCGCCGTCTCCAAGACCGCCACGAAGGGAGGCAAGAAGCGCAGAAAGGGTAGGAAGGAGAGCTACGCCATCTACATCTACAAGGTCCTAAAGCAGGTCCACCCAGACACCGGTGTCTCTTCCAAGGCCATGGGCATCATGAACTCCTTCGTCAACGACATCTTCGAGCGCATCGCCGGTGAAGCCTCCAAACTGGCTAACTACAACAAGCGCCGCACCATCACATCCAGGGAGATTCAGACCGCCGTCCGCCTGCTGCTCCCCGGTGAGCTGGCCAAGCACGCCGTGTCTGAAGGCACCAAGGCTGTGACCAAGTACACCAGCTCCAAGTAAACTGTTCTGTCTGCTCTAAACACAACGGTCCTTTTAAGGACCACCCATCTTGTCCAAGAAAGGGTTTATCCAAATACTATCAGCAAATGGCCTTTACAGACTGTCTGCTAATCCACTTATTCCAGGTCAGTCATCTGACGCTGATCTGAATAACGATGCTAAATCTAGGCATGTAACTTGTTAAATACTGTGCATTAATTAAAAAATTGCTGTAAATGGTGTTCAACATTATGAACTTTAAAGATTGTCATGTAGATTTCATATTTTCATATTTTTTAAATGGACAGCAGTGTAATTTCACTAACTTATTTACATATAAACTAGGACGTTAAATTGGAAATGACATATGGAAACAGTGGGTGGCGAAATGAAGCGGGTTTATTTCTTGGCGGTCTTCTTGGGAACAGCCTGGATGTTGGGCAGCAACATAATTATCTTATAAAAGTATTGCGATTACATGCAGATAGAAAATTACTAGATATGCAAGCATTACACGAACACAGCATTTGGAGCATTAATGTACATTAAACATTTAGGACCTCAGAGCGGGAAGGGAAAATAATGCATTAACTACCACAAAGCAGTGTGGGTTCATTTAACTCATTTCCCATTCAAACTGAAGAAATTAAGCAATAACCCGCTGTTATGATTGCAGACATGTGGACAGACTGGATAAATAGAAAGTTACGGTAAAAGTGCGCATTCAGAATATTGGAAATGACTCTTATGCAGAAACAGTGGGTGGCTCTTAAAAGAGCCTTTGTGGGGGTTTGTTCAGTCGTGTTAAGTAGATTTATTTCTTGGCGGCTTTCTCGGTCTTCTTGGGCAGCAGAACAGCCTGGATGTTGGGCAGCACACCGCCCTGAGCGATGGTCACTCCACCCAGCAGTTTGTTGAGCTCCTCGTCGTTGCGGACGGCCAGCTGGAGGTGACGGGGGATGATACGACTCTTCTTGTTGTCGCGGGCAGCGTTTCCAGCTAACTCCAGGATCTCAGCGGTCAGATACTCGAGCACAGCCGCCAGATAGACCGGGGCGCCGGCACCGACTCTCTGGGCATAGTTGCCTTTACGCAGCAGCCTGTGGACACGACCCACGGGGAACTGGAGCCCGGCACGGGATGAGCGGGTCTTGGCCTTCTGCCTGACCTTTCCTCCGGTTTTCCCTCGACCACTCATTTTGTAGGTTTAGTTGTAGACTAATAACAGCTCGAAGAAATGTGATGAAATACAGGCGTGCGAGATCTTTTATATGTTCAGCTTAGTAAAGTATAGTGTGGGGGTTGTGCGCCCCACCAATCATAGAGACGGACGAGAGCGCGGGCTGAGTGTGTATGAGTTTCCCACCAATCACTGCTAGTGGTGTGATCGGTTCCTCCCATTCTACACTCCGACTCCTCCCAAAGAGGGAGGTTCCTGACCACACATCTCCAACAACACTGAAAACTGTGCCTCTCAGAGCTAAAAGTTAAGTTACACGTCAGTACAACTGCTTTACAGAGAGAGAAATGTCATGAACCACGCAGACCACACCTAAATAAGATTAAGATGCTTCAGCTGACTGACTGCCTAATCTGACTATCTTATTCTTGTAAGTAAGCATAATCGTATATTGTATTGTAATGTACATAATAATACATAATATTGCAATACTAAGTGCAAGACCCATTTTAGATCATCATAGGACAGGACCTGTGATGTCATACTATACTTTTTATTTGTGGTTTTTTTCTATTCGTTTGGTCATTAAAGGAACACTTCACCACTTTTCAACATATCTTCATATAATAGGTCCTCACTAATAATCATGATGATGATCTTTGTGTCTCAACCTGGGGGGTCCTTAAAATGAAAACTGGTGATATGACTTCTCCTCTGCATGCTGTAGAGGAGAAGTCATAACAGAACCATCTAAACTTTAGATGGTTCTGTTATGACTTCTCCTCTGCATGCTGTAGTGTTTAGATGGTTCTGTTATGACTTCTCCTCTGCATGTTGTAGTGTTTAGATGGTTCTGTTATGACTTCTCCTCTGCATGCTGTAGTGTTTAGATGGTTCTGTTATGACTTCTCCTCTGCATGCTGTAGTGTTTAGATGGTTCTGTTAGGACTTCTCCTCTGAATGTTGTAGTGTTTAGATGGTTCTGTTATGACTTCTCCTCTGCATGCTGTAGTGTTTAGATGGTTCTGTTATGACTTCTCCTCTGCATGCTGTAGTGTTTAGATGGTTCTGTTAGGACTTCTCCTCTGCATGTTGTAGTATTTAGATGGTTCTGTTATGACTTCTCCTCTGCATGTTGTAGTGTTTAGATGGTTCTGTTATGACTTCTCCTCTGCATGTTGTAGTGTTTAGATGGTTCTGTTATGACTTGAGGAGATGGTTCTGTTATGACTTCTCCTCTGCATGCTGTAGTGTTTAGATGGTTCTGTTATGACTGCATGCTGTAGTGTTTAGATGGTTCTGTTATGACTTCTCCTCTGCATGTTGTAGTGTTTAGATGGTTCTGTTATGACTTCTCCTCTGCATGCTGTAGTGTTTAGATGGTTCTGTTAGGACTTCTCCTCTGCATGTTGTAGTGTTTAGATGGTTCTGTTATGACTTCTCCTCTGCATGTTGTAGTGTTTAGATGGTTCTGTTATGACTTCTCCTCTGCATGTTGTAGTGTTTAGATGGTTCTGTTATGACTTGAGGAGATGGTTCTGTTATGACTTCTCCTCTGCATGCTGTAGTGTTTAGATGGTTCTGTTATGACTGCATGCTGTAGTGTTTAGATGGTTCTGTTATGACTTCTCCTCTGCATGTTGTAGTGTTTAGATGGTTCTGTTATGACTTCTCCTCTGCATGCTGTAGTGTTTAGATGGTTCTGTTATGACTTCTCCTCTGCATGCTGTAGTGTTTAGATGGTTCTGTTATGACTTCTCCTCTGCATGCTGTAGTGTTTAGATGGTTCTGTTATGACTTCTCCTCTGCATGTTGTAGTGTTTAAATGGTTCTGTTAGGAATTCTCCTCTGCATGTTGTAGTGTTTAGATGGTTCTGTTATGACTTCTCCTCTGCATGTTGTAGTGTTTAGATGGTTCTGTTATGACTTCTCCTCTGCATGTTGTAGTGGTAAATGGTAAATGATGCATTTATATAGCGCCTTTATCCAAGGCGCTTTACATAGATTGTGCATTATATTCACCCATTCATACACTGATTGCGGCGGAAGCCATGCAAGGTACCAACCAGCACATCGGGAGCAATTTGGGGTTCAGTGTCTTGCCCAAGGACACTTCGACATGTAGACAGGAGGAGCCGGGATTCGAACCGCCGACCCATGGATCATTAGACGACCTGCTCTACCTCCTGAGCCACAGTCGCCCACAGTCGCCCACAGTGTTTAGATGGTTCTGTTATGACTTCTCCTCTGCATGCTGTAGTGTTTAGATGGTTCTGTTATGACTGCATGCTGTAGTGTTTAGATGGTTCTGTTATGACTGCATGTTGTAGTGTTTAGATGGTTCTGTTATGACTTCTCCTCTGCATGTTGATGTCACTGGAGGACCTGACTCCAGTGACATCATCGATGGGGAATACAAGCTAATGAAAACTGCAGGCTTTCTAGTCCTGAAAAGTTACAATGAGAAAATGGAAGCCATCGTTCTCACGATAATGAAAATCTAAACACTTTTGTAAAAAAAATCTTGTTTAAAAAACAATCTGCCTAATGATGATGTCACTGGAAGACGGGTTCTAAACTGCCCACAGCCCTCCTATGATACACAGACTGAGTAGAATTTTTTTTTGCCATTTTATCATGATTATTAGTGAGGACCTATTAGTACAGGCAATCTAAGAAAAAAAGGGGGTCAACCTCAAACAAATTGCAACACAAACTCTCTCCACTTTTTTAGTTTCATCAATATGTTAGTAATAACATACCAAAAGTCCTAAGAAATCGGAGTAGGGGAACATAGTGAAAAATGCTGAAATAGATGACGTCACAATTCCCCATTGACGCCCATGTTAAAAAATCGATTTATGGAAGTGTTCTTAGCTGGTGTCCAAAGAAAAGGTTAAATACTTTCCAGAATTACCTAGAAGATCTGTTGAATGCAGTAAATTGCAAGGAAATTCTTAATATTATAGGCATTTTGTGAGAAAAAAGGGACAATCTTCACACAAGAGAAAATCAGAAACATGGTTTATGAATGCAATGAAAGGTAAAGGACATGCATATTGGACATTGCAAAACTTTAAAGTTATAAAAGCAATGTTGTCATTATATTTACACTATTCTTCATCATCTTCATCAACATCATCACTTTCAACCAGACATGTGTTTGCACACCCTGTGTCTTGCAGTTTGCACATGCAACAGAGCAGTCAATGCCATGCTTCTTGCAAGTGCACATCAGGCTGCGGCAGTCTGTCTTGCATCTGATGACCCGTAGCAGTTCCTGTGGAGCTGGAGGTATGTCCGTCTGGACAGGGACAAACAAGCCCCCCATCATTCTCTTCCCATCCCCATTCTTTCGGCAGGAGCTGACATGCAGTTCCCTTCCACTGCTGCACTTGGTAGTACACACGGAGACTGTGATACTTTGCTGCTGCAGCTGTAGGTGGCAGACTCTCTTACATGAGATGTGCTAGTAGCCACCTTCTCACAAAAGCGCTTGTATCTTAATGAGTCAAGACCGTCCCCAGACTTCCCATTGTACAGCCAAACCAAAGCCTTCTCTCCTGCTGAAACAACCTCTACTGTTGAAGCTGACTGTAAAACACTGTGGCAGTAAATGTGTACCTGACAGGTATAATTAATCATCAAAAGTTCCTATTTTGTGGTTTAGTAAAGCAAAAAGGTAAATGGTCTGATATCAAAAAAGCGAATGCCACATGTAGTTTTAGTAGTAATAATAATTATAATACAGTCATGTAATAATAAGAATTATTATAATACTTTATTAATTTAACTTTATAATGTTTATTCTGGTTGATTCTGGACCGTAGTGAACCATTTGTTTGGACATCAGACAAGAAAACATCCATAATTCGATTTTAACATGGGCGTCAAATTGTGACATCATATATTTCAGCATTTTTCACTATGTTCCCCTACTCCGATTTCTTAGGACGTTTGATATGTTATTACTAACATATTGATGAAACAAAAGAAGTGGAAAGAGTTTGTGTTGCAATTTGTTTGAGGTTAAACCTTAGATTGCCTGTACTACAAGCTGGGCCAGCAGATCAGGGGAATTCCATTAGAAATGCACTGTGTGCATATTTTGCACAATTGCCTTAACTATAACATTGCATGGATGCACCTGGGACGTATCCTCAGTGATGTATGCTGAGGTCATCGGGGTTTCGGGTCTCGCAACATCATACCCCTCACTCAGGCGACCCAGCCGGGAGTGATCAAGTCCCGACCTACGTCCCAGTAGCTACCCTCAATCAGTCCCATTAGGGAAAAACCAGGGGCACACAATCCGTTGGAACTACTTGAGAACTACTCTGCCAGGGCTGGGAGGTACACTTCTGGCACATGGAGGGACTAGGCTCTGTGGGTTGTCTCCTGTCCGGGCCCCTCCTACGTCTCACCAGGTCCACTCCTGCTCTCACCAGAGCGAGGACCTGTAACTCAATTATGGACTAGTCTGTGGCCGATTCTAAAAATGCCTTCTAAATCCTGAAGTTTTCTGAAATACTTAATGTTTTAGTATATTATTTTAGTAATATTATATTTTAGTAGAATCTTTTTTTTGCGATTTTTGAAATACTGTACACTGTACTGTACAGAACCCCAAGAGGGGTTCCCGCCCAGAATGGGTTAAACTAGCACAAACACTGTTTTGAGTTGACCATGCAGGGTCTATTGTTGCCATGTCCACTTTGTGCTTGTTTTTCTGTACCTTCTTTTCCCCAACAAGATTGTTTTGAAAATGGCACATCTATTAATAATAATAATCTTTATTGTCCCGAAGAATATTCATCTTCACAGGTCTGTTCAACACCAACAACAAAAGCAGCACATAGTACAGAAAAACATTACACTAAGACAAAAATACAAAAACATGAGTTCCCCACTGTGTACAGAAACCCTCCTATCGGCGGGGCAGTTTGTTTAATGCCGCGATGGCTGATGGGACAAAACTCCTACTGAAACGAACCTTTTTCCAGGGTAAGGTTCTGTATCTTTGTCCTGATGGCATGAGGTTGAAGAAGCGATACAGGGGATGATCAGTGTCACGTGATATTGAGAGTGCTAGCCGTGTGATGGCATTATTGTTCATATCAGAAAGTGTTGGTGTGGGAACTTGGGAAGTCCGATAATCTTGGAAGCAATACGGGTAATACTGAAAAGTTTGTTTCTGTTAGGCATGGGTAGTATGTTGTAGAAACATGCGGAACAGTACAACAGAATAGGTTGGATAATGCTTTTGTACAATAATAAAAGAAGATGAGGAGCAACAGATAATGATCTTAACTTGCGGATTACATGAAGTCTTTGCTGAAAACGTGACTGGATAGATGTAATATGTTGATCAAACCTAAGTCTATTGTCCAGGGTGAGTCCAAGATATGTGAAACTGGCAACCTGTTCTATTGTCTTACCATTAATGAAAAGTGGGTTAAGTCCAGTGTGGGTTGTTACAATGACCAGTTCTTTTGTTTTGTCCACATTCAACACTAAATAGTTGTCAGTGCACCACTGTGTAAAATGAGAAATGGTGTTCTGATAGACCGTGATAGAGTTATTGTCATTGAGCAGTCCGAGAATAGCAGTATCATCAGAGTATTTGAAATATGTGATGATGCTGGGTGAGGGGCTAGTACAGTCATTTGTGTATAGTGTATAGAGGAAAGGACTGAGGACACAGCCTTGGGGGGCCCCTGTGTTGGTGATAACAGTTGATGAGAACGATGTACCTACTTTAACTGCTTGTGGTCTGTTACTCAGGAAACTGTGAGTCCAGTGTATGAGGAGTGGTGGGATATTGAGGAGATGCAGTTTCTTAATCATGTGATGGCGTTGAATAGTGTTGAAAGCAGAACTGAAATCAACGAAGAGAATAGTGGCAAAATTGTCCGAAGATGAGTCCAGATGTTGGAGAAGGGAATGAAGGAGGCATGCCACAGCATCCTCTGTCCCCCTCTTTGCCCTATAGGCAAACTGGAAAGGGTCCAGCTGTGACCTGACAGCTGGCAGAATGATGTTTAGAATCAGTCTTTCCAGGCATTTCATCATTATTGATGTTAATGCTACGGGTCTATAGTGGTTAGGTTCTGAGGGGCGGGGTTTCTTGGGTACCGGTATGATGGTGGATGTTTTCCAGGGGGTGGGTACGGATGCTGTCATGTAGGACTCCCAGAAGATGGAGTGAAGGATGGGGGAGAGGTCCATGGCACAGAGCTTGAGCACCTTAGCCGAGATGCCATCCGGCCCTGGTGCCTTGCCAGGCTTACACCTGGCCAGCAGCTGTCGGACGTCCTCCTCGGTGAAAGGGGAATCCTGAAAGGGGAGGGCTCCCAACAGTTCCTCACAGGAAGCAGAGTAGTCGTGATTGTCAAACCGTTTGTAAAAAGTGTTCAGAGTGTTAGCAAAGGTGGTAGGATCTGGAGTTGTGCAGTTCTTTTGTCTTGTCTCAACACCAGTTAGGATTTTTACTTTATTGAAGGCTTGTTTTGTGTTCATGTTTTTAAACTCCTGCTCTATATTATTTTTGTATTTGAGTTTGGCCTTAAGAATATCATTCCTAATTTGCCTGTCAATTATTTTGAGGGCGGCCCAGTCCTTGCGTTGAAAAGCCTTCTGCTTTTCACTGAGACTATATTTAATATGAGGAGTAATCCATGGTTTAGAATTAGGATATTTTGTTATTGTCTTTGTGGGTATAGTGGTGGTGATACAGAAAGTGATGTAATCGGTGATCACGGAGACCCTCTCCTCCAAGACGCCTACAAAGATGTCCCAGTCCGTGCAGGCCAGAGAGCCCTGCAGCTGTGTAGTTGCGTCCTCCGTCCATTGAGGGGCGCAGAAGGTCTGCGGTTTGGACCGCTTCAGCTCCGGTTTGTAGTGCGGAAGCAGAAACACTGTGTTGTGGTCCGAGGCTCCGTCTTATGAGCAAATTTAAGACTTCCGCTCTGAGAGCTAGCAGATTTAAGACATCCGGTTGCCTTCAGAATAAAATAATATTTTTAATTCGTTAATTAAATAACTATTACGTTACATTATTAGTGTAAAAGTGTGTTCTTTTCGTTAAGAATCACCCAAAAAGGATTGTAGTTTAGCCCAGCCGGGCAATAGTTTATTATAAAGTCCCGTGCTAAGAGTAGTAATAAACAACCTGTCAGCTCAGTCTAGTGCAACCAACAACAGGTACCGTGCGTACCGTGCGTCACGCACCTGTATAAGCAAGGTTCCTAGGTTCCTATCTAAGCAATAAAGGTTCCTATTTCATCAAGCAATAATACACCTATTATAACAATTAGTATTATTATTACATTACAGTTATTGTAAAGACACACATTATGTTTCTGTGTAAAAATAAGTAATTAAATTACTAATAAGTAATTAAATAATAATAAAAGTTATCTAAATGGATAAATGCTATTCACTGGAGTGCATGGACTTTATAAAGTGGACACTGGACAAAAGAGGCCTCCACGAGGCAACTATCTGGACATACCCACGCGTTCGGGGAGATGTCCTCTACCACACCCCACTCTCCGCTAAGCGGGAGAGGTGTAAAATTCACAGCAGCAGACCTTCTACTGTGGTCAATGCTGAAAAAAGTACCGTTTCCGGACCCAGAATGGACACTGGACAAAGAGGCCTCCGCGAGGCAACTATCTGGACATACCCACGCGTTCGGGGAGATGTCCTCTACCACACCCCACTCTCCGCTAAGCGGGAGAGGTGTAAAATTCACAGCAGCAGACCTTCTACTGGGGTCAATGCTGAAAAAAGTACCATTTCCGGACCCAGAATGGACACTGGACAAAGACGGCTCCGCGAGGCAACTATCTGGACATACCCACGCGTTCGGGGAGATGTCCTCTACCACACCCCACTCTCCGCTAAGCGGGAGAGGTGTAAAATTCACAGCAGCAGACCTTCTACTGTGGTCAATGCTGAAAAAAGTACCGTTTCCGGACCCAGAATGGACACTGGACAAAAGACGGCTCCGCGAGGCAACTATCTGGACATACCCACATGTTCGGGGAGATGTCCTCTACCACACCCCACTCTCCGCTAAGCGGGAGAGGTGTAAAATTCACAGCAGCAGACCTTCTACTGTGGTCAATGCTGAAAAAAGTACCGTTTCCGGACCCAGAATGGACACTGGACAAAGAGGCCTCCGCGAGGCAACTATCTGGACATACCCACGCGTTCGGGGAGATGTCCTCTACCACACCCCACTCTCCGCTAAGCGGGAGAGGTGTAAAATTCACAGCAGCAGACCTTCTACTGTGGTCAATGCTGAAAAAAGTACCGTTTCCGGACCCAGAATGGACACTGGACAAAAGACGGCTCCGCGAGGCAACTATCTGGACATACCCACACGTTCGGGGAGATGTCCTCTACCACACTCCACTCTCCGCTAAGCGGGAGAGGTGTAAAATTCACAGCAGCAGACCTTCTACTGTGGTCAATGCTGAAAAAAGTACCGTTTCCGGACCCAGAATGGACACTGGACAAAAGACGGCTCCGCGAGGCAACTATCTGGACATACCCACGCGTTCGGGGAGATGTCCTCTACCACACCCCACTCTCCGCTAAGCGGGAGAGGTGTAAAATTCACAGCAGCAGACCTTCTACTGAGGTCAATGCTCAAAAAAGTGCTGTGCCTTGGGGCATTGACATGAAATCACTGGCCTATAACATGCATTGCAAAGTAATACTAATTATTTTGGTAATTACTGGTGTTTGAACACTAATGTCTGCATCAATGACAATGGTAATGTCATTCACTATGTAGATGGGCCATTAACAGTAATAGTTTATTTTTACAGTGCTGTGTTTATACATTCCTCCAAACCCTCTTTCTGATAAAACAGAGCCTTTTAGTGCAGTGCAGTACTTAAACTATGTACTCAGAGCAATACATTTTTTCCTGTCAGCTCATACAATACACAATCTCGCTTTTCAGTCTCTGTTTGGTAAGTGTTGAGACTCACGTCAAACAGAACAGTTTTGGAAAACAAACAAGTGTAGAGACCACAGCTACTGGTATCAGTTTGTGTTATGAAATGAGGGCAACTGTCATAACACTCATATCTAAATGTGATAGCCATACCTCTACCATGAATTGCAAAGTACTGTAAGGCTAAGTATTTTTGCAGTGGACCAAATACATTAACCAGGTCTTGTTCATAGCTATGGACTGAATCCATTAGAACAACATCTAAGATTATGCTATCACCCTCCACTGTCTTTTTAGAGAAATCTACGACAATTGCTCCCCAATGAGTCTTTTGGAGGTTGACTGGCAATATTACCAACTCATAGCTCCACCAATTCTGTGATGTTCTTGGTACATCTATATACTTGTGCAATTGTGTCTAAGATGCCTTTTTGTGACACGTCCAGTGGCTGCACTATAAATTGTGACATGTTCTTTGTAGATGGTAAGGCCTTGTCACCACATTGAGTACAACTATACAGACTAAGACTTTTCAGGCAAAGCAGGTCATCTCCAAGGAAAGGAGACCGAAGTGTGTATTCTACAAAGCTGTTTAATATGGTGTATACGTCTGTCCTAGAAAATTTCTGAGACACTAATGACACTGATGTGTTGGCTAGATTGAATTTCTCAAGTTTCCGTCTAAATGTTGAGTCCTGCGCTGCTGCTTCTTCAAGCCGTGTGTGACATTTTTTGAAAGCAGATGTCTGTTGTAGAAATGTTAGAATTGGTAATGGTATGGCTTCACACATATTGTCATTTAGACTTTCATTGCATAAAACCACATCATCATCATCTTTTTCCAAATTGTCCTCCGTTATTGTTCTATTATTATCCTTGTCTATTGTGATGCCAGCATCACCACATTTCACATAGAAATATAAGCACCCATTTACTTTTGACTCTCGCACAGCATTTGCTGCTGGTAATATTTCTATCATTGTGTCATTTGCTTTAATTACAACATTGTCATAAAGCAAGTCTGCCCAAAAGTGTCCAGTTTTGGCCATAGCGCCTATATGACAAATGATTGAGGCCAACTTATACTTAATTTTACCGCCGTCACAAATAGGAATTTCGATTACACCAGATGGTTCTACATGCCTGCGGCTCACCGACCCACGATCAGTAACACGCGACAGAGAAAGAGTAATGAAATCAGGAGAGTCATTCCAACATATTTGTCGCTTCATATCACAACCACATGCTGTACACTTGTCTGGACTTACACCTTCCATGATTGAGTGTTCGAAAAGAGAATTGAGGGACTCTCTTTTCTGTGGCAGCGGTAATGCAAAAATATTAGTAATAGAAGAATTGAACATCTTGAACAGCTTGTTTAAAATCAGTTCCCCATGGTAGGTATTTTCACCTGTGTCATTGGTGGTTTTCATTGCTTTATTGGCTTCAGTCCTTACTGTGTCAAAATGTTCTTTGAAAGGAGATGTACTTTCACTGACATCCTCAAAATCACCAAAGAAGTCATGATCAATCACAGTGTCTTGTTGATCATGCTTTTTATCAACATTTTCTTTCTGTGGCGCTAGATTCTGTGTCTCAGACATGATGGTGTCAAGACTGGCTTGCACCACGCTGGAGTTCCTTTTACTACCAAGTACAATACAAGCAGCTTGTACTATTGTACTTGTTTGTTGTAGTGTTTTGGCATTAACTAAAGTGCTGAAGATGTACATAGCCAAAGTATACCTCTTATCTCTGTGTATGTACTGTTGTTTGCAAATGTGACTTGCCTGTTTCATCAAATGACTCTTACATGCCCTTATGGTACAGAAATCTAAATCTTTGTT
This sequence comes from Protomyctophum parallelum, assembly GCF_964188405.1. Classification (NCBI taxonomy): domain Eukaryota; kingdom Metazoa; phylum Chordata; class Actinopteri; order Myctophiformes; family Myctophidae; genus Protomyctophum; species Protomyctophum parallelum. The sequence continues at coordinate 3,353,377 of NC_139709.1, forward strand.
ATCTGCCTTTCCTACCACTATTCTCCAGCAGCGTAACAAGTACATACTCATGCTATCTTGATTGAAGATATGCATACTGGCTTTTAAAAGCACTATGGACCTGTCACTATTAATCTGAATCGGTGTTGTGTTTGTACCAAATATCTCCTTCTCTTTGCATCTCAATTGTGTGAGTAGTTCCTCTATAGCTGATTGAGTATGTTCTTCAGAGATCATGAATGCAACAGGAGTTGATTAATTAAATGAACTTACTATAATTTCATAATACAAAATCCTTTTCTCTGTTAGTTTAGTCTTAATGATCCCCCCTGTGGCATCCCATGATGCCGCACATTGTGCTGTCGCATTGTGCCACAGTTTCACTCCTGCTTCACTAAAACATATAACCTTAAGGGGACTAACTTTAATAACTTGAATGAATCCTTTTACAACAACACTGTCTGTGTCTTTATCCTCCCATTCTTTTTTAAGGTCCATCAAAGCTTTGATCTCACTGTTATCCTTCCATCCTTGTTTCCGCTGTTCATATTTGACCTGCCTGTACAAAGAAGTGTCTTTGCCAACTCCGCTACGATTTCCAGCTATTAAAGACCTTGGGTCTGCAATGTTCACTGCCTCAATGTAGGCATTATGTGCAAATCGGTTCATCATTGATCTACCCAAGTTTGCACGCTCTGTGCTTCTAATGTATCTACCTCTCAATTTGTCCTTTGTGTGATATATGTTGCCAGTGTAAGCTATATGAAATATGCCGTCTTCGAATGAATGGAGATGAATTTTAAAGGTCATCTCACATGAAGTATGCCGGCAGGCGCCATTGATTTTCTAACGACAGCGGTAGAAAAGTGGTGATTAACAAAACTGATTATACAGTATGGATTACTCTAGTCAATTTGATACCGGATATGATTTAATACCGGACTTTTACTTGTATTAAACAAAATATTTCCAAATGTTTTGATTGATTTGATTGAAATATGTATTAACAGTTTGCATAATTACAGTACATTTCAAGCACAACTCAATACAAAGACTGTTTACTGTGAGTGGACGACTCAATAAAGCATTACACTTGTTTACAAGAGGGTCCACCTTGTTCAGTTCATCAAAACATTTAGAGACACTTCTATATAGCCAAAGAACAGAACAGGAATTCACCATAAAATTGACATTGCACTGCAGTATTCATACTTGTACTTACATTTGAGTAATTATTCCACCACTGACAACCAGAGACATACAGTAGCTTCTACAGCAGGTGTGTCCAACTATCTGTTGTTGTTGACAAAAGGGCATATATTTGTCCCAGCATTTTTGTAAGCCAACAGTTAATGAGTCTTTATTGTGGTGACATCAGCATACTACCAGATGTACAAATATTGTAGGGATTTGGAAACTTTTAAATGAGCGTTTTATTTCTGATTGTGATGATCATTATTGATATGATTTCTTCTTCTTCTGTGTAACAGTGAATGAGAAATGATTCATGATTAATTAAAAGGTATTTTCTTTCTAACTTTCAAAGCCTTGTCTGTATTCTTTTATTCTTTTATAAATGTAATGCTATGGAGAGGGCCACTATATATATAACGATCGTTGTCACCTCATCTATACCTGGGCACCGCCCAGCCAGAAAGAGGGTTTGGAGGAATGTATAAACACAGCACTGTAAAAATAAACTATTACTGTTAATGGCCCATCTACATAGTGAATGACATTACCATTGTCATTGATGCAGACATTAGTGTTCAAACACCAGTAATTACCAAAATAATTAGTATTACTTTGCAATGCATGTTATAGGCCAGTGATTTCATGTCAATGCCCCAAGGCACAGCACTTTTTTGAACATTGACCTCAGTAGAAGGTCTGCTGCTGTGAATTTTACACCTCTCCCGCTTAGCGGAGAGTGGGGTGTGGTAGAGGACATCTCCCCGAACGTGTGGGTATGTCCAGATAGTTGCCTCGCGGAGCCGTCTTTTGTCCAGTGTCCATTCTGGGTCCGGAAACGGTACTTTTTTCAGCATTGACCACAGTAGAAGGTCTGCTGCTGTGAATTTTACACCTCTCCCGCTTAGCGGAGAGTGGGGTGTGGTAGAGGACATCTCCCCGAACATGTGGGTATGTCCAGATAGTTGCCTCGCGGAGCCGTCTTTTGTCCAGTGTCCATTCTGGGTCCGGAAACGGTACTTTTTTCAGCATTGACCACAGTAGAAGGTCTGCTGCTGTGAATTTTACACCTCTCCCGCTTAGCGGAGAGTGGGGTGTGGTAGAGGACATCTCCCCGAACATGTGGGTATGTCCAGATAGTTGCCTCGCGGAGCCGTCTTTTGTCCAGTGTCCATTCTGGGTCCGGAAACTGTACTTTTTTCAGCATTGACCACAGTAGAAGGTCTGCTGCTGTGAATTTTACACCTCTCCCGCTTAGCGGAGAGTGGGGTGTGGTAGAGGACATCTCCCCGAACGCGTGGGTATGTCCAGATAGTTGCCTCGCGGAGGCCTCTTTGTCCAGTGTCCATTCTGGGTCCGGAAACGGTACTTTTTTCAGCATTGACCACAGTAGAAGGTCTGCTGCTGTGAATTTTACACCTCTCCCGCTTAGCGGAGAGTGGGGTGTGGTAGAGGACATCTCCCCGAACGCGTGGGTATGTCCAGATAGTTGCCTCGCGGAGGCCTCTTTGTCCAGTGTCCATTCTGGGTCCGGAAACGGTACTTTTTTCAGCATTGACCACAGTAGAAGGTCTGCTGCTGTGAATTTTACACCTCTCCCGCTTAGCGGAGAGTGGAGTGTGGTAGAGGACATCTCCCAGAACGTGTGGGTATGTCCAGATAGTTGCCTCGCGGAGCCGTCTTTTGTCCAGTGTCCATTCTGGGTCCGGAAACGGTACTTTTTTCAGCATTGACCACAGTAGAAGGTCTGCTGCTGTGAATTTTACACCTCTCCCGCTTAGCGGAGAGTGGGGTGTGGTAGAGGACATCTCCCCGAACGTGTGGGTATGTCCAGATAGTTGCCTCGCGGAGCCGTCTTTTGTCCAGTGTCCATTCTGGGTCCGGAAACGGTACTTTTTTCAGCATTGACCACAGTAGAAGGTCTGCTGCTGTGAATTTTACACCTCTCCCGCTTAGCGGAGAGTGGGGTGTGGTAGAGGACATCTCCCCGAACGTGTGGGTATGTCCAGATAGTTGCCTCGCGGAGCCGTCTTTTGTCCAGTGTCCATTCTGGGTCCGGAAACGGTACTTTTTTCAGCATTGACCACAGTAGAAGGTCTGCTGCTGTGAATTTTACACCTCTCCCGCTTAGCGGAGAGTGGGGTGTGGTAGAGGACATCTCCCCGAACGTGTGGGTATGTCCAGATAGTTGCCTCGCGGAGCCGTCTTTTGTCCAGTGTCCATTCTGGGTCCGGAAACGGTACTTTTTTCAGCATTGACCACAGTAGAAGGTCTGCTGCTGTGAATTTTACACCTCTCCCGCTTAGCGGAGAGTGGGGTGTGGTAGAGGACATCTCCCCGAACGCGTGGGTATGTCCAGATAGTTGCCTCGCGGAGGCCTCTTTGTCCAGTGTCCATTCTGGGTCCGGAAACGGTACTTTTTTCAGCATTGACCACAGTAGAAGGTCTGCTGCTGTGAATTCTACACCTCTCCCGCTTAGCGGAGAGTGGGGTGTGGTAGAGGACATCTCCCCGAACGTGTGGGTATGTCCAGATAGTTGCCTCGCGGAGCCGTCTTTTGTCCAGTGTCCATTCTGGGTCCGGAAACGGCACTTTTTTCAGCATTGACCACAGTAGAAGGTCTGCTGCTGTGAATTTTACACCTCTCCCACTTAGCGGAGAGTGGGTTGTGGTAGAGGACATCTCCCCGAACATGTGGGTATGTCCAGATAGTTGCCTCGCTGAGCCGTCTTTTGTCCAGTGTCCATTCTGGGTCTGGAAACGGTACTTTTTTCAGCATTGACCACAGTAGAAGGTCTGCTGCTGTGAATTTTACACCTCTCCCGCTTAGCGGAGAGTGGGGTGTGGTAGAGGACATCTCCCCGAACGCGTGGGTATGTCCAGATAGTTGCCTCGCGGAGCCGTCTTTTGTCCAGTGTCCACTTTATAAAGTCCATGCACTCCAGTGAATAGCATTTATCCATTTAGATAACTTTATTATTATTATTATAATGATTTAATTACTTATTTTTACACAGAAACATAATGTGTGTCTTATAGCATCATATAGCATCATTTAAATGCTTAATTTGTAGTTTTAATGTGCAAATTAAACTTTTTTTCAATACTCTAGAGGGTACTCTTATTTTGAAGAGATCGTCCACCGGAAGCCTTAAATCTGTTCATTAGATCTGTTCACTAGACGCTGCCGTGGTCCGAGCCTCCCAGTGGAGGGTGCGCTCGAACACTAAAAGCATCAACAATATTTCCGTAACACAGATCCAGGATCCGTTCTTTCCTCGTGGGAACGTCCACATATTGATGGAGAGAGGGCAGGACCCCCTCGAGTCTACAGTTGTTGTAGTCTCCCAGAATAAACAACGGGGCTTCGGGGTACCTAGCCATCAAAGAATTAGCAGCCTCGGCTACTAGCTCTGCTGCTATTCTATAGTTAGCTTTAGGCTGGATGTAAAGAAAAATGTAAACACACCCGACAACCACCGTTGGGAATTCTCTTGGGAGATAGAAAGGGCGGAGTGACAGGGTTAACATCTCAATGTTAGGTGTACAGACTGTATTGTGGACCTTGATGTTATTACACCACCTGTCGTTGACGTAAATGCAGACCCCTCCGCCACTGTCCTTGTCCGACTGACCCGTCCTGTCCGCCCGTATGATGGTGAATCCATCCAGACGGAACAGCATTGTTCATTGTTAAAATAAAATCAAACTTATTCCTACTGAGATGTTTATTATTTTGAAACAACTTTATACTGTTTACAATATGGAGAGTTTTAATGCACGCAACAAATGCCAGAGAAAACTCCAGAGGCTGGTAGCCTACACTGAATTCTGCCTTTTGAAAAAAAAAGTATGTCAGGGTATATATAAATAAATACATAAATATTTATAAATACATATAAATAAATACATATATAAATATATATATATATATACACACCTCCCTGACCTTCACTGCAATGATGTAAATGTGTTGTGCTAAACTCAAATTCAGTATACATCAAAAAGTAGGAATTTGAAATAAAAAATAAAAAACTGATGCATTGCATTTTCAAACATAGGAGCATCCCCTCAGTGGGAAATAAAATAAAAAAACAAGTTCATGAAACGAGCATTTCATGTGGAATCGGATATAATGCAAAATAAAGGGTAGGCCTAATTCTTATCTAAAAAAAAAAAAAGAAGATTCACGTTTTTTCAAAAATAGCAGACCTACAAGCTCGTAGTGCCACCGAGTGGCGCGCTATGAGCTAAAAGTTCCAGTGGTACGACGCTCTGGATGCCATACTGGGCGACATACCAACCAGCCAAGAGTTGAATGAAAGATGTCCAATGAAGATGAGGTGGCCCTGAGGAACAGCGCACGGAAGGAGGGATGTGATTCTGCTACAGAAGATCAGGATCACGGTTGGACTCGGATCCCTCAGGTTCCATGTTGGGGGTGTGGGTCTGGGTCATGGGTGCATGTGGGCTGTAGAGGGGGGCCATGGATGCTGACGTAATGGTGGGGATGGGGAAGCTGATGGTTGCTGGGTTGTTGACAGTGTGGTTGTGGGTCATGGATGTGTTGTTGTGGGAGTTGAATACGGGCCACGCGGGTGAGGGCATGCCTGGGACTGTGGGCGTCCACTGCGGTACCCGTGGGGTCGGACCAGTCGGTGCCGGTGCAGGTTGCATAGCCCTCAACATTGTCCCCATCATTTGTGTGAACATTAGCGTGCTCGCCTGCTGCTGTTCCCTCATGTGTTGAAAACGGCGCTCATCGGCCTGTTGCTGCATTTGAAGGACGTTTTGGAAAACTACATTTTCTTGGTCTTGCCTTTTTTGGTCAGCCTCATCCATGCGCTTCTTGTGCTCCACGAAGCCCTCCAAAACACTGTTGTGGCTCTCTGCTTTCTTCTTTTCCCGGTACTTGGCACCTGGAATTGCCCATCGTTGGCTGGCGCTCCCAGCACTCTCATTCTCCTGCAGCAGGTCCAATGAACTTTGATCCCCTATAAATTATACAAAATACAATTTAAGTTAAACATGTGCCGTGTTAACATAACTTCATCAATGTGTCCAATTCATAAACTACACAGTAAAATCGAGTGTTACATTATATTTGTGTGTGTGTGTGTGTGTGTGTGTGTGTGTGTGTGTGTGTGTGTGTGTGTCGCTGATGAATGACAATGGTTTATATGTAGGCTACTCCCATAGTGTTCAGATCATCATACATTACTGCTTGATACTTGCGCAAGCAGAGCGCGCAAGTAATAATTTCGCCCGGTCTGTGTGCACCGTGCCAGCCAACCCGCCACTTGATGCGTATGCAAATAAAACAGCAAATTTGTGCCTGGTTTGCTGGGACCAGATTACATAAATGACCATATGTCTTACGTCATCATTTAGAGCTAGTCATACGTATACTATATACATAATCAGTAAAATAAAATAGCAAATTGTGCCTGATTTGCTGGGACCAGAGTACATGGTGTGTATATGTATGACTAGCTCTCAATGATGACGTAAGAAATATGGTCATTTATGTAATCTGGTCCCAGCAAACCAGGCACAAATCTGCCGTTTTATTTGCATATGCATCAAGTGGCGGGTTGGCTGGCACGTTTTTTGGCGCAAAGTAACCACAGTATACCGCTAATCAACTTACAACTACATACTCTATATAGTATATGTATGACTAGCTCTCAATGATGACGTAAGACATATGGTCATGTATGTGTAACCAAGTGTAGCAAAGGATTTACTTTTAGGTATGACTACGCCACCTTGAGATCATTCAAGGAATTAACTAACTAGACCAGTAAACTGGGTTCCCCAACATATGCAAGTTCATTCATAAGGACTTGACACAGTTCCAAAAACAGGACATGTATTAAACATTTGAGAGTACAAAACATTTATTATTATATATCATGTGAACAATATCTTTAAAAACCAGATAGGCTGCTAAAACCAATACACAGGTCAAAACTCTACTGATAAGGGAAAACAATGTCACATTTGGAGCCAATAGGCAAAATAGTTGACCAGCCTCAAAGGGGAGCTAAGCAGCTAGAAGGCACAGATCTACCCAATGAACGACCAAGAACAAACTATTAATTTAACTAAACACACGCACAGCACAGCACACAGCATGCAGGAAAAACAGGAGCGACACCGTGAAAAGAGGTGCTCGCATTCACAGCCAAACCTTAGTCGTGGGCTAAACGTGAGGTCCTACTTGCCGCAACCCATACGGCCAGTCAACTAATTCACCAACACGGCTCCCTTCGACATCCAGATGCAACAGGTTAGGCAGCAGTGTACTCGCCACCATGTGTGGGGGGGGGGGGGGGGGGGGGGGGACAACAACAAATTAGCACAAAAGAAAACGGCTCAATGAACAGAAAACAGAAATGGCTCAAAATAAACTTAAACTGAACTAAACAAAAGAAACCAAAACAGTAGTGGCGATTACCAGGGAAATGGAGACAAACAACCATTTAGTATAATATCTAACAAAACACAGCATCCAGTCAGAACACCAAATTGTTTACATACCTTCAAGTGTCTGTGTTCTGTCATGTTTATCCTTCCTGTGGGAACAGACCTCGTCACACGTGACCTAAAGGCCAAGGAAGAACCTTTGCCTGGAATTTTGTCTCCACCAGGCCGAAGGCATGGGGGGAGAGTATGTTTTGCACTCCGTCCGTCCGTGTGTCCGTCCGTGTGTGTGTGTGTGTGTGTGTGTGTCCGTGAGCAGCTAATCTCGGCCACCGTTATTTACTTTTGTTGCCCTTTTATCCAACCACCAGATGAAGGCAAGCTGCAATGTCCTACATTCCTATCCTGGTGGAGACCTTCTAGTTATTATTATTATTATTATTATTATTATTATTATTATTATTATTATCATAAGCCTACCATTGTCATGCATATAATACCATGTTATAGCTTTATATTTAAACAGAGATGAAGAAAGGGGGGGGGGGTTCAGGAGAGAGAGAGAGAGAGAGAGAGAGAGAGAGAGAGAGACAGACCCCCCCACATGGGTAAGAGGGGGATGGGTTCAGATCACAGAGAGGGGCGGGGGAGGGGTTTCAGAACACACACACACACACACACACACACACAGAGAGGGGGGGGGGGGGTGCATTCTTGGTGGGTGCCCCCCCTCCCCTCATGGCGCCCTGCAGGGCAACTGACTGCTCGACCTATAGAGAGAGAGAGAGAGACGCACACCGTGACACACACAGCAGACTGCAGAGAGAGAGAGAGACAGAGAGAGAGAGAGACAGAGAGAGAGAGAGACAGAGAGAGAGAGAGACAGAGAGACAGAGAGAGACAGACAGAGAGAGAGAGAGACAGAGAAAGAGAGAGAGAGACAGACAGAGGAGAAGTCAAGACGTCTTCTCCAACACATGCTGAGTCTTCTGTTTTCTTAAAGGTAAGACATTTTCTATTTTAAACACTGTAAACATAACAGACACACATCCAACATGACATTTGAGGGACAGCATTTGTTGTCTCCGGCTTTCATTGCAGTCAGTATGTCCGAATTCATCCATGCTTGTTTAGTACTGATTTTTGGAAATTTGGTTTTAAAGCCAAGCCATGCTTCTTGGACTAGTGAGCTCCTGAGCACATCGGACCAATCCAGATTCTCCACTTCAAGGCTAAAGGCCTCGCTAGAGTAGGTTTTGAGGTCCCTAGATATGACTGTTTTGTGACAGTCAAACTTTAGTTTTAGTTTTTTGCGGGTACAGAAAATCATAAAATGTTCACTGAGCCCACATACAATAACCCCATTTCTTTGAGATTCTGGATTTGTCCCGAGGTCAGAATGAGATCAATGACAGTGTGAGTAGAATCACACACTCTTGTGGGTTGGGTAATTAGCTGACTGACACCATGCAGATCACAGAACCGACTAAATGACTTGAACACAGTCTGTATTATAGTCACCAATCTGAGAGTGTAACACATGGAACCAAATGGACCCTTACGGGTCTGTAACTCTGAGAGTGTGTAACACATGGAACCAAATGGACCCTTACGGGTCTGTAACTCTGAGAGTGTATAACACATGGAACCAAATGGACCCTTACAGGTCTGTAACTCTGAGAGTGTATAACACATGGAACCAAATGGACCCTTACAGGTCTGTAACCAAATGGACCCTTAGTCCTGACTCACACACATGCAAAACAGATTGATGTATAGCTGATGCATGAGACTTGTTTACTGATGCAATTAGCTCACAATTCATTTCCAATGGGAGTCACATGGTTTGACACAGCATTTTTGTTGTATGGGGGGGGGGGGGGGGAGTCGAAACACAGCCGAAAGCCGTACAACACAAATGTTGTGTCAAACCCATAGACTGTAAAAAATATGGACAAAGCGTTCTCCGGGTCTAACATGAACGTAAAATGAAGCCTGAAATCGCTTCATTGTAAATCGCCATCTTTCTAGATCCGTTTGGTACCAGCTGGCCATTGGCTGCCCAGACAACGAGGCGGGACTTACCCCCTTCTTCTCCGTTGGTTTTTATTTTGACTCGAGTGGGAGGGGAATCCCGATCATAGACTGTAACGGTAGCCACGCCCCTCAGAACATACGCGATGGTTTTTTTTCTTTATGGTCATTTTTTTAATTAATGGGACCATAATTTTCCAAAAAGAATATTATGACATTAGAAATGAGACTTTAAACTAGTGACTGGAAGAAGAAAGTATTCATGACCATGTTTATTAAGGTAATACAGTCTAGGTGAAGTTGGGCCAAAATACATGGGCCTCTATGGAGCTATGGGGCTTTTGGGGTCCAGCCCAGCGCCACAACAGGCCATTATATGAACTACCGATTTCAAATGAGGCTTCACGAAATATCTGGCTGACTGCCCCCCTGGTCAAACCATGTGACTTCCATTGGAAATGCATTGGGGCAAGATGTAAACAAACACTTTTAGTAAGGGCATTTCATCAGGTATTTGACAAATCTGGGAACTAAATCATTTCTTCACCAATGTGTTTCTAAATGTGTCTAATAACATGTACTAAAAGTTTGAAATTCAACTCCCGGGGGAAATTGAGTTATTAGCATAATATGTGACCATACCCATAACATCCTATATAAAGAAAAAAAGTCAAAAGTTCATCATTCTTTCAGTAGCATGTGACATATGAAACTATAGGGGGTTTTCATGATTCTGAATCCATTCCAAGCATTAGTTTTGCACAAAAAACACTCCTTGGGAGGAAAACGGCCATAGCCGTCATCACAAACGTGTTTGTGATGAGGTCAGCACATTTGTGGATATGGCCTAATTTAGCCCAAGGAGTGTTTTTTGTGCAAAACTAATGCTTGGAATGGATTCAGAATCATGAAAAACCGCTAGTTTCATATTATGTCACATGCTACTTAAAGAATGATGAAATTTTGACTTTTTGGCCTTATATAGGATGTTATGGGTATGGTCACATATTATGCTCATAACTCAATTTCCCACAGGAGTTGAATTTCAAACTTTTAGTAGGGGAGAGCCGCCAAGGATGTAACATTTTGCACGTTTCGTTTTTTTACTCAGAGATCCGTTTATCTACACATGTAATATTTTCAGGCAACGGACCTACACATGTCTGCTACCATAAACCACTTCAAGTTATTTTTTTGATAAAAACAGATCGGGAGTTAGTTAACCGAACGTGGACGCTGTTTCAGTGTTACATTTGCTGCGCATATCAGATTAATTGTAACGGCATGCATGATAAATGTAACAACGCTAAAAAACACCATTAAACATATTGTTTTCAGCTTAAAGCAATTATATTTCATTAAAGCAACTCCTTATCATTGTTTTCATACCATGGATGTGATAAGAAAATGTATCAAACATAAGGGAAATATTAAATAGTATCGGGTGTACCAGTTTGGGCTTTTTTTCTTTTTTGGTCAGTTCAATGTGGAAATGCATTGATTAAACAAACGTTTGATTGATGGAGTTGTACAATGTTATACAACCCTAAACTAATTTTAGAATACACTACACGATACAATACAATTTTAGAACATATAATATTGGCCAATATGTCAAATATGTAAATATTACATATAATGGTATTGCAAAACTTGCAAAAGTGGGCCATTTGTAACATGTTACAAATGGCCCACTTTTGCAAGTTTTCTTTGCCGTTGCTTACAGACCGGAATGAACGTGAATTCCGTCTAAACACGATGCAAACTAATGAACATAAGCATGAAGACATCCATGTGGATTTTTATTCACCAACACCAAAGAAAAAAATTGTAGCACACATATACTCCAGGTGTAAAATTATACGCCTTTTGAAAAAAGTCAGTTTTTCGCCAATAACTCCCCGTAGGATAAAGGTAAACACTTCAAACTTCCTGGGCACGTAGAGTACGTTGCTGTACACATACTGACGCGATGGTGTCATGGTGGCGTTGACCAATCCAGAGATAACGTCCATGTTACAACCGTGAAGCGTTACAATCGTGGCGGCTCTCCCCTACATGTTATTAGACACATTTAGAAACACATTGGTGAAGAAATTTCTTGGTAACGATTTAGTTCCCAGATTTTCATAGATTTATCTTTTTTTCACTATTTGTATACATCTAGCATGCATCAATGTTGTATGCTAGATGCGAAGGTGTGAGTCAGGCCTTAGAGTGCAAACCACCTACAAGTTTAGATGCAGAGCTTGCAGATCAGCTGTTTTCAAGTATTTCTCACCGATAGTCTATGCAACATCGCCCCCCATAGGATCTTTAATGAATTGCAGGTTGGTTAAGAACACTTCCTTTGATTGATTGATACTAGACCTGTATGTGCCCGTCGCAGTCGGCCACCGGCCTACTTGGGAACGATGCAACCTAATGATATACGTTGTCATAGCACCCGTTTTAACTGTTATGTCAGCCGGTGTCCCACATGGAGTTCTGTGTATGTGCCTGTGTGTGAAGACTGCAAACTGAAAAGTGTACTTGGTAATCAATTCGTCCCACTGGCAGAGCCTGATTGGTTGAGCCTCAATTGGCTGAAGCTGGAAATTGCACAGGTGAAAGGAGTTGGCCTCATTAGGCCCACTGGCAGAGCCTGACCAGAGCCTTTTGTGGTGGCTCTGGAGAACCGTGGGTCCGACCGACTCGATACCGGGCACTGCACTCCCTGTGGGCGTGTGAAACGCGTGTGTCGAATGTGAAGTCGGCAGGGCGAACGGTTCTCGAGTTACGTGCATTACAACCGTACACACACGTACGCAGAGACGTGGCGATTTATAGTAGGATGGGACTTTATTGACTAACATAGTAAAAGTCTTTTAAATTATTAAATATATGTAAATAATTTTAACATTTCTAACTTTGTGCTTATTCTTTTGTAGAGTATACTTTTACACTTTCAAACACAAATGAAAACTTCCAACACAAAATGAAAGCAATTCAGCTTGAAGTTGAATTCCTTCCCAATCCAAGCTAGCAGTATACTAAACACATTAGATCCCATTGTAACACATTATAAGTATTGTAAACATAATGACTGAAAAGAAAACAAACATCACTGACCATTGGCCTCCTTGGACTTTGAACCCATGAGTAGGACTTGCTTCTTGTCTGGTCATTTGTTTGTGAGAATGCTCCCTCCTAACCTGACTCTCTGCTGCCCCCATCTGGCGGAGTCAGGTTAGCTCCCTCCAGCCTTTTCAGGTGTTCCAGCTCAGGCAAAGGGAGCTGGAACTACTTAATACATAATAAAAGCTGATGTACAATGTGACGCGTTATGAGCTTGTAGATCTACTATTTTCTGAAAATGTTAGTACAATACTCCAATTTAACACTAATGGTAATGTTTTGGTCTTCATAGATTTGCTGACTATATATTTTTTACAACACTGCAGGAGATGTGTTTGGGTGAGCGGTGAGTCTCTTACCACCGCGGCTCAGTGACGTCATGGGGTTGCCTAGATTTCTTTGTTTTTCTTTTCAATTTATCTGATGAATTAAGCTCTTTGAAGCTTAAAAGGGTAGCCAAAATAAGCCTCGGCTTCAGCCTACACCTTTTCGGTCCCACTTGTATGAGTGGACTCTAATGTATCTAATGTATGTATTTTTTATTTTATTTTTTGCTTTTTCAAATGGACCGAAATAAATATTTACTACTACTATGTTGTAGTTTTAGTAAAAACAGAGATATGTGTTTGGGTGAGCGGTGAGTCTCTTACCATCGCAGCTCAGTGACGTCATGTTGTAGTTTTAGTAAAAACAGAGAGATGTGTTTGGGTGAGCGGTGAGTCTCTTACCACCGCGGCTCAGTGACGTCATGTTGTAGTTTTAGTAAAAACAGAGAAGTGTCAGGTGTGTTTGGCTGAGTCTCTTACCACAGCGGCTCAGTGACGTCATGTTGTAGTTTTAGTAAAAACAGAGAGATGCGTTTGGGTGAACGGTGAGTCTCTTACCACAGCGGCTCAGTGACGTCATGTTGTAGTTTTAGTAAAAACAGAGAGATGCCATTGGGTGGGCGGTGAATTTCTTACCACCGCGCGGCTCAGCGACGTAATGTTGTAGTTTTAGTAAAAACAGAGAGGTGTGTTTGGGTGAGTGGTGAGTCTCTTACCACCGTGGCTCAGTGACGTCATGTTGTAGTTTTAGTAAAAACAGAGAAGTGTCAGGTGTGTTTGGCTGAGCCTCTTACCACAGCGGCTCAGTGACGTCATGTTGTAGTTTTAGTAAAAACAGAGAGATGTGTTTGGGTGAGCGGTGAGTCTCTTACCACCGCGGCTCAGTGACGTCATGTTGTAGTTTTAGTAAAAACAGAGAGATGCGTTTGGGTGAGCGGTGAGTCTCTTACCACCGCGGCTCAGTGACGTCATGTTGTAGTTTTAGTAAAAAACAGAGAGATGCGTTTGGGTGAGTGGTGAGTCTCTTACCACCGCGGCTCAGTGACGTCATGTTGTAGTTTTAGTAGAAACAGAGAAGTGTCATGTGTGTTTGGGTGAGCCTCTTACCACCGCGGCTCAGTGACGTCATGTTGTAGTTTTAGTAAAAACAGAGATGTGTTTGGGTGAGCGGTGAGTCTCTTACCGCCGCGGCTCAGTGACGTCATGTTGTAGTTTTAGTAAAAACAGAGAGGTGTGTTTGGGTGAGCGGTGAGTCTCTTACCACCGCGGCTCAGTGATGTCATGTTGTAGTTTTAGTAAAAGCAGAGAGATGCGTTTGGGTGAGCGGTGAGTCTCTTACCACCGCGGCTCAGTGACGTCATGTTGTAGTTTTAGTAAAAACACAGAGATGTGTTTGGGTGAGCGGTGAGTCTCTTACCACCGCGGCTCAGTGACGTCATGTTGTAGTTTTAGTCAAATCAGATAGATGTGTTTGGGTGAGCGGTGAGTCTCTTACCAACGAGGCTCAGTGACGTCACATTGTAGTTTTAGTAAAAACAGAGAGATGCGTTTGGGTGAGCGGTGAGCCTCTTACCACTGCGGCTCAGTGACGTCATGTTGTAGTTGTTGTAGTAGAACAGCTAGGCGGAAGTGATGGCGCCAGTGTGTTTGGCTGCTCGTCTCCTGCTCTCGTTTTGGTTTGTGTTTCTGCTGTGTCTAAGCCTTGGCACTGTCATGTTGTAGTTTTAGTAAAAACAGAGAGATGCGTTTGGGTGAGCGGTGAGTCTCTGACCACCGCGGCTCAGTGACGTCATGTTGTAGTTTTAGTCAAATCAGATAGATGTGTTTGGGTGAGCGGTGAGTCTCTTACCAACGAGGCTCAGTGACGTCACATTGTAGTTTTAGTAAAAACAGAGAGATGCGTTTGTGTGAGCGGTGAGACTCTTACCACTGCGGCTCAGTGACGTCATGTTGTAGTGTTAGTAAAAACAGAGAGATGTGTTTGGGTGAGTGGTGAGTCTCTTACCACTGCGGCTCAGTGACGTCATGTTGTAGTTTTAGTAAAAACAGAGAGATGTGTTTGGGTGAGCCTCTTACCACCGCGGCTCAGTGACGTCATGTTGTAGTTTTAGTAAAAACAGAGAGATGTGTTTGGGTGAGCGTTGAGTCTCTTATCACCGCGGCTCAGTGACGTCATGTTGTAGTTTTAGTAAAAACAAAGAGATGTGTTTGGGTGAGCGTTGAGTCTCTTATCACCATGGCTCAGTGACGTCATGTTGTAGTTTTAGTAAAAACAGAGAGATGTGTTTTGGGTGAGCGGTGAGTCTCTTATCACCGTGGCTCAGTGACGTCATGTTGTAGTTTTAGTAAAAACAGAGAGGTGTGTTTGGGGGAGCGGTGAGTCTCTTACCACTGCATCTCAGTGACATCATGTTGTAGTTTTAGTAAAAACAGAGAGATGTGTTTGGGTGAGCGGTGAGTCTCTTATCACCGTGGCTCAGTGACGTCATGTTGTAGTTTTAGTAAAAACAGAGAGATGTGTTTGGGTGAGTGGTGAGTCTCTTATCACCGTGGCTCAGTGACGTCATGTTGTAGTTTTAGTAAAAACAGAGATGTGTTTGGGTGAGCGGTGAGTCTCTTACCGCCACGGGTCAGTGACGTCATGTAGTTTTAGTAAAAACAGAGAGATGTGTTTGGGGTGAGAGGTGAGTCTCTTATCATCGCGGCTCAGTGACGTCATGTTGTAGTTTTAGTAAAAACAGAGATGTGTTTGGGGTGAGCGGTGAGTCTCTTATCACCGTGGCTCAGTGACGTCATGTTGTAGTTTTAGTAAAAACAGAGAGATGTGTTTGGGTGAGCGGTGAGTCTCTTACCGCCGCGGCTCAGTGATGTCAGTCACGTCATGTTGTAGTTTCATGTTCTTGTGTTGTATTTCTGATGTGGATATAAATGTATTATTAAACGTGTGTGTGTGTGTGTGTGTGTGTGTGTGTGTGTGTGTGTGTGTGTGTGTGTGTGTGTCCACAGGATGACGTTGGCCCTCCTGTGGTTTCTCGCCACATCTCTTCCTGGTGAGTATATTTATTAATACTTTTACTAATAACAGAGTACTTATTGTCGTGTCCATTTATGGATGTGCGAGATTTATTCTCAGAAATTGGAGTAAAATATGTATTGGGTCAAATTGATTGATCAAAGTGTGGTTCTCT
>NC_139709.1:3377337-3412337 GCF_964188405.1 Protomyctophum parallelum
AAACGCGTCACATGTTCCAGGGATTTACAAAAGTGCCTTGGATAAAGGCGCTATATATAAATATATATATATGCACCATTCACCACTGGTTTATACTGATTGATTGATTGATTGATTGATTGATTGATTGGACATTGTATTACCAGTTTTTGTAGAATGGGTTCAAGTTCTAAGACTTGTTTACGTCCTGGTCTTCCATGTTCAATTCATCAGAACATTTAAAGACGAGAGATTTAAAGTCAGAGAGGGAGAGAGAGAGAGAGAGAGAGAAGAGAGAGAGAGAGAGAGAGAGAGAGAGAGAGAGAGAGAGAGAGAGAGAGAGAGAGAGAGAGAGAGAGAGAGAGAGAGAGAGAGAGAGAGAGAGAGAGAGAGAGAGAGAGAGAGAGGAGAGAGAGAGAGATGAGGGGTGGGGGTTGCTGAGTTCGCACCACTCAGTTCACATGGGTGTGTTTTTTTTTTTGGGGGGGGGGGGGGGGTGATTATTAATTAAACAAATGTCACTTTTCAAAAAAAATTGGGGCGTGTTTGTGCGAAATGTTTGTGTTTTCATCATAATGTTTGACCACAATGTAACAAAATCAATGGTGAAGGTCCCCAAGAGCTGTTTTCACTTTTCAGGGCCTCAAACCCAGTGGTCCAATTTCCCTGAAGGGCCCCTGAGAGCCAAGGGCCCCCTTGGGGTGATTAATACATAATACATAAATAAATACATGAATGAATGTTGATTCTTGATGGGACAGTGTTCTCTAGTTTTAGGCTTGTTTTCAGTTCACAGACCTGGCTTTGCGTGTTGTCTGTCCCACAACCTGGCAACCCCCCCACCCTCCCTCCTGCCTGCGTGTAGAGCAGACTGTATGCTAGCAGCAGTAGCTCCGCTCCGCACCGCACCGCACCGCACCGCCAAGCCCAGGCTCAGGCCACCGGACCCGGGCTGCTTGGACTCACGTTGCCCCGGCGTTGTTGTGTTGTTTCTCGAATCTCGACCCCCGCCCGCCCGCCCGTCCGGGGCTCCACCGTCCGTCGACAGCCCGCTGCCCTCCCCGAAACGAGCTCTCTTTTCTCGGTGGGGACTCAGGGAGGGACGTGAGTTGAACCCGCGGAGGGACGGAGGTCCGACCTATCCCCGGCTCTGCTAGCGCTGTGAGGCCGTGTTTTAGCAGCCTGCGCCTGGGCTGGGTTTCTACTTGGAGTCGCCCTGCTGGTGGTGGTGGTCCGGCCGGCGGAGGGATACACACACACACACACACACACACACACACACACACACGGTCGGTTTTTGGAAAGAAGCAGCGACAATGTGGAGGCTGTTCTGTTGAAGAGAAGAGAGAGAGAGAGAGAGAGAGAGAAAAAAACATGTCTTCTTCTGCGAGGAGGAAAAGCAAATGGTTACATTTGTAGCCATTTGTAAACAACAGCGAGAAGAACAAACGGAGTTATTGTTATTGTAATGTTGGTGTTGTTGTTGTTGTCGCCTGCTCGGCGGTGAAACATTGTATCGAGTTGTTGGCTTTATTTTTTGGAGAGAGAGAGAGAGAGAGAGGGGGGGGCGACGTTCTGTTCTGGTGGATATATTGTATCCATTCCTTCTCATCAGGTCCGGAGGGAGAGAGACATAGAGACACACAGAGAGAGAGAGAGAGGTTTTTTTCTCTCTCCTTGGTAAATCCTCCATCAGAACTTGGTTGTTTTTCGGGTGTGTTTTCTTCGGGTCCAACTCCGCGGATGACACGGTGTTCTCCTCCAGGTAAACCCCTAGAAACATTACGTTGTTGTTGTTGTTGCTGCTTTAGACTTTGTAAAACATGCCTGTTATTATGGAGAATAATATGTTGTTTAATAAGTGGAGTCTGTTATTATGGAGAGTGTTGTTTAATAAGTGTTTGTTTTGTTTTTGTTGCATGTGTGTGTTGTAGTTTAGGAGTCCGTGACGTGACGGGGGTTTTATTGTCTTAATTCGCGTTTAGTTATTTCAACTTTCTTTTGGTGTGTGTGTGTGTGTGTGTGTGTGAGTGAGTGTGTGAGTGTGTGTGTGAGAGAGAGAGTGTGTGTGTGTGTGTGTGGCGAATGTGTTTCAAGTTGTGTGTGACTCTGTGTGTGTGCGCGCGTGCGTGTGTCCGGCCTAGTTTAAAGCTGTATAGTTTCACTAGTAGGCCAACATGTGTATTTTTGTTGAAAAGCTGTTAAAAATGTGTGTGTGTGTGTGTGTGTGTGTGTGTGTGTGCGCGCGCGCGCGCTCGTGTCGTTTAAAATGCCTCCATAATAACATTATCACTGCATGTTTATCATTTATGAGTGACTGGAGTTGTTAATGAGTTCTAACAGGATCATTATGACATGTCTAGCATACTTTCTGCAAATGTACACAGATGCCTTGACGTGTGTGTGTGTGTGTGTGTGTGTGTGTGTGTGTGACTGTGTGTGTGTGTGTGTGGGGCATGGCGTAGAAACAAGACGTGCATTCTTGTGTAATTCTAAACATTCGTAGACACCTGTTGTTATCCACACGTAATGATTGCATAATGATAATAATTAATAATCTGTTGAGCTGAAATCATTACTATAATATTTATTATAGATTTAGACTGCTTCACTTTTGGTTGGTTAAGTTGCTGCTATAGTGTAATAAATAATTTCCCCCCCAAGCCTAAGATTTTAGACTCTGGTAAAAAAATACATCAAATGTCAGAAATAGATAAGATGCAAATACATCTAGGAGACCAGAGTCTAAATCTTAGGCTAATTGTAAATCCTCTCTTTTTAAAACATCCCAAAAAAAAAAACTACAAATGAACTTGACTTGAGTTTAATAATATAATATTATATATACCATTGTTTTTGTTATCATCCCATTCTGGGCGGGGACCCCTTTTGGTGTTTTAACTAAGCATTATGTTATACTTTAATAGCTATTTTGAAAAATCGTAAAAAATGTGGCACAAATCTTTGAATAATATATATTCTTTCAGAGCGAACATTTTTATTTATTTTGACGTCAGGCCTAAATGGGTTAATAATATGATATTCTACATACCATTGTTGTTATTATTTAGTTATTACAGCCACCGTAATGTTAAAAGCAGTGAGAGAGAGAGAGAGAGAAAGAGAGAGAGAGATTATAAATGTGTGTGTTTGATAATAAATAATAAAGGTCCACGGTCTGGAACCTCAACACCCCACTAACTTGCTGTCAAAGTTGAAACTTAAGTTTAGTCGCTGTTTCTAAAAACGACCGAGGGACGGATGGGGTCTGTGTTCATCAGAGGAGAGAGAGAGAGGAGAAGTCTAATATTTAGACTCTCCTATAGAAGCATTTTTTTCCTTCGATTCTGACATTTTCAATCCTAGAGTCGATAAAATACGTCTCTAGTAGCGACTGACTCCATTATCCTCCTCCAGAGAGAGAGAGAGAGAGAGAGAGAGATCAGGCAACAGGTATTTTAGGTTCCCTTTAAACAAAACACACACACACAACACACACACACACACACACACACACACACACACACACACACACACACACACACACACACACACACACACACACACACCACTGACTGGCGTGTGTGTGTGTGTGTGCCCCATTGAGCAGTCACGGATAAACTTCTGTCATAGGAATTGTTCTTTTGTTTTGTCTGTGACGGGGAAAAAAAAAAGCAGATTTCTGTCCAATCGGTATAAAGAGAAGAGAAGGGAAGGGAAGGCAGGCCGACTTGGTGGTGGTGTGTGTGTGTGTGTGTGGCGGGGGGGGGGGGGGGGGGGGGGGTTAACTTCCATTTGTTAGGAGGGGCTTAGAAGCACTTCTCTTCTCCCCCATTTTGACCTCGGCTCAATGAGAGGCGAGGCAAGCTCACATACGCACACACACACACATGCACGCACACAAACTCCTGCACGCGCACCACAAACCCCGCACGCGCACGTACACACACACACGTACACACACACCCCAGTAGCGGGGGAGGAAGGTAACTTAAGTACATTTAGCCTGCTTATAAGTGCTGTACAATTTTAAGGTATTTTACCTTTTTAACTTTACTGTAGTATTTCCAATCTTCAGTACTTCTACTCCACTGCATCTCAGAGGCAAACGTTGTACTTTTTTTGTTACGTTGTAAAAAAATTGCTTCGTTTTAAATCCCAACAGTTTTCTGAAAAACCTTATGTTTCTGAGTCTATGTCAGTGGTGTTCAATTTTTAAGGACCCCCACCCCCCCGCCCCGAATTATCCGGGGCGCGGACCCCCATCTGAAAATATGTAGTTCCAGGGACCCCCCCAGGGACCCCCCCCCCCCCCAGGGACCCCCTCCCAGAAGCAAAGACTTGAGTTAACCCATTTAGGCTTGATGTCGAAATAAATAAATAAATCTTCTAAATTCTGACAGTTTTCTGACATACATGTTTCTGTATTAGTGGTGCTCAATTTAAAAAAAAAATAGCAGACCTACAAGCTCATAGCGCGCGGTCTGCTATTTTTTTCAATAGCAAAAATTATAACATAATATGTTTAAAACACAAAAAGGGGTTCGCGCCCAAAATGGGTTAAAAACGTTCACTGTGATATAAATATATTTCCAAACATTCGCGGCACATTTTCACGATTTTCTTCCAAAAAATAGCTTGTAGATCTGCGATTTTTCAACAGCTAAAGTATGACATAATGCTTAAAACACCAGAAGGGGTTCCCGTTCAGATCGGGTCAACCACACTTCAGCCCTATATACATTTAGGCCATTTGAAAGTGGCAGATCTACAAGCTCACAGCGCGACTAAACTGTATAGCTCTTGTATAGCGACAATTCTCTGAAAGATTTGAGGCACATTTTAATGATATTTCAAAAATAGCAGACCTACAAGTTCTGTAGATCTGTAGATCTGCTATTTCTCAATAGCTAAATTATAACATAATGCATGTAACCACAAAAAAAAGGTTCCCGCTCAAAATGGGTTAATGTATAATTATGTTTTGTAATACGGTCATAATCAAAATCTACAAACTCTAGTAACTAAAGTTAAAAAAATAAATGTAGTGAAAACATTTGGATCTGAGATGAGATGAGATTTAGTGGATAAATCCTCCAGTTTTCTGAAATAAATATTTTCATGATTAAAAAAATATATAAATCAGACCTACAAGCTCGTACTATGAGCTTGTAGATCTGCTATTTTTCAATAGCTAAATTATAACATAATGTTTAAAACACCAAAAGGGGTTCCCGCCCAAAAAGGGTTAAAAGTAGGGATGTCCCGATGCACTTTTATCGTTCCCGATACCACAATTTCTGTGTTAGCCGATATACCAGTATTGTGATCTCGTACTGTGTTTATAGCTATCTAGCTGTATATCTGGTGCAGACTCCTCACTTTTAATGTGCACAGGGTGACAAAACTTAAAACTGATATCTGTATGTATGTGTGTGTGTGTGTGTGTGTGTGTGCGCGTGCGTGCGCGTGCGCTAATAGCTACTAGTACTGAGGCATGCGTTTTCCTGGACAAATCAATTCAACTCAAACCTTTTGGCTTTACTTGTATTTTGTGTTTTGTTGTTTTTTTCTCGACTACCATCCAGGTCAGGATTATTAGGGCTTCCCAAGAGCTCTTTATAAGCCATGCGTCGTGGAAATTAACTGCAAGTTTAGTTTTTAAACCGTGTGGCTAATTGGCGTGCTAGCAGCAGTGTGAGGCAAAATGAACAGGTATTTATGACGTATTTACACACCTTTTTGGGGTAATGTAATAGTGCACACTCACTCAGACACGATACACATAAATACACATATAATAAGAAAGTTGTTACATAGTATTAGAGTAGTTGGTTTACTGGTTTACTGAGACGCTACACTGTCTCTCTGCATTCTATGATCCTATAGTTTACTGTCTCTCTGCATTCTATGATCCTATAGTTTACTGTCTCTCTGCATTCTATGATCCTATAGTTTACTGAGACGCTACACTGTCTCTCTGCATTCTATGATCCTATAGTTTACTGAGACGCTACACTGTCTCTGTATTCTATGATCCTATAGTTTACTGAGACACTACACTGTCTCTCTGCATTCTATGATCCTATAGTTTACTGAGACGCTACACTGTCTCTCTGCATTCTATGATCCTATAGTTTACTGTCTCTCTGCATTCTATGATCATATAGTTTACTGTCTCTCTGCATTCTATGATCCTATAGTTTACTGAGACGCTACACTGTCTCTCTGTATTCTATGATCCTATAGTTTACTGAGACGCTACACTGTCTCTCTGCATTCTATGATCATATAGTTTACTGTCTCTCTGCATTCTATGATCCTATAGTTTACTGTCTCTCTGCATTCTATGATCCTATAGTTTACTGTCTCTCTGCATTCTATGATCCTATAGTTTACTGAGACGCTACACTGTCTCTCTGCATTCTATGATCCTATAGTTTACTGAGACGCTACACTGTCTCTCTGTATTCTATGATCCTATAGTTTACTGAGACACTACACTGTCTCTCTGCATTCTATGATCCTATAGTTTACTGAGACGCTACACTGTCTCTCTGCATTCTATGATCCTATAGTTTACTGTCTCTCTGCATTCTATGATCATATAGTTTACTGTCTCTGCATTCTATGATCCTATAGTTTACTGAGACGCTACACTGTCTCTCTGTATTCTATGATCCTATAGTTTACTGAGACGCTACACTGTCTCTCTGCATTCTATGATCATATAGTTTACTGTCTCTCTGCATTCTATGATCCTATAGTTTACTGTCTCTCTGCATTCTATGATCATATAGTTTACTGTCTCTCTGCATTCTATGATCCTATAGTTTACTGTCTCTCTGTATTCTATGATCCTATAGTTTACTGAGACGCTACACTGTCTCTCTGCATTCTATGATCCTATAGTTTACTGAGACGCTACACTGTCTCTCTGCATTATATGATCCTATAGTTTACTGAGACACTACACTGTCTCTCTGCATTCTATGATCCTATAGTTTACTGTCTCTCTGCATTATATGATCCTATAGTTTACTGAGACACTACACTGTCTCTCTGCATTCTATGATCCTATAGTTTACTGTCTCTCTGCATTCTATGATCCTATAGTGTACTGTCTCTCTGTATTCTATGATCCTATAGTTTACTGAGACGCTACACTGTCTCTCTGTATTCTATGATCCTATAGTTTACTGAGACACTACACTGTCTCTCTGCATTCTATGATCCTATAGTTTACTGAGACGCTACACTGTCTCTCTGCATTCTATGATCCTATAGTGTACTGTCTCTCTGCATTCTATGATCCTATAGTTTACTGAGACGCTACACTGTCTCTCTGCATTCTATGATCCTATAGTTATACTGTCTCTCTGCATTCTATGATCATATAGTTTACTGTCTCTCTGCATTCTATGATCCTATAGTTTACTGAGACGCTACACTGTCTCTCTGCATTATATGATCCTATAGTTTACTGTCTCTCTGCATTCTATGATCCTATAGTTTACTGTCTCTCTGCATTCTATGATCCTATAGTTTACTGTCTCTCTGCATTCTATGATCATATAGTTTACTGAGACACTACACTGTCTCTCTGCATTCTATGATCATATAGTTTACTGTCTCTCTGCATTCTATGATCCTATAGTTTACTGAGACGCTACACTGTCTCTCTGCATTCTATGATCCTATAGTTTACTGTCTCTCTGTATTCTATGATCATATAGTTTACTGAGACACTACACTGTCTCTGCATTCTATGATCCTATAGTTTACTGAGACGCTACACTGTCTCTCTGCATTCTATGATCCTATAGTTTACTGAGACACTACACTGTCTCTCTGCATTCTATGATCCTATAGTTTACTGAGACGCTACACTGTCTCTATGCATTCTATGATCCTATAGTTTACTGAGACGCTACACTGTCTCTCTGCATTATATGATCCTACAGTTTACTGTCTCTCTGCATTCTATGATCCTATAGTTTACTGAGACACTACACTGTCTCTCTGCATTCTATGATCCTATAGTTTACTGAGACGCTACACTGTCTCTCTGCATTCTATGATCCTATAGTTTACTGTCTCTCTGCATTCTATGATCCTATAGTTTACTGTCTCTCTGCATTCTATGATCCTATAGTTTACTGTCTCTCTGCATTCTATGATCCTATAGTTTGAGACGCTACAGATGGGGGCCCATTGGGAGTCAAAAGGTTGAGCACCACTGACGTAGAAACATAGGGTTTTCAGAAATCTGAAAAAAATTCTTAAATCTGGTCTCGGGTCCAAATGGGTTAAGGAGAGGCTAAAGCAGGTTTATAATGTTGTGAGTCAGAGGAGACTATAACCCAGTAAGTTATAATGTTGTGACTTAGAGGAGACTATAACCAAGTAAGCCAGGCATCTCCAGCTGAGCTGAGGGCAGAGAGAAGAAGTACCAGTGTGGCGTTGTGGTTTAACCATAGGTCGTCATTCAAGACAGGCACCTGTTAAGATGTGGCTTTAGCAGGGAAAGTCCTCAATGATGGCCTGTTGACGCAGTGGCACACACGCACACACACGCACACACACACGTGCGCGCGCAAGCACGCGGAGCAACAATTCTGGAATTCCCTACAAAGGCTGAAGGTTTTATTTTACGCTACAATTTAGGCATTTAGCAGACGCTCTTAATCCAGAGCGACTTACATTTAAGCAAGAACAAAAGCATGGGAATACATCACATAAAAGCATTTATCATGAAACATGCGTAAGCTAAGAAAGTAACAGTGGAATATCTATATAATGAAACTATACATATTTACTACTATGCTATACATATGTACTATGGCGTGCTATGACTATATACAATACAATTATAGTGCTGTCTACATAACATGACGCTCTCAACAGTTAAAGATCTAATAAAGGGGTCCATTTAGTTACCAACTCTCCATCATTTAGCTGGGGACCAACTGGGACCAGTGTTGTTTTTTTGTCGACTAAAAACTAAGATGAAAAATGTTCGTCGACTACCTTTTTTCAATGACGAAAACTACATGTAAGCTAAATGAATACTAAGCTATGATGACTAAATATACTGACAATTTCGTCAACAAATAAAAACTAGATTAAAATGTTAGGAAGGGACTAGTGGGCAAGAGATCCAGTATAAGTCATTTTACACTTGGTTGCATGCTGAAAATAGCAGGTCTACAAGCTCACAACGTGTCGCAAGCTTGTAGATCTGCTATTTTCAGCAAGTGTAACGTCTTTCATTACAACGGCATCAAGGCCCACCAAAATACATTTTCGTCGACTAAATCAACTAGATTTAGTCGACTAAAATCACATGACATTCGGTCGACTAAAACACTAAAACATTCCAGGTGACTAAAACTAAAGGAAGTTTCAGTTTATGAGTCCCACTTATTTTGTTGTTTTTACAACTCCCATTTAATTGTATATGGTTATAATGTGGTTATATTCATGTAGAATAATAATAATAATAATAAAACTTTATTTGTATAGCACCTTTCATGACATGAAATGCAGCTCAAAGTGCTTTACAGAACAATGGAGAATAAAAGAAAAGCAAGGCAACGACAGTAATGCAATACAGTGAGGACATGAATAACAAAAACTAAAATAAAAACAACTAAAAGATCAATTAAAAGCAATGTTGTAGAAGTGGGTCTTGAGCTGAGCTTTAAAAATGTCTACAGAGGCTGCCTGACGAAGGTACAGAGGGAGCTTGTTCCATGCCGACGGCCCGTAGAAGCAAAAAGCTGCTTCCCCGTATTTTTTAGTTGCCATTTTTTTAGCAAAGCGAGCAGGCCAGCAGTGGAAGACCTTAGGGGGCGGTTTGGGACATATTTAGGCAGGCAGTCATGTAGGTAGGAAGGTGCGAGACCATTGAGAGCTTTATAGACAAGTAAAATAATTTTAAAATCAATCCTAAAAACAACCGGAAGCCAGTGCAGTGATGCCAAAACGGAATAAGAAATGATTATTATAACTAAAGCTAGCAAAATAAAAAAACTAGAATAAACAAATAATGCTCTACATATTTCATATTACTTTGGCTATAATATGTATTTATTTTTAGTACAGTAGTGCATTCCGTGGATGCAGAGGTCGTTGTTGTATTGCGTCCCTTAAACCATTTTGGGGCGGGAACCCCTTTTGGTGTTTGTTATAATTTAGCTATTGAAAAATAGCAGATCTACAAGCTCATATTTTTGAAAAATTCGGGAAAATGTAGTGCAGATCTTTGAATATATATTCTTTAAGAGCGAACATGTTTAACTCAAATCTTTGCTTCTAGGGGAGGTCCCTGGGACAACACATTTTCAGATGGGGGGGGTGGGGGTCGGCGGCCAATTACATATCATGTTTGGGGTCCTTGACATGGAATATTGAGAACCACTGATACGGAAACATGAGGTCTTTCAGAAAAAAATACATTTTAAAAAGGCATTGTCAGGCATAAATGGGTTAAACTATAAACTGCATTTTTGGGATGCAAAACGCACCCTATTTTAACCTCTGCTTACCGCAGCTTCCCCAGCCCACAGCAAGCGTTTATCGGACCTCCTTCTTGTTGTAAATGTGTGTCCAAGACGTGTCAACAACATCCTCTCTGGGGACGGTCATTATCTGTCAGTCATCAGCTGTTGGTCTATAGTTGACCGTCCATTGATTGATTCTAGGCTGGTTATGGCGGCTCTCAGGGGGGATATCCTCCAAACGCCCCCCACCCCCCTAGGGGGACGTGCTGACGGCTGGTGGGGGGGTGAGGAAAAATACTTTCACTGTCATTTAATTAACCCAGAAATCATGCCACTTAGGACCTCCTCTTCTCCCATTTACACTTACGTAATCCACTACTGAAGCATGTAAATGACAAAGATCGTGTGTGTGTGTGTGTGTGCGCGCGCCCCCTGCCTGCCTCCGATTGGCCGACCACCTCCTCCTGCTATTATAGTCCCGCCCCCTTTGCTGACGACAAGCGGAAGAGATTTTCCCATTAATTTTCACAAAAATGTATAAAAACATACTCTCTCCCCATGCCTTCGGCCTGGTGGAGACAATAAAACATACTCTCTCCCCATGCCTTCGGCCTGGTGGAGACAATACAACATACTCTCTCTCCCCATGCCTTCAGCCTGGTGGAGACAATACAACATACTCTCTCCCCATGCCTTCGGCCTGGTGGAGACAATAAAACATACTCTCTCCCCATGCCTTCGGCCTGGTGGAGACAATACAACATACTCTCTCTCCCCATGCCTATGGCCTGGTGGAGACAATAAAACATACTCTCTCCCCATGCCTTCGGCCTGGTGGAGACAATACAACATACTCTCCCCATGCCTTCAGCCTGGTGGAGACAATAAAACATACTCTCTCCCCATGCCTTCGGCCTGGTGGAGACAATACAACATACTCTCTCCCCATGCCTTCGGCCTGGTGGAGACAATACAACATACTCTCTCCCCATGCCTTCGGCCTGGTGGAGACAATAAAACATACTCTCTCCCCATGCCTTCGGCCTGGTGGAGACAATACAACATACTCTCTCCCCATGCCTTCGGCCTGGTGGAGACAATAAAACATACTCTCTCCCCATGCCTATGGCCTGGTGGAGACAATACAACATACTCTCTCCCCATGCCTTCGGCCTGGTGGAGACAATAAAACATACTCTCTCCCCATGCCTTCGGCCTGGTGGAGACAATACAACATACTCTCTCCCCATGCCTTCGGCCTGGTGGAGACAATACAACATACTCTCTCCCCATGCCTTCGGCCTGGTGGAGACAATAAAACATACTCTCTCCCCATGCCTTCGGCCTGGTGGAGACAATAAAACATACTCTGTCCCAATGCCTTCGGCTTGGTGGAGACAATACAACATACTCTCTCCCCATGCCTTCGGCCTGGTGGAGACAATACAACATACTCTCTCCCCATGCCTTCGGCCTGGTGGAGACAATAAAACATACTCTCTCCCCATGCCTTCGGCCTGGTGGAGACAATAAAACATACTCTCTCCCCATGCCTTCGGCTTGGTGGAGACAATAAAACATACTCTCTCCCCATGCCTTCGGCTTGGTGGAGACAATAAAACATACTCTCTCCCCATGCCTATGGCCTGGTGGAGACAACAAAACATACTCTCTCCCCATGCCTTCGGCCTGGTGGAGACAATAAAACATACTCTCTCCCCATGCCTATGGCCTGGTGGAGACAATACAACATACTCTCTCCCCATGCCTTCAGCCTGGTGGAGACAATAAAACATACTCTCTCCCCATGCCTTCGGCCTGGTGGAGACAATAAAACATACTCACTCCTCATGCCTTCGGCCTGGTGGAGACAATAAAACATACTCTCTCTCCCCATGCCTTCGGCCTGGTGGAGACAATAAAACATACTCTCTCCCCATGCCTATGGCCTGGTGGAGACAATACAACATACTCTCTCCCCATGCCTTCAGCCTGGTGGAGACAATAAAACATACTCTCTCCCCATGCCTTCGGCCTGGTGGAGACAATACAACATACTCTCTCCCCATGCCTTCAGCCTGGTGGAGACAATAAAACATACTCTCTCCCCATGCCTTCGGCCTGGTGGAGACAATAAAACATACTCTCTCCCCATGCCTTCGGCCTGGTGGAGACAATAAAACATACTCTCTCCCCATGCCTTCGGCCTGGTGGAGACAATAAAACATACTCTCTCCCCATGCCTATGGCCTGGTGGAGACAATACAACATACTCTCTCCCCATGCCTTCGGCCTGGTGGAGACAATAAAACATACTCTCTCCCCATGCCTTCGGCCTGGTGGAGACAATACAACATACTCTCTCCCCATGCCTTCAGCCTGGTGGAGACAATACAACATACTCTCTCCCCATGCCTTCGGCCTGGTGGAGACAATAAAACATACTCT
This sequence comes from Protomyctophum parallelum, assembly GCF_964188405.1. Taxonomy (NCBI): domain Eukaryota; kingdom Metazoa; phylum Chordata; class Actinopteri; order Myctophiformes; family Myctophidae; genus Protomyctophum; species Protomyctophum parallelum. The sequence continues at coordinate 3,390,270 of NC_139709.1, forward strand.
CTCCCCATGCCTATGGCCTGGTGGAGACAATACAACATACTCTCTCCCCATGCCTTCGGCCTGGTGGAGACAATACAACATACTCTCTCCCCATGCCTTCGGCTTGGTGGAGACAATACAACATACTCTCTCCCCATGCCTTCGGCCTGGTGGAGACAATAAAACATACTCTCTCCCCATGCCTTCGGCCTGGTGGAGACAATAAAACATACTCTGTCCCAATGCCTTCGGCCTGGTGGATTTGACTGATGGACCTGCCATTGGATGTTTTTGAATTTTCGTCTATATGATTCCCATTATGAAAGCAGGGAATCATAGCTTCAAATTGACATATTGGTTGTTCAGTTTGACCCACCAGTTTTGGAGATTATAATGTCTTGCAGAGAAACGGCGAGTTGAGAAAACAGGCTAGAAAAGGTTCACTTCTGTGGTCTCTAACATTACACCTAGCTACATGTTTAAGCATTTATTTCATATTTACATGTCTTCTGTGGTCTCTAACATTACACCTATAGCTACATGTTTAAGCATTTATTTCATATTTACATGTCTTCTGTGGTCTCTAACATTACACCTATAGCTACATGTTTAAGCATTTATTTCATATTTACATGTCTTCTGTGGTCTCTAACATTACACCTATAGCTACATGTTTAAGCATTTATTTCAATATTTACATGTCTTCTGTGGTCTCTAACATTACACCTATAGCTACATGTTTAAGCATTTATTTCAATATTTACATGTATTCTGTGGACTCCAACATTACACCTATAGCTACATGTTTAAGCATTTATTTCAATATTTACATGTCTTCTGTGGACTCTAACATTACACCTAGCTACATGTTTAAGCATTTATTTCAATATTTACATGTCTTCTGTGGACTCTAACATTACACCTAGCTACATGTTTAAGCATTTATTTCAATGTGGACTCTAACATTACACCTAGCTACATGTTTAAGCATTTATTTCAATATTTACATGTCTTCTGTGGTCTCTAACATTACACCTAGCTACATGTTTAAGCATTTATTTCAATATTTACATGTATTCTGTGGACTCTAACATTACACCTAGCTACATGTTTAAGCATTTATTTCAATATTTACATGTCTTCTGTGGACTCTAACATTACACCTAGCTACATGTTTAAGCATTTATTTCAATATTTACATGTCTTCTGTGGGCTCTAACATTACACCTAGCTACATGTTTAAGCATTTAGTTTCATATTTACATGTCGATTTCAGCTCTGACGTTTATTTCAGACATGCTCTAGTATGTGAAGAGTCTGCCTGTGATATTAACTCAATTTGGATTAAAAAACCCCCCCAATAAAAATCAGTTTTTCTCCTCTCCTGAACAGTCAGTCTTGCCGCATGACGTGACTATCTCTGTTATCAAAAAGATTCACATATGGGCTAATTTTGGAGGTCCTTGACATGAAAACCTTTGAGCACCACTGATATAGAGCGTCGCAGTCAGCCCCGCCCCCTTTCATGACGACGCCAGGCCCAGGAAATGAATCACAATGCATTTTCCTCATAGACATTTCAATACGTATTTATTTAACCCACTGACCGGGCACCCATTTTGGTGTTAGCGTCATGTCATGCTTTAGAAGAGCGAATGACATTTTTTTAATCTGATCTCAGGTCAGAATGGGTTCATCAGACCAGTGTGTGTCCGGCGGAAACCTCGTATGAATCTGATCTCAGGTCAGAATGGGTTAAAGACCTTATAAGCGTCGTACGAAGCCAACTCGAGTCGTGACAAATCATGACAACACACACACACAATATTTTGGACAAAACAAATAATTACATAGAAGAAAAACAAACCAAAAAACTGTTGTAACCTGCCGTTTTTTTCTAATTCTTTGTTTGGCCCGAAAAATTGTGTTTGTTGTCATGATTTGTCACGGCAAGAGTTGGCTTTGTCCGCGGCGTAAACGTCTTTAAATACAAATATTTTTAAAAATGTCTATGAGGAAAATGAACGGAGAATCATTTCCTGGGCCCTGGTAGGGGGCGGGACTGCAACGCTCTATAGACATGTTGATATAGAAACATCATGTTTTCTCATGCCAATAAAGTTCCATTGAATTGACATTAGAAACAAGGTTTTTCAGAAAACTGTGAGGATTTAGAAGACATTTTAGTAGAAAGTTAAAAGTGTTGTCCTTCTTGCAGTCACGCAGTGAGGCGGGATCATCCTGGTTCTGGTGCTGACGCAGTGAGACTGGAGCCCCCTGGTGGTGGGTGTGGGAAGCAGCAGAGACTGGAGCCCCCTGCTGCCGGTGGGTGGGGGAAGCAGCAGCAGCAGAGACTGGAGCCCCCTGCAGGTGGCTGGGGGAAGCAGCAGCAGCAGAGACTGGAGCCCCCCGGTGGTGGGTGCGGGAAGCTGCAGAGACTGGAGCCCCCCGGTGGCGGCTGCGGGAAGCAGCAGGCTCCGCCGCAGCAGAGAATGGCCGCCGTGGGAACGGACAAGGAGCTCAGCGACCTGCTGGACTTCAGCGCGGTAAGAGAAAGAACCACGTTACCCACAATGCACCTGTTGTCCTGAACACACTTCCACTGCTACAATAGAGCGCCAAAGTCCTCCTGACGTCACTCGCTCGTCCCCCTCGATTCCCACTGGTTCACGGAAGTCATTTCTCTTAAGATCGTTTCATATAAGCATTGTGGCCCAAAATAAACAAGCTGTCTCGGCATTATTGTCGGGGAGGTGTCTCTGTATCGTTTATGACCGTCAGTCACTCATATATGATACAGTCTGCTTCTAGCGATAATGTAACTAATTCAGTTGCAGTAACAATAGTGTTTTCTCTCAGTCAGTTGATTCTTAATATCCATATGAGTGCAACGGCCGGGATGACATGTTTATTTTTCAAAGACGGTTCTTATATGAGGCGATCTAATATCCCCTTTTGGGGATTATAATGCACATACAAAGTACATGAACCTGTGGATTTGCGTCCTCTACTGATATTGACGTCAGTCTTCCGTAGCTGAATTTCAATGCCCAGAATCTCGGCCACTCACTCACTCACTCAGCAAGCATGGTGGTGTTACGGTGAAATTGGTGACCTGCTGAAATATGTGACTATGGTGTAGACATGACGTCAGTGTCCGAACGTAAATCATAGTGCTTTGTTTATTAGCAGCAGAGTTCAACATTGCGCTATCGGCAATTTTTTAAAAACACCTCCATGAAAGTTATGTGAAGTACTGGATGTACTCTTTTTTTTCGTGGCTCATTCACAGAGCTGCGGTAGAGCACCCTCTACCGTAAACCCCTCGGAAACGAATTGCGACGAGAATCTCGACATCGGCGGTCAATGAGTTTAACCTCTTTCTGTGCCCGTGACGACTTGGTCGACGTTTTCTGCGTACAGCCTTAGCCTCGCTTCCACTAACCGACCGCAGGTGGGGGCAGTTTCCCTAGACCTAGGGGTTCTCCTCAACGTTTTTGGCTGCTGGGGACCCCCGGAAATGCTTTGGCCATGTCTCACGAGTGGCGAGTTCTCCGGTATCCCCTTTCAACGGAACGCCATTCGATGTGCGTATGCGCGGCACGGAATGAGTTTTAACTCTTGACAGATAATGAGTTGACATCCGCTACACGTTTAGATCAGATCCTCTGAGTGAATGATGGCTGGAATTGACTGTTACTTTTTAAACCACTTTAACGCCCTACTCAGAAAATGTTCCAAAAATATTAAAATAACCAATCTGCAAGCTCTCCAAGGCGTTGCGAAGCTTGTAGGTCGGCTGTTTTGTTTGTTTTCCTTTCTGAGCGTTTTGCGCCGAGCTACAACGACTCGCCAATGAAACAGCGTTAAAGTTAATATAATGGATTCTTGTAGGTCATTATGGGAGAACATGGAAGCCTAAACAGATCAGCCGGTCACTCTGAAAGGACGTCTGAAAGGACGTCTGAAAGGACGTCTGAAAGGACGTCTGAAAGGACGTCTTAAAAGTTAAAACCCAACAGATCAGACCGTAGCTAACTCTGAAAGGACGTCTTAAAAGTTAAAACCCAACAGATCAGACCGTAGTTAACTCTGAAAGGACGTCTTAAAAGTTAAAACCCAACAGATCAGACCGTAGCTAACTCTGAAAGGACGTCTTAAAAGTTAAAACCCAAGGATTGCAAGTCATAAAATTCACCCCAAGTTTGTAGAGTATGCCACTCTTGTCTTTGTAGCGATGAGTGACTTTGGTGTCGTTCTGCTGTCACAGACTGGTCTGGGATTAGTTTGTCTTCTCTATACTTGTGTTTCTAAAGTCTTGTTAGATAGTTTAAATTTGCACTTAATCAACATAACTGCTGCCTTTTTTCGTGTAAGGAGAATGGAGGAATAAAAAATAGGCGAATGCAACACATTTGCAGATATATACTTAAGCAATATTACACGAGAGGGTGTGTGTTAACGTGATTATTGCCACGACAGGGATGCGGTCAGGAACGAGACGGAGTCGAGTTCCGCAAGCATCACTGAAGTGGCAATAATCACGTTAAACCACACCCTCGAGTGTAATATTGCAATTCTACAACAGTTACCCTTAAAACTAAGAAAATCGCTGAAAGAATGTACAGATGTAGTCACTACGACCACAAATGTCCCAAGAAACTAGCTAGCCTAGCCACCGAGTTTGCTAGGGCTCTGGGAGAACAGAGCAGCTGAATTCTTTGTTTTGATTAGGTGGTGAATGGTAGTAGTAAATTAAATGCATTTAGTTTTTTATTGTCCAAACCATGAATTTATATGGTTGGAGGGCTTTGAGAAACACCCATTTCAAAAGTACACCTTTTCATTTGCCTCATTCCTTGAAAAGGCCTGGCCAATGAGGAGGAGGGCCATTTACATGTAAAATGGCCTTGTTTTATTCATTTTATTTTTCTTTTTTGTTCAAATAATGTACAAATATGTACAGGAAGGACCGTAGTGTCAGTTGTATTCAATGTACTTTGTTAAATGTGTCATATAATCCCGTATGGGATGGGCCAAAGTGGCACGACACGGAAATAAATATTTCATTAACCCATTTTGGGCGGGAACCCCTTTTGGTGTTTTAAACATTATGTTATAATTTAGCTATTGGAAAATAGCAGATCTACAAGCTCATAGCGCGCTAAGAGCTTGTAGGTCTGCTATTTTAGAAAAATCATGAACATGTGGTGCAAAGCTTTTGAATATATACTCTTTCAGAGCGAACGTTTTTAACTCAAATCTTTGCTTCTGGGAGGTGGGGTCCCTGAGACAACACATTTTCAGATGGGGGTCTCAGTGGCCAATTTCATATATTTTTGGGGGTCCTTGACATGAAATATTGAGAACCACTGATATAGAAACATGAGGTTTTTCAGAAAAAAAATACATTTTTTTTTAAATTTCGACGTCAGGCCTAAATGGGACACAAAAATAAATATTTCATTCATGCATTCATTGAATGTGCCGTTGTTGTTGTTGTTGTTGTTGTTGTTGTTGTTGTTGTTGTTGTTGTTTTTATTCCCAATGTTTTTGTCATTCCAGATGTTCGCTCCTCCCGTGTCCTCTGGCTCTGGGAAGGCCCGACAAACTTCACTCGCCAGCGGCCATTTTGGTGCTTCAGGTAAGACTCTGTGCTGTCGGGTTACCAGATGATCTGTGTCCCCACATTCACCCATTCACACACACATTCACACACCTTTACATAGACTGTGCATTACATTCACCCATTCACACACACATTCACACACCTTTACATAGACTGTGCATTACATTCACCCATTCACACACACAATCACACACCTTTACATAGACTGTGCATTACATTCACCCATTCACACACACATTCACACACCTTTACATAGACTGTGCATTACATTCACCCATTCACACACACATTCACACACCTTTACATAGACTGTGCATTACATTCACCCATTCACACACACAATCACACACCTTTACATAGACTGTGCATTACATTCACCCATTCACACACACATTCACACACCTTTACATAGATTGTGCATTACATTCACCCATTCACACACCTTTACATAGACTGTGCATTACATTCACCCATTCACACACACATTCACACACCTTTACATAGATTGTGCATTACATTCACACATTCACACACCTTTACATAGATTGTACATTACATTCACACATTCACACACCTTTACATAGATTGTGCATTACATTCACACATTCACACACCTTTACATAGATTGTGCATTACATTCACACATTCACACACCTTTACATAGATTGTGCATTACATTCACCCATTCACACACCTTTACATAGATTGTGCATTACATTCACCCATTCACACACTGAAGTGATGGTGGAGGAAACCATGCAAGGCACCAACTAGCACATCGGGAGCAATTAGGGGTTCAGTGTCTTTGACACTAACTCTGGGGGAACCCACATGGATCGAACCGGGAACCTCTAACTCTGGGGAACCCACAGGGATCGAACCGAGAACCTCTAACTCTGGGGGAGCCCACAGGGATCGAACCGGGAACATCTAACTCTGGGGGAGCCCACAGCGATCGAACCGGGAACCTCTAACTCTGGGGGAACCCACAGGGATCGAACCGAGAACCTCTAACTCTGGGGGAGCCCACAGGGATCGAACCGGGAACCTCTAACTCTGGCGGAACCCAAAGGGATCGAACCGGGAACCTCTAACTCTGGGGGAGCCCACAGGGATCGAACCGGGAACCTCTAACTCTGGGGGAGCCCACAGGGATCGAACCGGGCACCTTTAACTCTGGGGGAACCCACAGGGATCGAACCGGGAACCTCTAACTCTGGGGGAGCCCACAGGGATCGAACCGGGAACCTCTAACTCTGGGGGAGCCCACAGGGATCGAACCGGGAACCTCTAACTCTGGGGGAGCCCACAGGGATCGAACCGGGAACCTCTAACTCTGGGGAGGAGCCCACAGGGATCGAACCGAGAACCTCTAACTCTGGGGGAGCCCACAGGGATCGAACCGGGAACCTCTAACTCTGGGGGAGCCCACAGGGATCGAACCGGGAACCTCTAACTCTGTGGGAACCCACAGGGATCGAACCGGGAACCTCTAACTCTGGGGGAGCCCACAGGGATCGAACCGGGAACCTCTAACTCTGGGGGAGCCCACAGGGATCGAACCGGGAACCTCTAACTCTGGGGGAGCCCACAGGGATCGAACCGGGAACCTCTAACTCTGGGGGAGCCCACAGGGATCCAACCCGGAACCTCTAACTCTGGGGGAACCCACAGGGATCGAACCGGGAACCTCTAACTCTGGGGGAGCCCACAGGGATCGAACCGGGAATCTCTAACTCTGGGGGAGCCCACAGGGATCGAACCGGGAACCTCTAACTCTGGGGGAGCCCACAGGGATCGAACCGAGAACCTCTTACTCTGGGGGAGCCCACAGGGATCGAACCGGGAACCTCTAACTCTGGGGGAGCCCACAGGGATCGAACCGGGAACCTCTAACTCTGGGGGAGCCCACAGGGATCGAACCGGGAACCTCTAACTCTGGGGGAGCCCACAGGGATCCAACCGGGAACCTCTAACTCTGGGGGAACCCACAGGGATCGAACCGGGAACCTCTAACTCTGGGGGAGCCCACAGGGATCGAACCGGGAACCTCTAACTCTGGGGGAGCCCACAGGGATCGAACCGGGAACCTCTAACTCTGGGGGAGCCCACAGGGATCGAACCGGGAACCTCTAACTCTGGGGGAGCCCACAGGGATCCAACCGGGAACCTCTAACTCTGGGGGAGCCCACAGGGATCCAACTGACATGGTTGTAATAAAATGTGTTTTCCTCACATTTGACAAAACTGTTGTCAGGCAAAGTTGCGCTGGTTGTTCTGAAGGTTCTGGTGTGTTCTAGGGCTGCAACTAACGATTATTTTCATAATCGATTCATCGGGCGATTATTTAAACGATGAATCGATGAATCGGATTATGGCACCTTTTTTTGCAATTACTTCAAGTTAAATTAGCTTCAAGTTATTTTAGGCATGTTGTAAGAATGTAAGTAACTAACAACCGCATTTTCGGTGCATCCCTAGTTGACGCCCTCGAAAGTATAGTAAATACTGACCTGTGTGCGTGTGTGTGTGTATGTGTGTGTGTGACTGTGTATAGGTAACGTATAGGGATAAGAGAGAGAGAGGGGGGCCGCGGGGGGGGGGGGGGGGGGTTGTATTTCTGGTGTTCCCTTTGAAGGGGCCTCTTCACAGTGAAGGTGTTCCATTGTTGAACAGCCTTGAGGTGCGTCGCTCGGCGCCTCGGCTCAGGCTTTAACAAAAAGACGTCGGTTTGTTCGGCGGCCGTTATCAGTCCAACGGCTGCTGCCCTGGCTTTGTTTTCACCTCCAGCGCTTCACACACAGGAGAGGAGAGACCGCCGGCCACACAATGCAGCGCTGGGCTGGGCTGGGCTGGGCGCGCGGAGGACAAAAGACAACAGGTCACACAGGAGAGGGAAAAAAAAACACACAAAACACGAGAGTCAGCCAGCATATGTGGGCTATGCGGGGTATTGGTTTCACTGTTAATAGCTAATACACATCACACACACACACACACCCTACTCTAGTGGTCCGGGGACCACCCCCTACTGCAGTGGTCCGGGGACCACCAGACATGCAGTGGTCCGGGGACCACCAGACATGCAGTGGTCCAGGGACCACCCCCTACTGCAGTGGTCCTGGTCCAGGGACCACCCCCTACTCCAGTGGTCCGGGGACCACCCCCTACTCTAGTGGTCCGGGGACCACCCCCTACTGCAGTGGTCTAGGGACCACCCCCTACTCCAGTGGTCCTGGTCCAGGGACCACCCCCTACTCCAGTGGTCCGGGGACCACCCCCTACTCCAGTGGTCCGGGGACCACCACCTACTGCAGTGGTCCGGGGACCACCAGACACACTCCCTACTGCAGTGGTCCGGGGACCACCAGACACACCCCCTAATGCAGTGGTCCAGGGACCACCCCCTACTCCAGTGGTCCAGGGACCACCTGTGGTCCTTGAGGGGGTTCCAGGTGGTCCCCAGCTAAAGTAATGATGGAGAGTTGCTAACCAAATCGACCCTTATTACAATTTACAATTTAGGCATTTAGCAGACGCTCTTAATCCAGAGCGACTTACATTAAGCAAGAACAAAAAAGTACATCACATAAAAAGCATTTATCATGAAACATGCGTAAGCTAAGAAAGTAACAGTGGAATATCTTATTAGAGAGTTAACTCTTGAGAGCGTAACGTGAAACCAAAAGAACCCGTAAGTTTCATGTTACGCTCTCAACAGTTAAATTATCTGAATTACTTAGTTTTCAAGAATCTACACAATCAGAACATTTAGAACTAGAAAAAGTGCCCTTCCGGGCACAGGTCTCCACCAGGTTATCCACAGATCCGTGCAGTTAGAGGTAAAAACACTTTTCGGCCAGTTATAGCGCCACCTTGAGGCTGAGTTGAAATTGTTCATGTGGCATTTCGTCCTCGGCCTAGTGGGAATGTGGGTGCACAATTTCACGGAAATCACGCGATGTGTTCATGATTTGCAGCATTTTGTTTGAAACTGAGCACTCCTGTGAACTTTGGAAGCCAATCTTAACCAATCAGGATGGAGTCTGATAAATCTGAAAGACCCGTTTCGTTGAATGGCTCTAGAGAGACTGTGTACCAATTTGCGTGATGTTTGGACAAAATCTGTAGGTGTACTGTGCAAAAACTTGTTTTGCACAAAGCGGCCTCCTGGTGGCGCTATAACAGGCCGTTCTGGAAAGTTTGGGGCAGAGGTTCATGGTTGGCATCCAGGGAGTGTGTGTGCAAAATATGGCATCGAAAAACTTGTTTTGCACAAAGCGGCCTCCTGGTGGCGCTATAACAGGCCGTTCTGGAAAGTTTGGGGCAGAGGTTCATGGTTGGCATCCAGGGAGTGTGTGTGCAAAATATGGCATCGACCGGGTTAACGGTGGCCGAGATTAGCTGTTCACGGACACACACACGGACACACGGACGGACGGAGTGCAAAACATACTCTCCCCACATGCCTTCGGCCTGGTGGAGACAATAATCGTGGTCAAAATAGAAAAAGATTATATACACTACAGTGTCACACAAACGTAGCAAATATACATGCTCGAAACACGAGTCGGCACGTTGTGAGCTTGTAGATCTGTTACTTTTGATGCTTTTAATGAATTAAAACAAACTCCCCAACAAGTTCTCAGAAACTGTGAAAATGGCCGATCTACTCACTGGGAGCTGGCGGAGCAGCTGTTTGATCTGTTAGATCTACAAGCTCAGGCCTCATAGTGGAGCGATGTTCTCACTGAGCTGGCGGAGCAGCTGTTTGCGGTATTTGTCGTACAAAGAAGTACACAGTGTGTAAGGCTGAAGTATTTAAACGAATAACGTGGTTTAAAGATATCAGATGTTATCATTTGTGGTGGATCTTATCTTTGATAAATAATTTCCTGTAGTACTTGGCAGTACACAGTAGACAGTAGTACACAGTACAGTACATATCATTTGTGTAATTTAATGAGGGCACTTTGTGGTATTTCACAGAACTTAAGTTTTAACCAGTGTGTGGTCACTGTGGTGTGATGATCTGTGATCCTCTGACCTTGTGGACTCTCATTTCCCTAGAAAGTGTTCAGTGCGTCGACTGAGTCACTTTGATTAGAGTTGGTTGTGTTTGCATTGCTGTGTTTTAGCGTGGATTACGTCAGAAACAGTCCAACGTTGTGAAAATAGCTGATCTACTGCGACGCCTTGTGATCTTGTAGATCGGATATTTTCACAATATTTGGAATAAGGTCAAACTAAATGTGATGACTGCAATTCCCTCAGCTTGTCATGGTGGGAGGGGGGGGGGGGGTTGATATGATTACGTTATGGGGTCCCCAATTCAAATATAATTACTTTGGGGTGTCCTCAGTTCAAATATGATTTGGGGGTCCTCATTTCAAATATGGTTATTTGGGGGGCTTCATTCATGCTAGTGTTGGTGCTGTTAGCTTCATCCATGCTAATGTCGGTGCTGTTAGCTTCATTCATGCTAGTGTCGAATCTGCTGCTAGCTTCATTCATGCTAGTGTTGGTGCTGTTAGCTTCATCCATGCTAGTGTCGGTGCTGTTAGCTTCATTCATGCTAGTGTCGGTGCTGCTAGCTTCATTCATGCTAGTGTCGGTGTTGTTAGCTTCATTCATGCTAGTGTCGGTGCTGTTAGCTTAATTCATGCTAGTGTCGGTGCTGTTAGCTTCATTCATGCTAGTGTCGGTGCTGCTAGCTTCATTCATGCTAGTGTCGGTGCTGCTAGCTTCATTCATGCTAGTGTTGGTGCTGTTAGCTTCATTCATGCTAGTGTCGGTGCTGTTAGCTTCATTCATGCTAGTGTCTGTGCTGTTAGCTTCATTCATGCTAGTGTTGGTGCTGTTGGCTTCATACATGCTAGTGTCGGTGCTGTTAGCTTCATTCATGCTAGTGTCGGTGCTGTTAGCTTCATTCATGCTAGTGTCTGTGCTGCTAGCTTCATTCATGCTAGTGTTGGTGCTGTTAGCTTCATTCATGCTAGTGTCGGTGCTGTTAGCTTCATTCATGCTAGTGTCTGTGCTGTTAGCTTCATTCATGCTAGTGTCGGTGTTGTTAGCTTCATTCATGCTAGTGTCGGTGCTGTTAGCTTCATTCATGCTAGTGTCTGTGCTGTTAGCTTCATTCATGCTAGTGTCGGTGCTGTTAGCTTGATTCATGCTAGTGTCTGTGCTGTTAGCTTCATTCATGCTAGTGTCGGTGCTGTTAGCTTCATTCATGCTAGTGTCGGTGCTGTTAGCTTCATTCATGCTAGTGTCGGTGCTGTTAGCTTCATTCATGCTAGTGTCTGTGCTGTTAGCTTCATTCATGCTAGTGTCGGTGCTGTTAGCTTCAGTCATGCTTCACTAGGTAGGAAGTCAACATCATCCATCTTTCATTTCACAGAAGGGCGCCTCCGAAAGCGAGAGTTCTTGAAAGTGTATTTTTAAACTGGTTCTCGGGGCTGAAATGAAATGGCAGAACTGTCTGGAATGTGTAGAGGATGGAATGTGTAGAGGTCGGATTTGCATGGATTTCCTCTCCTTCACATTGTGACTTCCTTGAGATGGGAGACGGTGTGTGTGTCTGTGTGACATGACTAGATGTGTTTGTTAAAAGGAATTCCCTTGGCGGCACGCCAGGCTTCACAGGCCACACACCGTCACTAAGCACATTTACTCAAGGACTGTACTTGGTCTAAATACATAAATGTACCCATTTAGACCCGACGACGATTCTACAAAATGTCTTCTAAATCCTGACAATATTCTGAAAAACCTCACGTTTCTGTGTCAGTGGTTCTGAAACTATTTTATGTCAAGGACCCCCGGAATTATATGTAGGCTATAATTGGCCGGCGACCCCCATCTGAAAATATGTAGTTCTATAGGCAGCCCTCAGAAGCAGTTAAAAAACGTTGGCTCTGAAAGAATATACATTCAAAGATTTGCGACATATTTTCAACGAGTTTTCAAAAATAGCAGATCTACAAGCTCGTAGCACGGCACCGAGTGCCACACTACGAGCTTGTAGATCTGCTATTTTTCAGCAGCTAAAGTATAACATAATGCTTAAAACACCAGAAGGGGTTGCCAGTACCACTCCATACCGCTGCGTAGAAGAGAAAAAGAACCTCTTAAGATGTGGGGGGGGCTTTTCAGAATAAAATCTGCCTGATCTTGCGTGGCACTCTATAGCGCCTTTTATTGTGAAAGAAGTGTTAACTGGTCGTTGGTAAATGAGCCACACACTATGTATTTGTACGACGGCACACAGAGCACATTCCCGCTCGCTGTGAACTTGTGAACTTTCTCCAGAGGCGAGACGCGGTCGTGTGTATTAGTCCGTTCAGGGCGGGAACCCCTTTTGGTGTTTTAAAAGTATTATGCTATTCCTTAGCTGTTGAAATGAAATATACATAGCGCATAGCACCGAGCATAGCGCATATAGCACTGAGTGCCGCGCTATGTAGCTTGTAGATATGATGTGATCACATCTGATCCACATCTGATCCATATCTGATCCACATCTGTAGATCAGATGTGGGTCCACGGCCAAATACAGATAATTCTGGGAGGTCCTTGGCATGAAAATGTTTCAGAACCACTGACTGACATCGAGATTTCAGAAAACTGTTATGATTTAGAAGACATTAGTAGGGGTCTACAGGGGTTAGTGATCCTAGCGTGTTTGTAGAATCATCCTATAATAATAATAATAATAATAATAATAAGGGGTTAGTGATCCTATAGCGTGTTTGTAGAATCATCCTGGGGTCTACAGGGGTTAGTAATAATAATAATAATAATAATAAGGGGTTAGTGATCCTATAGTGTGTTTGTGGACGTCTGACGCGTCTTGTCCTATCTGTGAGTCTGTGACTGATACGTGACTCACTCAGATAAAGCCCCCTTGGCTGAGTTACGGACGGCGTTAGCATTGTACATTGTTTTACACTATATCAATAACGGCGTTCGTTAGAGTTGGTTGGTCTGGAGACTCTGAGGCCTGACTGACAGGATGACATCATCATCCTGTGTGTGTGTGTGTGTGTGTGTGTGTGTGTGTGTGTGTGTGTGTGTGTGTGTGTGTGTGTGTGTGTGTGTGTGTGTGTGTGTGTGTGTGTGTGTGTGTGTGTGTGTGTGTGTGTGTGTGTGTGTGTGTGTGTGTGTGTGTGTGTGTGTGTGTGTGTGACTCACGTTGGCGCGGGAAGGAAGAGAGAGGGCCGTCTGGGGCCGAAAGGCAACACTCATCATTTGGAGGTGCCTGGGGCAAGTCTGTCTGTGGAAGAACAGGAGGGGTGTGTGTGTGTGTGTGCGCTGGAACGTAAATAAGTACGTTTCATTCTAGTACATTTTGATACGAATACTTTTACTCGAGTACATTTTTTTTATTCTGGTTCTTGTACTTCTTGTAACAGAGTACTTCTATGTTGCAGTACTGATACTTATACTTAAGTAAAAAAAAAGTATATATATATATACTTTTTCCACCACCGGTTATAGGTGCCTGGGGCAAGTCTCCCCGTAAAACAAAATGTAGATGAGGTGTGTGTGTGTGTGTGTGTGTGTGTGTGTGTGTGTGTGTGTGTGTGTGTGTGTGTGTGTGTGTGTGTGTGTGTGTGTGTGTGTGTGTGTGTGTGTGTGTGTGTGTGTGTGTGTGTGTGTGTGTGTGTTTCCAGCATTTCTCTTCCTGTATAATTATAGACCAGCCGTCGGTTGTGCTCTCTGGGAGATGGGACGGTCTCTAAGGGGCGTTGTGCTCTCTGGGAGATGGGACGGTCTCTAAGGGGCGTTGTGCTCTCTGGGAGATGGGACGGTCTCTAAGGGGCGTTGTGCTCTCTGGGAGATGGGACGGTCTCTAAGGGGCGTTGTGCTCTCTGGGAGATGGGACGGTCTCTAAGGGGCGTTGTGCTCTCTGGGGTATGGGACGGTCTCTAAGGGGCGTTGTGCTCTCTGGGAGATGGGACGGTCTCTAAGGGGCGTTGTGCTCTCTGGGAGATGGGACGGTCTCTAAGGGGCGTTGTGCTCTCTGGGAGATGGGACGGTCTCTAAGGGGCGTTGTGCTCTCTGGGAGATGGGACGGTCTCTAAGGGGCGTTGTGCTCTCTGGGAGATGGGACGGTCTCTAAGGGGCGTTGTGCTCTCTGGGAGATGGGACGGTCTCTAAGGGGCGTTGTGCTCTCTGGGAGATGGGACGGTCTCTAAGGGGCGTTGTGCTCTCTGGGGTATGGGACGGTCTCTAAGGGGCGTTGTGCTCTCTGGGAGATGGGACGGTCTCTAAGGGGCGTTGTGCTCTCTGGGAGATGGGACAGGATGGAGAGAGAGAGAGAGAGAGCGAGAGAGGGGAGTTGCACCACTCGGTTCACACGGGTGTGATTTTTTGTTTTACTATTTTGAAAAACGTTTTAGAATAGTTCAACTAGCCGATCTATCGACGCGTCGTGAGCTTGTAGATCGGCTAGTGCTGATTGGCGAGCCTTCACGTGTGTGTGTGTGTGTGCGTGCGTGTGTGCGTGCGCGACAGCTACACATTATGCACATGCATAACATTAGCCTGTGTAACATTCCAGAGCACATTCGACAGGGTTATCCACTGGGCTAACACACTGAACAGAAACAGGCTAACGCACTGAACAGAAACACACTGAACAGAAACAGGCTAACACACTGAACAGAAACAGGCTAAGGGCCGATTCATACTCCTATTTTAGAGCCGAATAAAAGTCGGTTCGGCGCTGAAGAGCCTACAATTTGACGTCATTTGAGGTTCGGGGGGGCGGGTACCGTCCTAAAGTCGGCTCTTCGGTGCTACTGAAAATTTCTGACGAGCCGAAATCATTTCGGCACTACAGCGCCGAAACAGCGGTAAAATAGGAGTATGAATCGGCCCTAACACACTGAACAGAAACAGGCTAACACACTGAACAGAAACAGGCTAACACACTGAACAGAAACAGGCTAACACACTGAACAGAAACAGGCTAACACACTGAACAGAAACAGGCTAACACACTGAACAGAAACAGGCTAACACACTGAACAGAAACAGGCTAACACACTGAACAGAAACAGGCTAACACACGGGGACAGAAACAGGCTAACACACTGAACAGAAACAGGCTAACACACTGAACAGAAACAGGCTAACACACTGAACAGAAACAGGCTAACACACTGAACAGAAACAGGCTAACACACTGAACAGAAACAGGCTAACACACTGAACAGAAACAGGCTAACACACTGAACAGAAACAGGCTAACACACTGAACAGAAACAGGCTAACACACTGAACAGAAACAGGCTAACACACTGAACAGAAACAGGCTAACACACTGAACAGAAACAGGCTAACACACTGAACAGAAACAGGCTAACACACTGAACAGAAACAGGCTAACACACTGAACAGAAACAGGCTAACACACGGGGACAGAAATGCCTGCTGTATCTTTCCCACATGTCTACACGTTTAGAAGCACATTCTGATCTGGTCATTTAGTCTTTAGTTTGGTCTTTAGTTTGGTCATTTAGTCTTTAGTCTGATCTGGTCATTTAGTCTTTCGAATAACACAGCATTTAGTTGTAGTCCTATTTTAGTCACATGACATTGTTTAGTCTTATAGTGTAGTCTCAGTCGACTACATTTCAAAATCGTGGTCTTAGTCAACACAATGAACACTGGTTTATAATCGAAAAGGCACAACAATCGACGTGTTTTGGAAACGAACGTGATCACATTGATTGATTGATTGATTCACGGTTGCTGATCCATGAATGTTTCCCCGATCTCTCTTCCTTGATTGACACGTCGGCTGACAGGCGACCATATCGTCTTTGATTGACGCGTCGGCTGACAGGCGACCATATCGTCTTTGATTGATTGACGTGTCGGCTGACAGGCGACCATATTACCGTCTATTCCGGCGATGTCGTTGGCGTCTAGATCACGGTCTGTTGTCACGACGACCCGGTAGCTTCCTGTGGGCGCCGAGGACCCATCACTGCTGTTGGAGACCCCTCCCCCACACAGCCCCCCCCCTCCCCATCACTCCCCCCCTCCCCCCCTCCCCATCACTCCTGTTAACCCATTCAGGACTGGATCCCCTTTTGGTATTTTAAGCATTATGTTACACTTTAGCTGTTGAAAAATAGCAGATCTACAAGCTCGTAGTGCGGCACCGAGTGCGGCACCACGAGCTTGTAGATCTGCTATTTTTGAAAAAATATCGTTGAAAATGTTAAGCAAATCTTTGAATGTATATTCTTTCAGAGCGAAGGTTTATAACTAGTTGAAGCAGATAATACAGATGAAAATACAGATAATTCTGGGGGTCCTTGACGTGAGAAGAGTTGAGCACCACTGATATAGAAACATGAGGTTTTTCAGAAAACTGTCAGGATTTAGAAGACATTTGTGTTTAGAATCTGCCTCAGTCCAAAATGTGTTAAATACCCCCCCTGCCCCCCTCCTCCCTCCCCTCATCTCCTCCGCGTTTTAATTAGACAACAAAACAAAAAATATGAATATTCATAGAGCGGAGTCTCATTAATATGCACAATTATGCAAATCAGCACGCAATTAAGCTTCAGCTCTCTCGCCCCCCCAGAGATGATGCTGCTCAGAGAGAGAGAGAGAGAGAGAGAGAGAGAGAATAATTTCTGCTTCCAGTTTTTAAAATCACTCCCCCCCCCCCCACACACACACACACACACACACACACTGTCTCTGTGTCTCAAAGCTGTGGTGGTCTTATAGATCTGGCATCCTGTGGTGTCTATAGTTCCAATGTAGAGCTGTGGTAGTCGGGAACCCCTTTTGGTGTTTTAACACATAGACACATATACAGGCTAGATGGCCCCAGTGCACTGTGGGATGTGTAGTTCTATGTACTCTACCAGCTCATAGACATTATGTAGTCTAGATGGCTCAAGGCAGAGTCTCTGACGTAGTTCACTCGGCGGCCATCTTGCTGAGGGGCTACAGTACAGTACAGTACAGTATGTTCAACGGTAGCTCAAACTAAAATAACTCCCTCAAATCTTGACGGATTTACAAACGGGTTGGTTCATTATACAAACGTCGTCAACGTGGCTATTATGATTCAGGACGCTTATCTGCTTAATGTTGTTTTTTTATATGAGCCAACTGTGATTGGTCAGTAATCACTTGAGTGGCAGTCCACTCCACACATGCCGTTCCACACTTCCGGCGTACTTCCTCCCCCAGTGTGTAAATTCTTCCGCCCCTCGTTCAGCACACATCGCTCCAACCAACTGCAGCGGCCAATGAGGTCGCTCAACCAACTGCAGCGGCCAATGAGGTCGCTCCAACCAACTGCAGCGGCCAATGAGGTCGCTCCAACCAACTGCAGCGGCCAATGAAGCATCTATTATTTTAGTGTCTATGCTCTACTAACCTGTGTGTGTGTGTGTGTGTGTTTGTTCTTCAGGTGTAGAGGAGAGGAGTGCCGTGGCCACCGCCGCCCCCCCCTGGGGGCAAGGAGGAGGACAGCAGAGCAGTCCTGCGTTCAGCCAGGGGAGGGTACGTTGGGAACAGTTTACAGCAGCGGTGCCCAAAAAGTATCTTATCTACCAGTAGATCACATGTCATGGCCCTAAAACATATATCATTTAAATGTAAAAATATATAATTTGGCATCTGACACTTGAATTAAGGTGACTTGATTGATTGACATAAAAAAATGGCCTGTTAACCCACAACAGAATATTTTGTTTTCAAGTAATGTTGAGTACAAAGATCAGTAGCATTAGAAAGTTACATACTAAAACTAAAACTATTGCCATTTCCCCCTTTCAAAATTGCGACCCAGGGTGCCACTTTTTAGACCCACTTTTTGGGCACTAAATGCCGTAATTCATAGGACGCCTGTGGACGTCTTGGGCACAAAATGTGTTAACATGCATTGTCGCGTCTAAATAAACAAAGGAAAAAGTTAAGTAAATTCTGTACCACTTAAAGGTATATTCAGTGATTTCACTTAATTCAAATATCACTTATTTTTTTGTTTTGTTGTGATAATCCTCCCTACTATAGAGTGTGCTGACCATATAAGGAGTTCCTCCCTGTCCCCAGTTAACCCCTGGGGGTCAAAAAACCTTAGGTTTCGTTTTTGACTCTCTATCCTGATCCTGGCTGGGTCCCACAGCCAAAAAACGAAACCTAAGGTTCTTTGAGTGAAATCACTGAATATACCTTTAACCCATTCTGACCGGGCACCCATTTTGGTGTTGGCATCATGTTATGCTTTAGCTATTGAAAAAATAGCAGATCTACAAGCTCATAGCGCGCCACCGAGTGGCGCGATACGAGCTTGTAGGTCTGCTATTTTTTGAAAAATCGAAGAACGACTGACATTTTTAGAATCTGATCTCAGGTCAGAATGGATTCATCAGACCAGTGTGTGTCCGGCGGAAACCTCGTATGAATCTGATCTCAGGTCAGAATGGGGTTAAACCCCTCTCTATAGAGCGTCACAGTCCCGCCCCCTACCATGGCCCAGTAAATTATTCTCCGTTCATTTTCCGCATAGACATTTCAAAAAGTATTTATTTAAAGACGGTTACGCCGTGGACAAAGCCAACTCTTGTCGTGACAAATCATGACAACAAACACAATGTTTTGGGCCTAACAAATAATTAGAAAGAAGAAAAAAAAACGGCAGGTTACAACACTTATTTTGTTGTTTTTCTTCTTTGTAATTATTTGTTTGGTCCAAAATATTGTGTTTGTTGTCATGAGTTGTCACGACTCGAGTTGTCTTTGTCCGCGGCATAACCGTCTTTAAATAAATACCATTTGAAATGTCTAAAAATGCATTGGGATTCATTTCCTGGGCCTGGCGTCGTCATGAAAGGGGCGAGGGACTGCGACGCTCTATACTCTAAACCAGACCTGTGAAGAGAGCACTTATTTATTTCATCTGACTGCACACATCAATTCGTCCAATATCGCTGATCTGTGCTTGTAGATCGGCTATTTTGTGGCGAACACAGAAACGTTAAAATAGTGAGGACCCCAAGGGGTCCCTGAGGACCACATGGGACCCCCTGGGGTCCTCAGGGGGTCCTCAGGGGACCTCCCCTGAGCCGTCCCCCGGGCCTGGCCTTGAGCCAGCCCCACACAGCCTCGGAGCTGTCCATCTGTGTGCTCTGAAGCAGGTGATGACATCACCACACACAGTGACACATAATTACACGATGACATCACCACAGTGACGCATAATTACAGCCAGTGTATCTTTTCTTAAAGCTTATGCTATCTCCTCCCCCCCCCCCCCCCCCCCTTCCCAGGCTTATGGCGAATCAGGAGGGCTGTACAGCGAACACGAGGGCATGGCCTCCGCCCCCATCTTTGGTCCCGGCGTTGCGGGTAAGAGAAGAGGACTTTTTTAAATCTCTCAGCCTCACCCAAACACACATGCATGTCGTTGCTTTCATCTAAACCAGACTTCTAAAAGTTGGCAGTCCAGTGTCCCCCCCACCCCCCCCCCCCCCGACGGCTAAACCAACCCCCCCTTGAGGTCATACAGTGCAGAAGTGTAGAAGTGGGTCTTGAGCTGTGCTTTAGAATTTAGGCATTTAGCAGACGCTCTTAATCCAGAGCGATTTACATTAAGCAACAAAAAAGCATGGGAATACATCACATAAAAAGCATTTATCATGGTAAATGGTGCATTTATATAGCGCCTTTATCCAAGGCGCTTTACAGAGATTGTGCATTACATTCACCCATTCACAGACACATTCATACACCGATGGCAGCGGAAACCATGCAAGGCACCACTAGCACATCGGGAGCAATTAGGGGTTCAGTGTCTTTGCTCAAGGACACTTCGACAGTAACTCTGGGGAGCCCGGGTTCGAACTGGCAACTCTACGGTTACCATACCAGGCACTCTACCCCTGAGCCACCGCCACCGCCCCCTCATGAAACATGCGTAAGCTAAGAAAGTAACAGTGGAATATCTATATAATGAAACTATACATATAAACTATATACTACTATGCTATACATATGTACTATGGCGTGCTATGACTACATACAATGCAATTATAGTGCTGTCTACATAACATGCTATAAGTCTGTATCATATGCTATCTAAGTCTACAGAAATGCTATCTAAGGGGGTAGGGTAAGTGCTATGGGCCATGATGGAGTCGAAAAGGTGGGTTTTCAGACTACGGCGGAAGATTGGGAGTGATGCTGCAGTTCTGACTGCAATGGGAAGTGCATTCCACAGTTTTGGAGCCAGAAGGGAGAAGAGTTTGGGTCGTGTGGAGCGTTGTCCCTGCATTTTTAGTGCTTTAACCCATTTGGACTGAAAGAAAAGGCTTCTAAATCCTGACAGTTTTCTGAAAAACCCCATGTTTCTATGTCAGTCGTTCTCAACATAATTCATGTCAAGGACTCCAAATATAATAATATGACATTGGCCGCCGACCCACGTCTGAATATATGTTGTTTCAGGGACCCAGGGACCCCCAGGGACCCCAGGACCCCAGGGACCCCAGGGACCCCCCAGGGACCCAGGGACCCCAGGGACCCAGGGACCCCTCCCAGTAGCAAATATTTGAGTTATAAACCCTGCTCTGAAATAATATACTATTCAAAGATTTGCACCACATTTTCACAATTTTTCTGAAATAGCAGACAGAGTGGCGTGCTATGAGCTTGTAGATCTGCTGTTTTTCAATAGCTAAAGCATAACATGATGCTTAGAACCATACATTCCATTCCATAGGGCTGGACCACACATGGGCATATATGACATCATCAATGACGGGAGCAGTTCCTAATTGTGAAAGATTCTCTATTTATTAAAGAGATAAATATAGTTGTAGAGGGCAAGTATAATGTTTTAAGGCATATGTGACCAGGTTTGACTGAGGGGCTGCCATTGGATGTTTTTGAATTTTCTTTCTTTTTATGTCGTATGAAAGCAGGGAATCATAGCTTCAAATTGACATATTGGTTGTTCAGTTTGGCCCGCCAGTTAGGAGATATGGCTTATAGAGTAATGTCTGGCAGAGAAACAGCAAACAGCAGAAAACATCAGTGAAAGGTTCACTTCTGTGGACTCTAACATTACACCTAGCTAACATGTTTAAGCATTTATTTCATATTTACATGTCTTCTGTGGACTCTAACATTACACCTAGC
The DNA here is from genome assembly GCF_964188405.1 of Protomyctophum parallelum. Classification (NCBI taxonomy): domain Eukaryota; kingdom Metazoa; phylum Chordata; class Actinopteri; order Myctophiformes; family Myctophidae; genus Protomyctophum; species Protomyctophum parallelum. The sequence continues at coordinate 3,412,057 of NC_139709.1, forward strand.
TACACGTTTAAGCATTTATTTCATATTTACATGTCTTCTGTGGTCTCTAACATTACACCTAGCTACATGTTTAAGCATTTATTTCATATTTCCATGTCTTCTGTGGACTCTAACATTACACCTAGCTACACGTTAAGCATTTATTTCATATTTACATGTCTTCTGTGGACTCTAACATTACACCTATAGCTACATGTTTAAGCATTTATTTCATATTTGCATGTCTTCTGTGGTCTCTAACATTACACCTAGCTACACGTTTAAGCATTTATTTCATATTT
>NC_139709.1:3414605-3529605 GCF_964188405.1 Protomyctophum parallelum
CTGTGAGCACCACTGACATAGAAACATAGGGTTTTAACCCTGTGAGCACCACTGACATAGAAACATAGGGTTTTAACCCTGTGAGAACCACTGACATAGAAACATAGGGTTTTAACCCTGTGAGCACCACTGACATAGAAACATGGGGTTTTAACCCTGTGAGAACCACTGACATAGAAACATAGGGTTTTAACCCTGTGAGAACCACTGACATAGAAACATTCTAAAAATGTCAGTCGTTCTTCGATTTTTCAAAAATAGCAGACCTGCTATTTTTCAATATCTAAAGCGCGACATGATGCTAACACCAAAATGGGTTCCCGTTCAGAATGGGTTAAAGCATTAGGTAATGCTTTAGCTGTTGGAAAATAGCAGAGATCTACAAGCTTGCATAGGTCTACTATTTTTTGAAAAAAATCGTAAAAATGTGGCGCAAATCTTTGAATATATATTATTTCAGAGCGAAAGTTTTTAATTCAAATCTTTGCTTCTGGTGGTGGGGGTCCCTGGAACAACATATTCTCAGATCAGTGGTAAGATAAGTTTAGGGATAAGGGCTTTAGCGGTGACGGAAATGGAGCCCTAAATCTTTTTACTCTCTGTAGTGAATGAAACAGACCTGAGATCAGCCCAGCCTCCAGTGTGTTGTTGTGTCATGGATCCAGTGATGTAAATATGTTTTCAATGAAATGAGTCCCAGGATGCAGCGATGGTCTTTTAGAAATGAGTCCCAGGATGCAGCGATGGTCTTTATGAATGAGTCCCAGGATGCAGCGATGGTCTTTTAGAAATGAGTCCCAGGATGCAGCGATGGTCTTTATGAATGAGTCCCAGGATGCAGCGATGGTCTTTATGAATGAGTCCCAGGATGCAGCGATGGTCTTTTAGAAATGAGTCCCAGGATGCAGGGATGGTCTTTTAGAGATGAGTCCCAGGATGCAGCGATGGTCTTTATGAATGAGTCCCAGGATGCAGCGATGGTCTTTTAGAAATGAGTCCCAGGATGCAGCGATGGTCTTTTAGAAATGAGTCCCAGGATTGCAGCGATGGTCTTTATGAATGAGTCCCAGGATGCAGCGATGGTCTTTATGAATGAGTCCCAGGATGCAGCGATGGTCTTTTAGAAATGAGTCCCAGGATGCAGGGATGGTCTTTTAGAAATGAGTCCCAGGATGCAGCGATGGTCTTTATGAATGAGTCCCAGGATGCAGCGATGGTCTTTTAGAAATGAGTCCCAGGATGCAGCGATGGTCTTTATGAATGAGTCCCAGGATGCAGCGATGGTCTTTATGAATGAGTCCCAGGATGCAGCGATGGTCTTTTAGAAATGAGTCCCAGGATGCAGGGATGGTCTTTTAGAGATGAGTCCCAGGATGCAGCGATGGTCTTTATGAATGAGTCCCAGGATGCAGCGATGGTCTTTTAGAAATGAGTCCCAGGATGCAGCGATGGTCTTTTAGAAATGAGTCCCAGGATGCAGCGATGGTCTTTATGAATGAGTCCCAGGATGCAGCGATGGTCTTTATGAATGAGTCCCAGGATGCAGCGATGGTCTTTTAGAAATGAGTCCCAGATGCAGGGATGGTCTTTTAGAGATGAGTCCCAGGATGCAGCGATGGTTCTTTATGAATGAGTCCCAGGATGCAGCGATGGTCTTTTAGAAATGAGTCCCAGGATGCAGCGATGGTCTTTATGAATGAGTCCCAGGATGCAGCGATGGTCTTTATGAATGAGTCCCAGGATGCAGCGATGGTCTTTTAGAAATGAGGTTCCAGGATGCAGGGATGGTCTTTTAGAGATGAGTCCCAGGATGCAGCGATGGTCTTTATGAATGAGTCCCAGGATGCAGCGATGGTCTTTTAGAATGAGTCCCAGGATGCAGGGATGGTCTTTTAGAGATGAGTCCCAGGATGCAGCGATGGTCTTTTAGAGATGAGTCCCAGGATGCAGCGATGGTCTTTTAGAGATGAGTCCCAGGATGCAGGGATGGTCTTTTTGAATGAGTCCCAGAGACGATTTTATGAGTCCCACTTCAACCACGTTATAGGAGTCACATTTTTGCCATTTTTTACAAATTGCAGCATTTAACTCTCATTTCATTTTGGTTATAATGTTGTTATATGGCATGTAGAAAACAGAAGAATAAATGATTATTATGACTAAAGCTAGCAAAAATAAACTACAATAAAAAACAGTAGGCCTACAGTAATGCATCCCCGTGGATGCAGAGGTCGTTGTCGTATTGCGTCCCCTAACTATAACCTGCGTTTTGGGATGCAAAATGCACCCTTTTTTAACCCATTCTGACCGGGCACCCATTTTGGTGTCGGCATCATGTTATGCTTTATCTATTGAAAAATAGCAGATCTACAAGCTCATATCGCGCCACATGCGATATGAGCTTGTAGATCTGCTATTTTTGAAAGATCGAAGAGCGACTGACATTTTTTAGAATCTGATCTCAGGTCAGAATTGGTTAATCAGACCAGTGTGTGTCCAGTGGAAACCTCGTATATGAATCTGATCTCGGGTCAGAATGGGTTAATCTCTGGGATCCACTACTAAACCAAGTCTCATTGTACGACATGTCTCGTAAAGTGACAAATGGAGATCTTATCTCATTCCACTGTTTGTATTGATTTCATTCCTTAGTCTTAGTTTGTTTTTGTGTGCTGTTTCCTCATGCAAAGTGTCTTTGTGGACTCTATATAAGATACCGGTATATAAAATGGTAAATGGTGCATTTATATAGCGCCTTTATCCAAGGCGCTTTACAGAGATTGTGCATTACATTCACCCATTCACACACACATTCATACACCGATGGCAGCGGAAACCATGCAAGGCACCAACTAGCACATCGGGAGCAATTAGGGGTTCAGTGTCTTGCTCAAGGACACTTCGACAGTAACTCTGGGGGAGCCCGGGTTCGAACTGGCAACCTTACGGTTACCATCCAGGCACTCTACCCCTGAGCCACCACCGCCGTATATACATTTGAGATATTATTATTATTAGTATTGTTGATCAATGCCATTAACTCTCTCTCTCTCTCTCTCTCTCTCTCCCTGTCTGCTGTGCTACAGGTGTACGCGTCGGCCACAGGAACTGAGGACTTCACCAGAGACGGAGCCGGAGGTTACCCCGCCTCCAAGACGGGAGGCGTCTACCCTGCCCCCTTCTACATGCCAGGTAGGAGACCTTACCCTGCTCCCTTCTACATGCCAGGTAGAGACCCTTACCCTGCCCCCTTCTACATACCAGGTAGGAGACCCTTACCCTGCTCCCTTCTACATGCCAGGTAGGAGACCCTTACCCGGCCTGCTCCCTTCAACATGCCAGGTAGGAGACCCTTACCCCGCTCCCTTCAACATGCCAGGTAGGAGACCCTTACCCTGCTCCCTTCAACATGCCAGGTAGGAGACCCTTACCCTGCTCCTTCAACATGCCAGGTAGGAGACCCTTACCCTGCTCCCTTCTACATGCCAGGTAGGAGACCCTTACCCTGCTCCCTTCAACATGCCAGGTAGGAGACCCTTACCCTGCTCCCTTCTACATGCCAGGTAGGAGACCCTTACCCTGCTCCCTTCAACATGCCAGGTAGGAGACCCTTAGCCTGCTCCCTTCTACATGCCAGGTAGGAGACCCTTACCCTGCTCCCTTCTACATGCCAGGTACGTAGGAGACCCTTACCCTGCTCCCTTCTACATGCCAGGTAGGGCACCTTAAATAAGTTAAGTAAGTATTAGAGCTGGGACTCGATTAAAAAAAAATCTAATTAATCAGAGGCTTTGCGATTAATTAATCTAGATTAATCGCATTTTAATCGCATATCAATATTCAACCCGAGAACAGCGAGAAACCTTTTTTTTAATGTTTTTTTGTATCCCAGTGAATCAACGAATAGTGACTACAGGATACCACTCATTTTCAACATTTTACTGTCATTAATATACCTGTTGTGGAAATAATAATAAAAAGTCACCCCATTCTGTGTTGCCTAGAACTGGAGGTCTGAAAAAAAAAATTGAACAGTAACAAGTACATCTCAGTGACATCACAAAGCTGTACTTACTTCATATTGTTACTGTTTTTTGTCAGACCTCCAGTTCTAGGCAACACAAAATGGGGTGACTTTTTTATTATTTCCAGTTTTCAGTACTATAGAAAAGCGCCCAGTGAGAAACGTTCCACGGTGAAAAAAAAGGTGCGATTAATTTATCTGTAGTTAATCGCGATTAATGTTTCTGTAGTTAATTAATCTAAATTAATCGCAATTAGTCCCGGCCCTAGTTTTGATATGAATAATCTCCGTCTTTTGAATCAGTCTTCGCCCCTGGGCGTCGGGCGTTACTAGTTGAAAGGGCGAAGAACTTTCGTCCTGTGCTCTCGGGGGGGGGGGGGGGGGGGGGGGGTGTTAAAATCCTAAAAAGAATCCTCCATGACATTTGGATAAAGCCTTTCATACCCTCAGTATCAGGACGGATGATATTTACTTAGATTGGAGTCTTAAAACCCACTTAAGCCTTATTTTATTAATCGTTGTGTGTGGTGACGATAGCTGCAAACATGGCTAATCTACAAAGCTCGCACAATGCGTCACGTTGTAAGCTTTGTTTGTAAAGCGTTGTACAATTACTCTAAGAGCATTTGAAATCATTTATATAATTAAACCCCGAAAATGATGGATGCCTGATTTGTGCATCATATTTTGTTTTTCGGGTACATCAGCATCTTTTTAACCCATTCTGAACGGGCACCCATTTTGGTGTCAGCATCATGTTATGCTTTAGCTATTTAAAAATAGCAGATCTACAAGCTCATATCGTGCCACCGAGTGGCGCGATACGAGCTTGTAGGGTCTGCTATTTTTTTTTAAATCGAAGAGCGACTGACATTTTTAGAATCTGATCTCAGGTCAGAATGGGTTCATCAGACCAGTGTGTGTGTGTCCGGCGGAAACCTCGTATGAATCTGATCTCAGGTCAGAATGGGTTAAGCGTATGCGTGAGTCGACAGAGAGAGAGAGAGAGAGAGAGAGAGAGACCCCCGCTGGGAACCCTTTTTTTCCCCTCTCTCTCTTTCCTCCTCAGCCTCAGGCTGGCGCTCGGAGCCGCCTGCGGGGCCGCGGCGCTCTGCGTGGCGCGGCAGCCATCATCACGCTTCAATGAAGTTGTCACAATAGTGTGACACCTCTCATATGTGGTTCTCATTGTCTCTCCTCCTCCCCTCTCCTCCTCCTCCTCCCTCTCCTCCTCCTCCTCCTCCTCCTCTCTCCTCCTCCTCTTCCTCCTCCCTCTCCTCCTCCTCTCCTCTTCCCTCTCCTCCTCCCCCTCCTCCTCCTTCTCCTCTTCCTCCCCTCCTCCTCCTCCTCCTCCTCCCTCTCCTCCTCCTCTCTCTCCTCCTCCTCCCTCTCCTCCTCCTCTCCTCCTCCTCCCTCTCTCTCCTCCTCCTCCTCCTCTTCTCCTCCTCCTCCTCCTCCCTCTCCTCCTCCTCCTCCTCCTGCCCCTCCCTCTCCTCCCCCTCCCTCTCCTCCTCCTCCTCTCCTCCTCCTCCTCCTCTCCTCCTCCTCCCTCTCCTCCCTCTCCTCCTCCCTCTCCTCCTCCTCCTCCTCCTCCTCTCCTCCTCTTCCTCCTCCCTCTCCTCTTCCTCTCCTTCTCCTCCTCCTCCTCCTCCTCCTCCTCCTCCTCCTCCCTCTCCTCCTCCTCTCCCTCTCCTCCTCCTCCTCCTCCCTCTCCTCTTCCCTCCTCCTTCTCCCCCTCCTCCTCCTTCTCCTCTTCCTCTTCCTCCTCCTCCTCCTCCTCCCTCTCCTCCTCCCTCTCCTCCTCCTCCTCCTCCTCCTCCTCCTCCTCTCCTCCCTCTCCTCCTCCTCCTCCCTCTCCTCCTCCTCCTCCTCCCTCTCCTCCTCTTCCTCCTCCCTCTCCTCTTCCCTCTCCTTCTCCCCCTCCTCCTCCCTCTCCTCCTCCTCCTCCCTCTCCCCCTCCTCCTCCTCCCTCCTCCTCCTCCTCCTCTCCTCCTCCTCCTCCCTCTCCTCCTCTTCCTCCTCCTCCCTCTCCTCCTCCTCCTCCTCCTCCATCTCCTCCCCCCCCCCCCCCCCCCCTCCTGACAGAAGGCCTCCACCCCTCCCCTGACCCGTGGGGGTTCCCCTGGGGGGTCCCATGGTGCAGCCGGATACTCGGCCATGCTGGGGAACTCCCCCCACCTGGGACAGGCGCGCTCCTTCACTGCCATCAACCACAGGACAGAATGGTGGATGAGATGAGATATACTTTATTGTCCCACAAGGGGAAATTTGTCTTGGGCAAAAGTGCATTAGTACATACATCAGCAATTTTTAAAACAGACAGACAATACAAAAAAGACAATACACAGTAGCAGCAAAGTACAAGTCACAAGAGTATCACAAAAGAAGTGCAAGTTGCAATAAGAGAAGGTATATAATATAAAAAAGTGTATTCACAGTTTATAGTATCACAATCACAGTAAAGTGCAATAAATAACTGATGAAGGTCAAGAAGTCCCTTCCCCACTAAGAACTATGAACTATGTGGCGGTTGTTTAGTAGAACAATTGAAGTGGGAACAAAAGAAAGTTTGAAGCGGTTGCTCTTGCAACGACACGCTCTGTAGCGTCTACCAGAAGGTAACTATGGTGAGACCATAGACTGTAAAAAATATGGACAAAGCGTTCCCCGGGTCTAACATGGACGTAAAATGAAGCCTGTAATTCCTTGCACTGTAAGTCGCCATATTTCTAGATCCGTTTGGGAACAGTTACATGGCTGTAGGAACAGTTACTGTACATGGCTCCGCATCAATGTAACTGTAAAAGATATGCGTTGGTACGTGAGCCACGATGTCACACGTTTTGCGGATTCACCGTTTTAGCCTGTTTACATGGAGACTGGACACGTTTTCAAAGATCTCCACCTCCATCTGGGAGGTGTTTTCACCGCCCCCAAAAACGCCGTTCTCGTCTCAAAAAGGACGCCCAGCAAACAATACTTTATTTAGACGTTTTCTATGATCGGCGCTCTCGTCTAACCTAGGAGACGTAGGAGAGAGGTTTACCTGTGATCCTACACTATCTCTGTGCATTCTGTATATGTTTAACTGTGGATTTAGAGCGTCTGATTAAACCCATTTTGGGCCGGAAACCCCTTTTGGTGTTAGCATTATGTTATGCTTTAGCTATTGAAAAATAGCAGGTCTACAAGCTCAAGCTCATAACGAGCTTGTAGGTCTGCTATTTTTTGAAAAATCGAAGAACGACTGACATAGAAACATAGCTTTTTCAGAAAACTGTCAGGATGTAGAAGACATTCATTTTTGTCTCCACCAGGCCGAAGGCATGTGGGGAGAGTATGTTTTGCACTCCGTCCGTCCGTGTGTCCGTCCGTGTGTCCGTGTGTCCGTGTGTCCGTGTGTCCGTGTGTCCGTGAACAGCTAATCTCGGCCACCGTTAACCCGGTCGATGCCATATTTTGCACACACACTCCCTGGATGCCAACCATGAACCTCTGCCCCAAACTTTCCAGAACGGCCTGTTATAGCGCCACCAGGAGGCCGCTTTGTGCAAAACAAGTTTTTGCACAGTACACCTACAGATTTTGTCCAAACATCACGCAAATTGGTACACAGTCTCTCTAGAGCCATTCAACGAAACGGGTCTTTCAGATTTATCAGACTCCATCCTGATTGGTTAAGATTGGCTTCCAAAGTTCACAGGAGTGCTCAGTTTCAAACAAAATGCTGCAAATCATGAACACATTGCGTGATTTCCGTGAAATTGTGCACCCACATTCCCACTAGGCCGAGGACGAAATGCCACATGAACAATTTCAACTCAGCCTCAAGGTGGCGCTATAACTGGCCGAAAAGTGTTTTTACCTCTAACTGCACGGATCTGTGGATAACCTGGTGGAGACCTGTGCCCGGAAGGGCACTTTTTCTAGTTAGAATCTGATCTCGGGTCAGAACGGGTTAAATGCCTACATCTTAACCCATTCTGACCGGGCACCCATTTTGGTGTTGGCATCATGTTATGCTTTAGCTATTTAAAAATAGCAGATCTACAAGCTCATATCGCGCCACCGAGTGGCGCGATACGAGCTTGTAGGTCTGCTATTTTTGTAAAAATCGAAGAACGACTGACATTTCTAGAATCTGATCTCAGGTCAGAATGGGTTCGTCAGACCAGCGTGTGACCAGTGGAAACCTCAGAATGGGTTAAACGGTATCTTTCTTCCCGTCCCAGAAGCGCCAGCCGCTGCCCCTCTCCCCCCAGAACTACCCGCTCCACGCCAGCGAGGTGAACGGCGCCACCCATCCCTCTGGCTTCCACTCTGGGTCCTCCGGCTACTCTGTCCAGAACCACACCCCCCCGGTCAACGGAACCGACGCCATTATGGGTAAATATAACACCCCCCCCCCCCCCGGTCAACGGAACCGACGCCATTATGGGTAAATATAACACCCCCCCCCCCCCCCGGTCAACGGAACCGACGCCATTATGGGTAAATACAACACCCCCCCGGTCAACGGAACAGACGCCATTATGGGTAATTCTACAACAGGTCGTTAAGAGGAAGCAATCTGATTGGTTGAAACGGTTTCTAGCCGTTGATCAAACCACTACTGTTCACCACCTAATCAAAACAAAGAATTCAGCCGCTCTGTTTTCCCAGAGCGCTAGCAAACTCGGTGGCTAGGCTAGCTAGTTTCTTTGGACATTTGTGGTCGTAGTGACTACATCTGTCATTAAAAAAATATATTTTTCAGCGATTTTCTTTGTTTTAAGGGTAACTGTTGTAGAATTGCAATATTACACTTGAGGGTGTTGTTTAACGTGATTATTGCCACTTCAGTGATGCTTGCGGAACTCGACTTCGTCTCGTTCCTGACCGCATCCCTGTCGTGGCAATAATCACGTTAAACAACACCCTCTCGTGTAATATTGCTTAAATACAACACCCCCCCCCCCCCCCCGGTCAACGTAACCATGTGTCTTTGTTCTTAGTTGTCGGTATCCTCAATTTACAATTTAGGCATTTAGCAGACGCTCTTGATCCAGAGCGACTTACATTTAAGCAAAAACAAAAGCATGTCATACATCACATATATATAAAAAGTAGTTTGAATCGTGTATAAACTAAGAACGTAACAGTGGAGTAAATATGTCAACTATACATACTATACTATATTATATATTATATTATACAATATACATGTGTACTATAAAGTGCTATGGTCTACGTAACGAGCTATAAGTCTGTCTAGAATACTATCTAAGTCTACATAAAGTGCTATCTAAGGGGCTAGGCTAGGGCAAGTGCTACGGGCCATGGTGGAGTCTGTGACCGTGTGTCTCTGTTCTCCCTCCAGCTAACCGAGGAACAGCTCCTGGAAGCTCTGGGGATGAGATTGGAAAAGCCCTGGCCTCGGTAAGCAGCCTTCAACAACACGCCTGTCTCACACACACACACACACACACACACACACACACACACACACGCACACACACACACACACACACACACACACACACACACACACACTCACACGCACGCACGCGCACGCACACGCACACGCACACACTCACACACGCACACGCACGGGCGCACGCACATCCATTCACATGACAAATGTTCCATGTTTCGTCTTGACCGTGCGCTTAATCACATGTGGGCCAAACATTCAATATCTGGTGGTTCTGTGGGCCTGGTTCTGTGGGCCTGGTTCTGCGGGCTGTGCGTACAGTAAAGCTCCACTGACATAGAAACAGAGCTTTTTCAGAAAACTGTCAGGATGTAGAAGACTTTTTTTTAGAATCTGATCTCAGGTCAAAATGGGTTTTAAGGGTCCTTCTGGGTCCATTTGTTTGGAAAATAATCAAAAACTACCGTTGAGAACCACTGTTTATTGTACCGTACATATGAAGAAAAAGTCTGACGTGTGTGTGTGTGTGTGTGTGTGTGTGTGTGTGTGTGTAGATCTACCCCTCAGACAACAACAGCGCCACCTACCCGCCATCTCCGTCCACTCCGTCAGGCTCTCCTCAGGCCATATCAGGTGAGTGACGCCGCGCACTCGATGCCGGGCTACGAACTTGTAGATCTGCTATTTTTGAAGAAATCGTGAATTTAGGCATTTAGCAGAGGCTTTTAATCTAGAGCGATTTACAATAAGCAAGAACAAAGAAAAGCATGGCAGTACATCGCATACATACAAAGTAGTTATCAAAAATCATACGCAAGATAATGGTGGCTGTGGCTCAGGAGGTAGAGCAGGTCGTCCAATGATCCCTGGGTCGGCGGTTCGAATCCCGGCTCCTCCTCCTGTCCACATGTCGAAGTGTCCTTGGGCAAGACACAGAACCCCACATTGCCTCCAATGAGTCGGTCGGTGTGAGCTCGCCACCATTGGTGTGTGAATGTGGGAAGTGAGGACGCTGGCGTCGACTGTTCGCCTCTTCACCTCCCAATGTATGAATGAATGAACCTTCACCTCCCAATGTATGAATGAATGAACCTTCACCTCCCAACGTATGAATGAATGAACCTTCACCTCCCAATGTATGAATGAATGAACCTTCACCTCCCAATGTATGAATGAATGAACCTTCACCTCCCAATGTATGAATGAATGAACCTTCACCTCCCAATGTATGAATGAATGAACCTTCACCTCCCAACGTATGAATGAATGAACCTTCACCTCCCAATGTATGAATGAATGAACCTTCACCTCCCAATGTATGAATGAATGAACCTTCACCTCCCAATGTATGAATGAATGAACCTTCACCTCCCAATGTATGAATGAATGAACCTTCACCTCCCAATGTATGAATGAATGAACCTTCACCTCCCAATGTATGAATGAATGAACCTTCACCTCCCAATGTATGAATGAATGAACCTTCACCTCCCAATGTATGAATGAATGAACCTTCACCTCCCAATGTATGAATGAATGAACCTTCACCTCCCAATGTATGAATGAATGAACCTTCACCTCCCAATGTATGAATGAATGAACCTTCACCTCCCAATGTATGAATGAATGAACCTTCACCTCCCAATGTATGAATGAATGGACCTTCACCTCCCAATGTATGAATGAATGAACCTTCACCTCCCAATGTATGAATGAATGAACCTTCACCTCCCAATGTATGAATGAATGAACTTTCACCTCCCAATGTATGAATGAATGAACCTTCACCTCCCAATGTATGAATGAATGAACCTTCACCTCCCAACGTATGAATGAATGAACCTTCACCTCCCAATGTATGAATGAATGAACCTTCACCTCCCAATGTATGAATGAATGAATGAACCTTCACCTCCCAATGTATGAATGAATGAACCTTCACCTCCCAATGTATGAATGAATGAACCTTCACCTCCCAATGTATGAATGAATGAACCTTCACCTCCCAATGTATGAATGAATGAACCTTCACCTCCCAATGTATGAATGAATGAACCTTCACCTCCCAATGTATGAATGAATGAACCTTCACCTCCCAATGTATGAATGAATGAACCTTCACCTCCCAATGTATGAATGAATGAACCTTCACCTCCCAATGTATGAATGAATGAACCTTCACCTCCCAATGTATGAATGAATGGACCTTCACCTCCCAATGTATGAATGAATGAACCTTCACCTCCCAATGTATGAATGAATGAACCTTCACCTCCCAATGTATGAATGAATGAACTTTCACCTCCCAATGTATGAATGAATGAACCTTCACCTCCCAATGTATGAATGAATGAACCACTGTAAAGCGCTTTGAGCACTTGGAAAAGCGCCGGAAGACATTTATATTTTACTCATGATCAGAGCTTCTGTTGCTCCAGACTGTACGACGGAAGACATTTATATTTTACTCATGATCAGAGCTTCTGTTGCTCCAGACTGTACGACGGAAGCATTTATATTTGACTCATGATCAGAGCTTCCGTTGCTCCAGACTGTACGACGGAAGCATTTATATTTGACTCATGATCAGAGCTTCCGTTGCTCCAGACTGTATGACGGAAGCATTTATATTTGACTCATGATCAGAGCTTCCGTTGCTCCAGACTGTACGACGGAAGCATTTATATTTGACTCATGATCAGAGCTTCCGTTACTCCAGACTGTACGACGGAAGCATTTATATTTTACTCATGATCAGAGCTTCCGTTACTCCAGACTGTACGACGGAAGCATTTATATTTGACTCATGATCAGAGCTTCCGTTACTCCAGACTGTACGACGGAAGCATTTATATTTTACTCATGATCAGAGCTTCCGTTGCTCCAGACTGTACAACGGAAGCATTTATATTTGACTCATGATCAGAGCTTCCGTTGCTCCAGACTGTATGACGGAAGCATTTATATTTGACTCATGATCAGAGCTTCCGTTGCTCCAGACTGTATGACGGAAGCATTTATATTTGACTCATGATCAGAGCTTCCGTTGCTCCAGACTGTATGACGGAAGCATTTATATTTTATTCATGATCAGAGCTTCCGTTGCTCCAGACTGTACAACGGAAGCATTTATATTTGACTCATGATCAGAGCTTCCGTTGCTCCAGACTGTATGACGGAAGCATTTATATTTGACTCATGATCAGAGCTTCCGTTGCTCCAGACTGTATGACGGAAGCATTTATATTTGACTCATGATCAGAGCTTCCGTTGCTCCAGACTGTATGACGGAAGCATTTATATTTTACTCATGATCAGAGCTTCCGTTGCTCCAGACTGTATGACAGAAGCATTTATATTTTACTCATGACCAGAGCTTCCGTTGCTCCAGACTGTACAACGGAAGCATTTATATTTGACTCATGATCAGAGCTTCCGTTGCTCCAGACTGTACAACGGAAGCATTTATATTTGACTCATGATCAGAGCTTCCGTTGCTCCAGACTGTACAACAGAAGCATTTATATTTGACTCATGATCAGAGCTTCCGTTGCTCCAGACTGTACAACGGAAGCATTTATATTTGACTCATGATCAGAGCTTCCGTTGCTCCAGACTGTATGACGGAAGCATTTATATTTGACTCATGATCAGAGCTTCCGTTGCTCCAGACTGTATGACGGAAGCATTTATATTTGACTCATGATCAGAGCTTCCGTTGCTCCAGACTGTATGACGGAAGCATTTATATTTTACTCATGATCAGAGCTTCCGTTGCTCCAGACTGTATGACAGAAGCATTTATATTTTTCTCATGACCAGAGCTTCCGTTGCTCCAGACTGTACAACGGAAGCATTTATATTTGACTCATGATCAGAGCTTCCGTTGCTCCAGACTGTATGACGGAAGCATTTATATTTTACTCATGATCAGAGCTTCCGTTGCTCCAGACTGTACGACGGAAGCATTTATATTTTACTCATCATCAGAGCTTCCGTTGCTCCAGACTGTACGACGGAAGCATTTATATTTGACTCATGATCAGAGCTTCCGTTGCTCCAGACTGTATGACGGAAGCATTTATATTTGACTCATGATCAGAGCTTCCGTTGCTCCAGACTGTACGACGGAAGCATTTATATTTGACTCATGATCAGAGCTTCCCTTGCTCCAGACTGTACGACGGAAGCATTTATATTTTACTCATGATCAGAGCTTCCGTTACTCCAGACTGTACGACGGAAGCATTTATATTTGACTCATGATCAGAGCTTCCGTTACTCCAGACTGTACGACGGAAGCATTTATATTTTACTCATGATCAGAGCTTCCGTTGCTCCAGACTGTACAACGGAAGCATTTATATTTGACTCATGATCAGAGCTTCCGTTGCTCCAGACTGTATGACGGAAGCATTTATATTTGACTCATGATCAGAGCTTCCGTTGCTCCAGACTGTATGACGGAAGCATTTATATTTGACTCATGATCAGAGCTTCCGTTGCTCCAGACTGTATGACGGAAGCATTTATATTTGACTCATGATCAGAGCTTCCGTTGCTCCAGACTGTATGACGGAAGCATTTATATTTGACTCATGATCAGAGCTTCCGTTGCTCCAGACTGTATGACGGAAGCATTTATATTTGACTCATGATCAGAGCTTCCGTTGCTCCAGACTGTATGACGGAAGCATTTATATTTTACTCATGATCAGAGCTTCCGTTGCTCCAGACTGTATGACAGAAGCATTTATATTTTACTCATGACCAGAGCTTCCGTTGCTCCAGTCTGTACAACGGAAGCATTTATATTTGACTCATGATCAGAGCTTCCGTTGCTCCAGACTGTACAACGGAAGCATTTATATTTGACTCATGATCAGAGCTTCCGTTGCTCCAGACTGTACAACAGAAGCATTTATATTTGACTCATGATCAGAGCTTCCGTTGCTCCAGACTGTACAACGGAAGCATTTATATTTGACTCATGATCAGAGCTTCCGTTGCTCCAGACTGTATGACGGAAGCATTTATATTTGACTCATGATCAGAGCTTCCGTTGCTCCAGACTGTATGACGGAAGCATTTATATTTGACTCATGATCAGAGCTTCCGTTGCTCCAGACTGTATGACGGAAGCATTTATATTTGACTCATGATCAGAGCTTCCGTTGCTCCAGACTGTATGACGGAAGCATTTATATTTTACTCATGATCAGAGCTTCCGTTGCTCCAGACTGTATGACAGAAGCATTTATATTTTACTCATGACCAGAGCTTCCGTTGCTCCAGTCTGTACAACGGAAGCATTTATATTTGACTCATGATCAGAGCTTCCGTTGCTCCAGACTGTACAACGGAAGCATTTATATTTGACTCATGATCAGAGCTTCCGTTGCTCCAGACTGTACAACAGAAGCATTTATATTTGACTCATGATCAGAGCTTCCGTTGCTCCAGACTGTACAACGGAAGCATTTATATTTGACTCATGATCAGAGCTTCCGTTGCTCCAGACTGTATGACGGAAGCATTTATATTTGACTCATGATCAGAGCTTCCGTTGCTCCAGACTGTATGACGGAAGCATTTATATTTTACTCATGATCAGAGCTTCCGTTGCTCCAGACTGTATGGCAGAAGCATTTATATTTTACTCATGACCAGAGCTTCCGTTGCTCCAGACTGTACAACGGAAGCATTTATATTTGACGCATGATCAGAGCTTCCGTTGCTCCAGACTGTATGACGGAAGCATTTATATTTTACTCATGATCAGAGCTTCCGTTGCTCCAGACTGTACGACGGAAGCATTTATATTTTACTCATCATCAGAGCTTCCGTTGCTCCAGACTGTATGACGGAAGCATTTATATTTTACTCATGACCAGAGCTTCCGTTGCTCCAGACTGTATGGCGGAAGCATTTATATTTTACTCATGATCAGAGCTTCCGTTGCTCCATACTGTATGACGGAAGCATTCATATTTTACTCGTGGTCCGAGCTTCCGTTGCTCCAGACTGTATGACGGAAGCATTTATATTTGACTCATGATCAGAGCTTCCGTTGCTCCAGACTGTACGACGGAAGCATTTATATTTGACTCATGATCAGAGCTTCCGTTGCTCCAGACTGTATGACGGAAGCATTTATATTTGACTCATGATCAGAGCTTCCGTTGCTCCAGACTGTACGACGGAAGCATTTATATTTGACTCATGATCAGAGCTTCCGTTGCTCCAGACTGTATGACGGAAGCATTTATATTTTACTCATGATCAGAGCTTCCGTTGCTCCAGACTGTACGACGGAAGCATTTATATTTGACTCATGATCAGAGCTTCCGTTGCTCCAGACTGTATGACAGAAGCATTTATATTTTACTCATGATCAGAGCTTCCGTTGCTCCAGACTGTATGACAGAAGCATTTATATTTTACTCATGATCAGAGCTTCCGTTGCTCCAGACTGTACGACGGAAGCATTTATATTTTACTCATGATCAGAGCTTCCGTTGCTCCAGACTGTATGACGGAAGCATTTATATTTTACTCATGATCAGAGCTTCCGTTGCTCCAGACTGTACGACGGAAGCATTTGAAGATTGCGAGAGGCAACAGTCTGGCCAATAGGGACTACTAACAAAAATATCCCATGTAGTTGTTATGTCATTATTCAGTCATAAGTGTGTTTTTGCTTATCATTGTTTCAATATTTATATAGAAAATAAGACACTTTCAATCCTGAGTGATTCCGGGCGTGTCATACACTCTCAGCCGATCTACAAACCCTGCAATGTGCCGCGTCAGGCTGTGAGCTTGTAGATCTGCTGCCGTGCGACAGACGAGTAAAAGAAATACGACGTTAATTTATAAGACATAAAAATGATGAAATATGGAGATGCAGGTAGCCAGCCAATCAGTGTGCAGCAGAGGCAGGGTTTGTGCAGCCAGCCAGTCAGCCAATCAGCGCGCAGCAGAGGCGGGGTTTGTGCAGCCAGCCAGCCAATCGGTGTGCAGCAGAGACAATGATGGAAATCTTCTAAAATGTGGCCCATCCTTGCCATGAGTACAGCACAACAGCACCATCTGGTGGGCTAAAAGGGGAACTTAAATGATTTGAAGCTAGTGGATTGATGGTACAACATACAATTTACAATTTAGGCATTTAGCAGACGCTCTTAATCCAGAGCGATTTACATTTAAGCAAGAACAAAAGCATGGGAATACATCACATAAAAGCATTTATCATGAAACATGCGTAAGCTAAGAAAGTAACAGTGGAATATCTAAATAATGAAACTATACATACCCTATACATATAAACTATACATATTTACTACTATGCTATACATATGTACTATGGCGTGCTATGACTATATACAATACAATTATAGTGCTGTCTACATATCATGCTATAAGTCTGTGTCAAATGCTATCTAAGCCAACAGAAATGCTATCTAAGGGGCTAGGGTAAGTGCTATGGGCCATGCTGGTGTTTGAAAAGGTGGGTTTTCAGGCTACGGCGGAAGATTGAGAGTGATGCTGCAGTTCTGACTGCAATGGGAAGTGCATTCCACAGTTTTGGAGCCAGAAGGGAGAAGAGTTTGGGACGTGTGGAGCGTTGTCCCGGCGTTTTTAGTGAGGGTACTTCCAGCTTCCCTGCGTTGGCTGGAAACATCAAGGACTATTATTTATTCTGCCTCTCAGACCCAGAACTTTTCTTAGAATAGTTTGTTGTTGGATAAGATTTTCTCCACACTTTTAATATTGATGTTTGTACCATTTTGAGAGATAACAGGCAACACGTTGATCAAAATAAGAATTATTCTACATTCTCTAATTGTGTAGTAGTCTTGTAAACTAAGTGATGCAGATGTTTAACAATAAACACCTGAGGAGAGCTCCTGAGAGCGCTCTCAAGAGTAAAACTTATATAAGGGTCCAGTTTTTCTCCTCTCTTGAACAGTTAGTCTAGTTTTCTCCTCTCCTGAACAGTTAGTCTAGTTTTTCTCCTCTCCTGAACAGTTAGTCTAGTTTTCTCCTCTCCTGAACAGTTAGTCTAGTTTTCTCCTCTCCTGAACAGTTAGTCTAGTTTTCTCCTCTCCTGAACAGTTAGTCTAGTTTTCTCCTCTCCTGAACAGTTAGTCTAGTTTTCTCCTCTCCTGAACAGTTAGTCTAGTTTTCTCCTCTCCTGAACAGTTAGTCTAGTTTTCTCCTCTCTTGAACAGTTAGTCTTGTTTTCTCCTCTCCTGAACAGTTAGTCTAGTATTCTCCTCTCCTGAATACTTAGTCTTGTTTTCTCCTCTCCTGAATACTTAGTCTTGTTTTCTCCTCTCCTGAACACTTAGGCCCTTTCCCAATTCCTTTTTTAACCCTACCCCTCAGCCCTTGCCCCTTCCCCTTGTCCCTACATAATGAGTGTCAAGGGGTAGGGGGATAAATCATACCCCTAGGAATTGGAACGTCCCTAAATATTGAACGTCCCTTGGCGATATTGATATATTGATATACAACCTGTTCTCAGAAAATAGCTGATCTGCAAGCTCACTACAGGCCAGTGGTCCCCAAACCTTTTCATGTCAAGGACCCCCAAATTGACACTAATTAGCCCACAGACCCCCATTTGAAGAGATATGCCAGGGACCCCATAGAATCTAGCAGTGTCACGGACCGCCAGTGTGCCATGCATTAGTCCATGGACCCCCATTTGATGGCATTTCTGTCTCTGGGACCCCCCATTTATATTGTAAAATCAATGTTAATTAACTCTGAGAGTGTACAAACTATCATTTAGCTGGGGACCGCCTGGAACTCTCTCAAGGACCCCTGGGGGTCCCCATAACCCACTTTGGAAACCACTTTCCATAAGCTGTAGATCGGCTATTTTGGGAGAAGAGATGGAACGTAAATATAACATTGCTGTGGTTATGATGAAATAAATATATTGTAATTTTGTCTCATCTTGGTAGCCCACCATGCAGAATGTAATTCAGCTAGATATAGCTCATTCTGACACCTGCTCAACAGTTGTACCTGATTCATTGATTATTGTATTAACAGTTTGTATAGGGTACAGATATATATCATATACAGGGTTAGAAAAAGGAAAACAATTTACAGTATAGAAAGAAGGGGCTGTGGTCACTGTGTTCATTGTTTTTAATATCATTAAGAACAGAGTCATTTTCTATCATGTCCTATGACAAGTCGTGGTATTCTACATAATATGAATGACAATGTTTCAAATTCAACAACATTTAGGACAATGAAAATGCCATAGTGATTCATCTCCATCCAATGTACAGTCTGTACAGCAGCTTGCAGTCTGTTCCATAGCTGGTTTGCCTGGGGGGGGGGGAAACAACACCATTGCTAATTAGTTATGTAACTTTTGCAACTTGTGGGGATTAGCATAACATTGGTCATGATAAAATAGTAGCATATCGTTAGTTCACGTGAGGTAACGTTAACCTTTGCTAAAGATTGCGATGTTTTTGGCGATGCAGATTGTTAACTCATCGATTGCGCAAAACGCTCTAAAGCGTTTTATTAATCTCGAGCGCCGTCTGCGCATCACGCTCTAAAGCGTTTTATTGGTGTTTTTACTGTATACTGTACATCAACTTCTCTGACGCCCGGACAACACATAATGTAACACTGATCATGTCCAGAAAGATCCGCTGTGAGATCCGGGAGTTTAAAGCCCCCCACCTCCTGAAAAGAGGCCTGGTCTAACCACATTCCAGGCATGCCGTATCCATTACGACGTACTGGGGAGGCGGCATCGCCGTCCTGCACACGGCATAGACCAACGCAGATCAGGGGATCTAAAATGGAGCTACCCATTTTCTAGTGTGTGTGAAATTTGTGAATACACTCGATTACCCTTCCCCTCCTGTTTCTACATGGTTTCTCCCGAGGCATCTCTCCATCGCATTACAGTTTCTTCCCCCCCCCCCCACTCATTCACACAGATCCACTCGACACAGCCCTCTCTAATTCTTTCCAACGACAACTCACCGGTCTGCCGCCTCATTCTCGGAAATATAAACCCGTATATAAACCAAGAATAATCTCCAACGGTCGATCGCCATTTCACGCACACGGACAGGTATACGCGAAACGAATGACGTATTCTCGAAGGACCGCCATAGGAGAAGCAGTATACATCTGACCAACTGTCTTTTTTTCGCCGTCGCGTCAGCCATGTTTGGACAAAGAAGCAGTATACTAGGCTAGCAGATATCACACCGTGGAACCCCCCCCACACTGCGAGTTGCGATCGATCGTTTTGCAGTTTGCAATGCTACTCTCATTCTCGGAAAAAAGATTCTCGGCAGTTGATCACCATAATCGCCATAGCGCCTTCGCCAGCCAATTGCAGTGATAAGGCGTCTGGGACGTAATCGACCCGTTTGTAATGGATAACTAATACAATCCTAAGCTGCGGAAGCCATCGTGTTGTCTGTCATTTTGTCGAAATCACAGCCAGCCGGGCTACGCTTATCGCTCCTGTGGTTCATGTCCAGACATGTCGTGGAACCCCCCCCCCACTGCGAGTTGAGTCGCTCCTGTGGTTCATGTCCAGACATGTCAACCTCTCAAGTCACTGTTATGCTATCAAACGATCTGTTGATTTTGTTTACTGAGACAATGATCACATATGTGCATAGAATCATCATCATCATGACGTTATCATGACAGGCAGATATAAACATAAATAAATTATCATATACATACTACACACTGAATGAAAGCCCTAAATGTCTAATTTTAGGAGGAAAACAAATAAAATACACATATCCTATATACTGTTTGTCAATACTAGACTATTGAATCCATTTCATTTATAAAATTCTCTTTTTCAGAGAGAACTTTAGCCCATTCTGACCTGAGATCAGATTCATACGAGGTTTCCACTGGACACACACTGGTCTGATTAGAGAAAGCATGGACCTATAGAACTATTATTCACAAAATAAGGCATATAGCGACATGTACATACTATATACCGTATGAAACAGAAGACTCTCTGCTTTCATAAGAAAAAAACTAATACTGTAATAATAATAAAAATCACACCCATGTGAAGTGAGCAGTGCAATGTTGTGAAGTGAGCAGTGCAACATTGCACTGCTCACTTCACAGGGGTGTGATTTTCATTATTATTACAGTAGAAGTATTTTTCTTATGAAAGCAGAGAGTCTTCTGTTTCATACGGTATATAGTATGTATAGGCCTTATTTTGTGAATATTTAGTTGTCAGTTCCTTGTCTTGTCTAAAATACTCTGAGGATTTCAGAAAATGCATGGACCTGAAGAACCATTATTCACAAAATAAGGCCTATAGCGACATGTACATATGATATACCGTATGAAACAGAAGACTCTCTGCTTTCATAAGAAAAATACTTCTACTGTAATAATAATAAAAATCACACCCCTGTGAAGTGAGCAGTGCAATGTTGCACAACATTGCACTGCTCACTTCACAGGGGTGAAAAGAAAACTGGGTTACAAAATCGTGGGCTAATAATTTAAAGTTAAAAAAGAAAGAAGGAAAGGGCCTTAGTCTTGCCTCCATGACTGTCTCTGTATCAAAAAGAGTCACAAATGCTGTCTAAATTATATAATTTTATTTTAGCCTTTGCATGAGATTGTCTTTGTTTTTAATCCATGTGTGTGTGTGTGTGTGTGTGTGTGTGTGTGTGTGTGTGTGTGGTGTTCCGGTCCTCAGGTTCTGCCTCCCAGTGGACTCGCTCTTCGGGTCAGGCCACTCCGTCACCAAACTTCGAGCACGGCCTTCACGCCCTGGTCAGTCCAGTGTCGTCTGGACTTCAGGCCCTGGTCAGTTCAGAACACAAGAAACGGAGCGGTCTAGGTTTTCACTCGGAAACGGTGCATTTATATCGCGCCTTTATCCAAGACGCTGTACTTAGACTGTGCATTACATTCACACATTCACACACGCATTCACACACACATTCACACACCTTTACATAGACTGTGCATTACATTCACCTATTAACACAAACATTCACACACCTTTACATAGATTGTGCATTACATTCACCTATTAACACAAACATTCACACACCTTTACATAGACTGTGCATTACATTCACCCATTCACACACCTTTACATAGACTGTGCATTACATTCACCCATTCACACACACATTCACACACACCTTTACTTAGACTGTGCATTACATTCACCTATTCACACACACATTCGCACACGCATTCACACACATAATTCACACACGCATTCACACACCTTTACTTAGATTGTGCATTACATTCACCCATTCACACACACATTCACACACTTTTACTTAGATTGTGCATTACATTCACCCATTCACACACACATTGACACACACATTCACACCTTTACTTAGACTGTGCATTACATTCACCCATTCACACACATATTCACACACCTTTACATAGACTGTGCATTACATTCACCCATTCACACACACATTCACACACACATTCACACACTTTTACACATTGTATGTCTTTCCAACACCAGAACACATTGTATGTCTTTCCAACACCAGAACATATTGTGTCTTTCCAACACCAGAACATATTGTATGTCTTTCCAACACCAGAACATATTGTATGTCTTTCCAACACCAGAACATATTGTATGTCTTTCCAACACCAGAACATATTGTATGTCTTTTCCAACACCAGAACATATTGTATGTCTTTCCAACACCAGAACATATTGTATGTCTTTCCAACACCAGAACACATTGTATGTCTTTCCAACACCAGAACACATTGTGTGTCTTTCCAACACCAGAACATATTGTATGTCTTTCCAACACCAGAACATATTGTATGTCTTTCCAACACCAGAACACATTGTATGTCTTTCCAACACC
The DNA here is from genome assembly GCF_964188405.1 of Protomyctophum parallelum. Classification (NCBI taxonomy): domain Eukaryota; kingdom Metazoa; phylum Chordata; class Actinopteri; order Myctophiformes; family Myctophidae; genus Protomyctophum; species Protomyctophum parallelum. The sequence goes on from NC_139709.1 coordinate 3,436,951, forward strand.
AGAACACATTGTGTGTCTTTCCAACACCAGAACATATTGTGTCTTTCCAACACCAGAACATATTGTATGTCTTTCCAACACCAGAACATATTCTATGTCTTTCCAGTTTTGTCATCACTGCACTGGCTTCCGGTTGTTTGTAGGATTGATTTTAAAATTATTTTACTCGTGTATAAAGCTTCTCAATGGTCTCGCACCTTCCTACCTACATGACTGCCTGCCTAAATATGTCCCAAACCGCCCCCCTAAGGTCTTCCACTGCTGGCCTGCTCGCTTTGCCCAAAAACAAATGGCAACTAAAGAATACGGGGAAGCAGCTTTTTGCTTCTATGGGCCGACGGCATGGAACAAACTCCCACTGTACCTTCGACATACAGGCAGCCTCTGGAGAAATTTTTAAAGCTCAGCTCAAGACCCACTTCTACACCCTTGATTTTAATTGATCTTTTAATTTTTGTTATTCATGTCCTCACTGTATTGCATTACTGCTTGGATGTCGTTTTTTAACCCATTCTGGGCGGGAACCGCTTTTGGTGTTAGCATTATGTTATGCTTTAGCTATTGAAAAATAGCAGATCTACAAGCTCATAGCGCGCCACCGAGTGGCGCGCTACGAGCTTGTAGGTCTGCTATTTTTGAAAAAATCGAAGAACGACTGACATTTTTTTAATCTGATCTCAGGTCAGAATGGGTTAATCAGACCAGTGTGTGTCCATGTGGAAACCTCGTATGAATCTGATCTCGGGTCAGAATGGCTTAATGTCGTTCTTTTTTTTTATTCTCCATTGCTCTGTAAAGCACTTTGAGCTGCGTTTCATGTCAAGAAAGGTGCTATACAAATAAAGTTTTATTATTATTATTATTATTATTACACCAGAACAAGATGGAGGACCGTCTGGAGGAGGCCATCCACGTGCTCCAGCGCCACGCGGGCAGCGGGCAGGGCGGCGGCCGCCACGGGCCTAGCGGGCCGGCCAACTCCCTGGCCGAGATGCACAGCCTGCTGACGTCTGGCCTGGGAATACCGCCGGGCTTCAGCGCCGCGGGCCTGGGCCTGGCCAGCCGCCTGCCGGGACTGGTGAGGAACACACACACACACACACAGCATGCACGCACACACAGCATGCACGCACGCACGCACGCACAGCAGACACAGCACACACACACAGCACACACACAGCACACAGCACACACACACACAGCACAGCACAGCATGCACACACAGCACACACACACACACACACACAGCACAGCACAGCATGCACACACACACAGCACACACACACACAGCACACACACACAGCACAGCACAGCATGCACACACAGCACACACACACACACACACACACACACACACACACACACACAGCACAGCACAGCATGCACAGCACACACACACACACACACACACACAGCACAGCACAGCACAGCACAGCATGCACACACAGCACACACACACAGCACACACACAGCACGCACGCATACTGGGCTGGGCCTGGCCAGTCGCCTGCCTGGACTGGTGAGTCACGCACACACACACACACACACACACACACACACACATCCACATCGTTACGTCATGTTGTATAGGGTCCATTTGGTTCCATGTGTTACACTCTCAGAGTCACAGACCCATAAGGGTCCATTTGGTTCCATTGTGTTACACTCTCAGAGTCACAGACCCGTAAGGGTCCATTTGGTTCCATGTGTTACACTCTCAGAGTCACAGACCCATAAGGGTCCATTTGGTTCCATGTGTTACACTCTCAGAGTCACAGACCCATAAGGGTCCATTTGGTTCCATGTGTTACACTCTCAGAGTCACAGACCCATAAGGGTCCATTTGGTTCCATGTGTTATACACTCTCAGAGTCACAGACCCATAAGGGTCCATTTGGTTCCATGTGTTACACTCTCAGAGTTACAGACCCATAAGGGTCCATTTGGTTCCATGTGTTACACTCTCAGAGTTACAGACCCATAAGGGTCCATTTGGTTCCATGTGTTACACTCTCAGAGTCACAGACCCATAAGGGTCCATTTGGTTCCATGTGTTATACACTCTCAGAGTCACAGACCCATAAGGGTCCATTTGGTTCCATGTGTTACACTCTCAGAGTTACAGACCCATAAGGGTCCATTTGGTTCCATGTGTTACACTCTCAGAGTTACAGACCCGTAAGGGTCCATTTGGTTCCATGTGTTACACTCTCAGAGTCACAGACCCATAAGGGTCCATTTGGTTCCATTGTGTTACACTCTCAGAGTCACAGACCCATAAGGGTCCATTTGGTTCCATGTGTTACACACTCTGAGTCACAGACCCATAAGGGTCCATTTGGTTCCATGTGTTACACTCTCAGAGTTACAGACCCATAAGGGTCCATTTGGTTCCATGTGTTACACTCTCAGAGCTACAGACCCATAAGGGTCCATTTGGTTCTCAGACATCTCACACAACCTTGATTAAAGTCTTAAAGTAAATTAGTAAAGGTGGAACTCCCGGTGTTAATTCCTGGTAAAGTATTTTATGTATTTATTTAAAAAAGGAAGGTGATGCAATTGTGTGTGTGTGTGTGTGTGTGTGTGTGTGTGTGTGTGTGTGTGTGTGTGTGTGTGTGTGTGTGTGTGTGTGTGTGTGTGTGTGTGTGTGTGTGTGTGTGTGTGTGTGTGTGTGTGTGTGTGTGTGTGTGTGTGTGTGTGTGTGTGTGTGTTGCAGCTCTCCAACCACCACGAGGACTCCTCTCTGCCATCTAGTGGTGGACTCCTGCATGGACATCACAGCTCTCCATCAGGTCCACCAGGCGAAGGCTTCACTGGTGAGTTTAGGACAGGACTACTCCCCCTAGTGGTGAGTTTAGGACAGGACTACTCCCCCTAGTGGTGAGTTTAGGACAGGACTACTCCCCCTAGTGGTGAGTTTAGGACAGGACTACTCCCCCTAGTGGTGAGTTTAGGATTCTACTAAATGTCTTCTAAATCTTGACAGTTTTCTGAAAAACCTCATGTTTCTATATCAGTGGTTCTCACAGGGTTAAACCCTCATGTTTCTATATCAGTGGTTCTCACAGGGTTAAAACCTCATGTTTCTATATCAGTGGTTCTCACAGGGTTAAAACCCTCATGTTTCTATATCAGTGGTTCTCACAGGGTTAAACCCTCATGTTTCTATATCAGTGGTTCTCACAGGGTTAAAACCCTCATGTTTCTATATCAGTGGTTCTCACAGGGTTAAAACCCTCATGTTTCTATATCAGTGGTTCTCACAGGGTTAAACCCTCATGTTTCTATATCAGTGGTTCTCACAGGGTTAAACCTCATGTTTCTATGTCAGTGGTTCTCACAGGGTTAAACCCTCATGTTTCTATATCAGTGGTTCTCACAGGGTTAAACCTCATGTTTCTATATCAGTGGTTCTCACAGGGTTAAACCTCATGTTTCTATGTCAGTGGTTCTCACAGGGTTAAACCTCATGTTTCTATATCAGTGATTCTCACAGGGTTAAACCCTCATGTTTCTATATCAGTGGTTCTCACAGGGTTAAACCCTCATGTTTCTATATCAGTGGTTCTCAAACTATTCCATATCAAGGACCCCCAGAATTCTATGAAATTGGCTGCTGACCCCCATCTGAAAATATGTTGTTCCAGGGACAATAACATATCAAAGAACAAAAATACAATGCAAGGAAGGGAAGAAGCCAGCTGGCTTATTTGGAATCCTTTCCTGTAGGAAGAGGTCATTGGTTTAAACAGATTAAAAGTTCATAAAGAACAGTACAAAAAGTCTTCAAGTTGGCAAAGGAGGGGGGCAGCTGTGCAGTAAAGAAATAAAAACACAGACTGCACAAAAAACGGAAATAAACAATACAACAACAAACACACAAAAGAAAATATAACACATCAAAGTAAAACATGTAATCTACAGAGAGGAAGAAATAAGATATTTCTTTAGATGTTTTTTGAATATTGGCAAGGATTTAAGTTTAAGTTAAATCTAAATATGGTCTAAGTCCCACCCCAGCCCTAACGTGGCCAATACCACGTTAGCGACAAGCAGTCAAGCAGTGTCAATAAATACTGTTTTCTTACCATGTTCTGAGCATACTAGTCCATTCCATGAACTATTTCGCTCCGTTGTGCAGTTTAAAAAGTAAAAAGTAAATATTAGAAATAAAAAAATAGGCTCTCATTGACTTCCATTGCAACGGGGAAACGTGGCTCTCAAAGTCACTCTTTTTAGCACATAAGTGAACGCAACAGAAGCTGATTCTTGTGTGTGTGTGTGTGTGTGTGTGTGTGTGTGTGTGTGTGTGCGCGTGTGTGTGTGTGTGTGTGTGTGTGTGTGTGTGTGCGTGTGCGTGTGTGTGTCTCTCTCTAGGCCTGTCTGCCAGCCTGATGCGGTCGAGCATCGGCGACATCAAGCGGGAGGACAAGGAGGACGACGAGAACTCGTCCACCAAGTCTGACGACGACAAGAAGGACATGAAGCGCATCCGAACAAGGTACGCGCGCACACACACACACGCACGCAACGCATACACACACGCACGCAACGCACGCACGCATGCACGCACATGAAGCGCGTTTGAACAAGGTGTCTAAAGCCCTTCCCCTCACACACTCGAAACATCATGTGTCTCAGTGCTCGAGTCCAAACAAGCCCTAAATGTACAGAATATACAGTAGGCAACACATGAACTTATTCACAGACAACATTGGTCACTTCAGTCTGTCATATTATTACCAACACCGAAAGTAAATCATGGCTACAAAAAGCACCTTCTCCTCCAAATAGACCGACTTGCCTATAATGGAGGAGATTGAACAGTATGTTGCAGCGAGCTGCTTTGCCTTACACTTGGACAACCCTATAATCCTCAAGCCTCTGACCACTATAGCCTGTGGACATGGCCCAGGCTGCCAAATATATTAAAAACAATGAGCTGACACGTATAGCCCAGTTGTATAATGGCCTGTACTAATGAAAACACACACACACACACACACACACACACACACACACACACACACACACACACACTCCTTCCTTGTTCGTCCATCAGAGTTGATGATTACCATGGCACGTCTCAATTCGCACACACACACACACACACACACACACACAGCAGGGGAAAGTAGCTACGTACATTTACTCGAGTACCGTACGTACTCATAAGTGTAACTTGGAGGTGTTTCATTTTACTTGAGTATTTCCAATCCCCAGTACTTTTACTTCTTCTACTCCACGACATCTCAGTGGCAAATATATATATCTTACTGTTACTCCACTTTATTTAAAAACATACTTATTGTTACTTATAGATTTAGGGATTATTGTTACAAAACACACACGGACCACTTCAGCCCTGGATAGTTGGTTTAACAACAAGCTCACAATAACTGTGACCTTGTATATTTTGTTATATTTAAAAAAAAAGATTGTTCACGGATTCTATTCATTAGAAAGAAGTTGTGAAATGGGACATTCTGCACAATGAGTACTTATATTTTCCTGCCGATGCACACATACTGACGCTGCGATCAGAACTCTGCACTGGGTCGGCCCAGTTAGTGCTGCGTCAGGTTCTGGTCTTTGGTTCTGGTCTTTGGTTCTGGTCTTTGGTTCTGGTCTTTGAGTTGAGTTGCAATCGCGTCTCTATAAGTCTGAACGCGTCCTTTAGTCCTACTTTTAGCTTCCGCAAATTCTGCACCTCACAGCCAGTGGCGTGCACAGACATTTAGAGGGGCAGGGGTCAGGGGTCAGGGGTTAGGGGTCACAGACATTTAGAGGGGAAGGGGTTAGAGGTAAGGGGTCAGGGGTCACAGACCTTTAGAGGGGCAGGAGCTCAAGTGAAGAAAAAAAACAGGGCACCTTGTGCAGCGCTGTGGTACCGGCCGGTTGCCTTAAACATTTAGACCTGAGGTCAATTCTAAAAAAGCCTGAAAATCTTATTAAAAAATTCTAAATGAGACGCAGAGGTAGCTCCCGGATACGTTGAAGCAGCTCTAAATGTGTTAATTAATATGTATTTAATATGATTTAAATGTATTTGCTGTAAATGCATCATAAAACAACTCCACAGTGTGTAAGATGGATCAAATACTATTTATTAACTCAGTGGTTCACAAACATCTTCATGTCAAGGACCCCCAAATTGACACTAATTAGCCCTCGGACCCCCATTTGAAGAGATATAAATGAATTAATGAAAAAGACTTTATTTCCCAACATGATACAATTTAGACAAAATAAAAAGTAAAACAATTAAAATAAGTGCAATATAGAACAAATAAAAATAATATTCCCAAAGCAAACAAACAAAACAAGCCTCACTGGCCTCAAGTATTATAATAATAATAATAATAATAATAATAATAATAATATCTCAAACTTATATAGCGCTTTTCTGAGTACCCAAAGACGCTTTACACAAATAAAAACAACTTTAACCCATTCTGACCTGAGATCAGATTCATACAAGGTTTTCCACTGGACACACGCTGGTCTGATTAACTCCATTCTGACCCGAGATCAGATTCTAAAAAATGTCAGTCGTTCTTCGATTTTTCAAAAATAGCAGACCTACAAGCTCGTATCGCGCCACTCGGTGGCGCGATATGAGCTTGTAGATCTGCTATTTTTAAATAGCTAAAGCAAACATGATGCCGACACCAAAATGGGTGCCCGCCCCAAAATGGGTTAAACATTTAGACCTGAGGTAAATTCTAAAAAAAAAAAAGCCTTAAAATCTTTCAAAATCTTATTCAAAAATGCTAAATGAGACTCAGAGGTAGCTCCCGGATACGTTGCAACAGCTCTAAATGTGAAAAGGGTTAGCTAGGGAAGGCAATGTTGAAGAGGTGGGTTTTGAGGGCGGTTTTGAAGGTTTGGAGGCATCTCTGAGTGCCTTATCCCATTCTGACCGGGCACCCATTTTGGTGTTGGCATCATGTCGTGCTTTAGCTATTGAAAAATAGCAGATCTACAAGCTCATATCGCGCCACCGAGTGGCGCGATACGAGCTTGTAGGTCTGCTATTTTTTGAAAAATCGAAGAGCGACTGACATTTTTTAGAATCTGATCTCAGGTCAGAATGGGTTCATCAGACCAGTGTGTGTCCGGCGGAAACCTCGTATGAATCTGATCTCAGGTCAGAATGGGTTAAGGGCAGTCCATACTGTCTCCGACCACCAAACTTTTCGTCTGAAAGATCAGACTTAAATGTTTTCTCCGAAGTAGAGTTCGGCGAGTCACAACATCTGGGAGAGTGCAGCTTTCAGAACAAAAATTCGGAGGAATGCGTTTCAGAAGTTGCGAGTGACGCCATGTTGTAATTTGTACCGGAGCTTTCTGATGAAAAGTTCGATGGTCGGAGACAGTATTGACTGCCCTTTAGGGAGGGCACCCTATTATAATTATTATAATATGCCAATAAGAGAAGATTATGACAGCTCTAGCAGTGATTCTCAACCCGTTTTAACTTCAAGGACCTCCAGTTTGACATGCATTAGTCTCTACGGACCCCCCATTTAATGGCATTTATATCTCCGAGACCCCCGATTTGTATTGTAAAAAAATCAATGTTAATTTAACTCTGAGACTTTCAGAGTTACTGACCCATAAGGGCCCATTTGGTTCCAAAATATCATTTAGCTATATGTGGACCCCCTGGAACTCTCTCTCTCAAGGACCCCTGGGGGTCCTCGAACCTCACCCTGAGAGCCACTGTATTGCCTGGCTAGTAAATTAGGGAACATTTAGCTCTACAGAAGGCCAGTCTGTGGCCAAATAAAAAAATAAAAAATAAAAACGGTTTGGTTTTCAGCCACTTGGCATCCTGTTCGTGCAGAAATCCACAAACTAAATTGGGTGTTGTCGCTCTCCCGTCATATATCAAAGTATATAGGCTTTTAAAGTGCGTAATAGTTTCCTTAACCCATTCTGAACGGGCACCCATTTTGGTGTCAGCATCATGTTATGCTTTAGCTATTTAAAAATAGCAGATCTACAAGCCCATATCGCGCCACCGAGTGGCGCGATACGAGCTTGTAGGTCTGCTATTTTTTTTAAATCGAAGAGCGACTGACATTTCTAGAATCTGATCTCAAGTCAGAATGGGTTCATCAGACCAGTCTGTGTCCAGTGGAAACCTCGTATGAATCTGATCTCAGGTCAGAATGGGTTAATGAACTAGCCAGTAAATGAAGGCTTTATTTTATGGAGTTTATTTTTTGCGCTAGAAGAGTTGCTTGCATTATTGGTCCGTAATTATTATGTTCATGTCATTGGGGGTATTTATGACGTTGGTGTCTTTCCAGAGCCGACGTGGGGCCAGCGGTCATGCTGCTCAGACACATTCAGAAACAGCAGCAGCTCCGTATTTGGTTTGGTTTGGTTTGAGAGACTTTTCTTCTCCGAATCAATCACAACAACCTTTATATATATATAGAAGAGCAATGCTAACGCATCACAGCGCTGGTGTTGTCCTTGATTGGAGTTAAAGGAAAACTTTAGTTTTTTTTTCATCTGCTGCTTTCTTTCATTTTAGGGATTTTAGCTCTTTTTGACAGGGGGGCGGGGGCTAAATATGTATTTCTTTACAAAATATTATGGCGATTTCATTTTTTATTATTTACTATAGTCCTACTAGACCTCAGGAAATTGCATCTGGCCACAGAAGATCACGGGATCTACTGAATGTGAAGGTAGCCTACTGGGTGAAGGCTTATACTGTGTGTATAGGCTCAATATGTCAGTTTGTCACATTCAATAGATCCTGTGATCTTTTGTGGTCAGATGTAATTTCTTGGGGTTTATTAGGACTATAGTAAATAATAAATAAATAAAAATACCCTGTTAATCCAGGGTGATTTACAATAAGCAAGAACAAAAAGCATGGTGATACATCGCATACATAAAGAGTAGGCCTATCATGAAACAGTAACATGTAACAGTGGAATATAATGAAACTATACATATAAACTATACATACTATACTATACTATACATAGTATAGTGGAATATAATGAAATTATACATATAAACTATACATATACTAACAATATATAGTATAGTATATATATGGAATATAATGAAACTATACATATAAACTATACATACATATTTATTAACAGTTTGCAGAATTACAGTACCATTTTAAGCACAAACTCAATACAAAGACTGTTAACTGTGAGTGGACGACCCAATGAAGCATTACACTTGTTTACAACAGGGTCCACATTGTTCAATTCATCAAAACATTTAGAGACGTATACAAATAGACATTTCCATACAGTCAAAGAACAGAGCATACTATACTATACTATACATAGTATAGTATATATGGAATATAATGAAACTATACATAGTATAGTAGTACAGTATGTATAGTTTATATGTATAGTTTCATTATATTCCACTGTTACGTTCTTAGCTTACGCATGTTTCATGATAACTACTTTTTATGTATGTGATATATACTATCACCATGCTTTTTGTTCTTGCTTATTGTAAATCAATCTGGATTAACAGCGTCTGCTAAATGCCTAAATTGTAAATTGTAACAATCTGATCACAGGGAAACTGCAGGGTGAGACCTGGATCTAAGATAATTGCTCTTGACTCCAATCAAGGACAACACCAGCGCTGTGATGCGTTAGCATTGCTCTTCTATATATAAAGCGTCTGATAAATTGTAACAATCTGATCACAGGGAAACTGATCCAGGTGAGGTCTGGATCTAAGCTAATTTAATTTAATTGACATCGTTGTATATTGATTATGTCAATTAGGCTTCTTCCTGGAGTAGATTAAGGCTATGTTTACTTACCCTCCTTGTTTTGATTAATCAATAATTCCGCACAGCAGCGCCACCAGGAGGTCAGGTGACTTTGGGTCGGTGGACACGCCCACCCTGCCGTTGTACTTAGCGTACGTTGGTCAGTTTTGATTTAGTCGACTAAAAAACTATAAGCCATGACGACTAAACTACGACTAAATATGGACAGAGTTTAATCTTGGTTGCGCTCGTTGTTGTTGCTCTCTGAAAATAGCCGATCTAGAAGCACACAGCGTGTTGAGGGCTTGTAGATCGGCTATTTAGCACACAACGTGTTGAGGGCTTGTAGATCGGCTATTTTCTACAAGCACACAACGTGTTGAGGGCTTGTAGATCGGCTATTTAGCACACAATGTGTTGAGGGCTTGTAGATCGGCTATTTTCTACAAGCACACAACGCGTTGAGGTCTTGTAGATCGGCTATTCTCGGCATGCAAACCAAGTGTCAAAACCTTCCATTACGACTGGATCAAGGCCCGCAAAAACAAAAAAAGCATTTTTGTCGACAATAAAACAACCGTAGATAGTATATATATATATATATATGTATATATATATATAGTAGTTAGTTAGTTGACAAAAAATCGTATCACATTCTGTCGACTAAAACCAGACTAACACACTTAACACATTTCAGATGACTAGTAAATGTGACTAAAAACTAAATCATTCCAAAGACTAAAAAACTGCCCTTTAAACAAAAAAAATACAAATGAAACATTTTGCTGTCGGGGGGTCCAGTCGGGACCACCGCGGCCTCGGCCAAGCCGCCGATGAGGAGGAGGCGGAGAAGGGGGAGGAGTTTGGCGGCGATGATGAGGAGGATGATGAGGACCTTCCCGTGGAGGTGAAGGCGGAGCGGGAGAAAGAGCGGCGGGTGACCAACAACACCCGCGAGCGTCTGCGCGTGCGCGACATCAACGAGGCCTTCAAGGAGCTGGGCCGCATGTGTCAGCTCCACCTGAGCAACGAGAAGCCTCAGACCAAGCTGCTCATTCTGCACCAGGCCGTTAACGTTATTCTCAACCTGGAGCAGCAAGTCCGAGGTCAGTCGCTGCAGCGCTGTTTGGCTTGGTTTGGTTTGGTTTGGTTTGGTTGTTGGGGGGGGGGGGACACACCTCGGTGACGATTTAGCACCCCTCGAGGGGAGGGTTTGGTTGTTGGGACACACACACACACACACACACACACCTCGGTGACGTTTTGGAACCTAACCCCCCGGGAAGGGAAGTCTGGAGCTCTCTGCTGCCGGAACTCTTGCCCCCGCCACCCAACTCCGGATAAGCGGTTGATGGATGGATGAAGACATGAATACAGCTGGTGTTTCATTCTTCAGAGCTGGATTTGTGCTTCATTGTGCTGTAAGAAAAAGTATTATTTAACTTGCATGCTCATGTATATGAGCTTGGCTGAGCCTTGCACCCCCAATTTTTGGGAGTCCACATTGAACTAAAATTGTCTTATTCTTTAGTGTGGGAGGGGCAGATTTTACTCTGAAAAGCCTCTCCTTCCATTTCCCCCACCCCCCCATAACCGGCAGGTATAATGTTCCATCACCAAACCAGATGCTTGCTTACGTGACTTACGTCAGAAATTAGGACAGAACATCAGTTTACCGCTGCGCGCATGATGGACAAAACCTGTCCGGGAGCGCTGAGTGAGGCAACGGGAGCTGTCAGGGAATGGATCACAGCCATCCCGTTGTATATCATTACAAAGATAAAGACGTGTGAATGTGTTCACATCCACGGTTTGGATTGACAGTATACGTCTATACACGTTTTTAGCATCATAGGTGTTAAAAGGAGGTATTTGATTGCATTATGGTAATGCTTCTGTGATGACACCAGAGGGCACCACACCACTCCCGTACGTACGCGAGTCATTTTGTGAAATATAACTTAAACATATCTCCAAAATGAATTGCAATATTTACAGCACAACGTAGCACGAGTCCAGCACCGACGAACGACAGCCGTTCGTTCTATCGACGTCTTCATCGTGCGGGACGCTATCGTCACAGAGGTGTGGGGGGGGGGGGGGGGGGGGGGGGGCGTGTCCGAGGACGAGGAGGAGGGTCCACATTTCAACTCCGCCCACAGTCTCACGTCTTTGCCTCTCCCTGCATCTCAAAGCTTCTGTTCCATATTCCATTTTTATTTTAATTTCTCTTCTTTTCATTCACACAGTAGTAGTAGTTGTAGTAGTAGTAGCGGTTGTACCAAATACATGCAACCGTTCTTTAAAGGGCCATTACGTCTGTCTGTCTGTCTGTCTGTCTGACACCAATTACCAACGAGCTTTTGCTGCGTTTCTCTCTGAATTGAAGCTCGGATTGGAAGTGATCATACAGAACTTCCATGTTTTAGAAGAGCTCGGCACGGAAGCTGCTGAACTTGACATTAAAGGAGAATTCCATACCAAAAGGCTTTCTTACCTTTCTTTGTAGTTGCTACGTCCCCACCAACGAGGTCCAGGTATTACTTTGTGCAAAAGCTCCTTATTGGCTATTTCCCCTACCATAAGCCCTCAATGAATTGCATTGGATTGAATGGGGCTATGGGGTGTTGTGCTAATTAGCTTATTTCCATCGCTCAAAATTATTATTTGTTTGTATATATCCTCTCTTCATAATGTAAATAATATCCCAAGCGGCACACTTTACATTGTGGCGGCGCGACTCATGTTGCTGCGGCTCGTGCAGCACATCGAAATTTCGTTTTTCTGCTGTTCACAGTTGTAAAAATGACAAATAAACCTATCTATCTTACTACTTATTTCGATGGAAATAAGCAAATTAGCACAACACCCCATAGCCCCATTCAATTCCCATTCAATTCAATGCAATTCATTGAGGGCTTATGGTAGCCAATAAGGAGTTTTTGCACAAAAAAAACACCTTGACCTCTTTGGTGCGGACATAACAACTACAAAGAAAGGTAAGAAAGATAAAAAAGCATTCTAGCATGGAATTCTCCTTTAAACGTGGCGCCCAGGGCTGTCCAAACCCCCAACATGATCACCTATTTAATTTGGCCCGCCGACCGCCCGTCTCTAAACATATTGTTCTGGGAGCCTCCCTATAGAAGCAACGATCTGAGTTAAAAAATGTTCGCTTTAAACAATATATATTATATTCAAATATCTGCACGAAAATGTCAGATCTACGAGCTCATAGCACTCATTAGTAATTCAGGTAGATTTTGTTTGGGCTTCAGTGACTCTGAATAACTTGTAAACAAAAAGGCCTCAACAACAAATGTATATCTTATGTTAATGTGCACAGTAGCCAATTATTAGCCAATGCTGTTAAAAAAAAAAATATATATATATATATATATAATAAAATAAAAGACAGCGTTTGTGGTTCTTTAAAGGTTCTGTACTGGTTGCATTGCCGTGCTTCTGTTTGGGTCTTTGAGATACGAAGGGACTAAAGAAGTGAGGCTGTGTTTGTGGCTGTTTCTTCGATAGAACTATGCTGTGGCTCTATCACACATGTCTGTCTGTCTGTCTGTCTGTCTGTCTGTCTGTCTGTCCTGTCCACTGTGTGTGATAGACCCATTCTGTGGTTGTATCAGGCGTCTTGTCTCCTCCACTGTCCAAATGCTTACATGTCTCCGCTAGATTAACATATGTGTTTTGTCCTTTTTTTTTATCATTTTCATTTTCTGGTTTTCGTTTTTCGCCCACTATTTCTTCTTTTCCTCGATATTATTTCTAACCATCTTAGAGGCCTTAAAATTATAGTCGTCCCCCCCCACCCCCCCTCGATGCGGTCAGATGAGTGGTCGATGGGAAAAACAAATATTTTGTTTTTTTGGGGGAGGTGAACTATGCCTTTAAACCTGACGTTATCTCATTAGATGTTCCTGCTAATTGGTGAACAGGAGATTAATTAATTGTAATCTCTTCATCTCTCTTCATATGTCCCGCTGTAGGGTTGTCACCAGTCTTACATCATCGCCTAAACGCTAATATCTGAGACAATGGCATGTATCTGGTCATAATCGTCATAACTTTTTTCCATGTTGAAAAATGTTCATACATGAAAATAAATAAATAGCAGATCTAGAAGCGCACACAGGCTTGTAGATCAGCTATTTCCACTTTTTGTTTTTCTTAGTATACAATTTAATTCATAGTCATTATTTCATGGCATATTTCATTACAGCCTAAAAGGCAAAACATACATACAATTTCTATTCATATTAAATGTTCCATTTAAAAAAAAACACAACTCAATCGTTAATTGCAAAATTATTTGCATGACAATTGATCGTCGACTAAAATGTATATTAGTGACAGCCCTAGTCTGTGTCCTACCTTCTGATCCTAGTCCTGCCTCAATCCTACCTTCTGTATCTGAACCGTTCTATGAACAACGCACTACAGGCTGTCGTTAAAAACACCTGTATCTGAACCGTTCTATAAACAAAACGACGCACTACAGGCTGTCGTTAAAAACACCTGTATCTGAACCATTATATAAACACAACGACGCACTGCAGGCTGTCGTTAAAAACACCTGTACCTGAACCATTATATAAACAGTAAACACAATGACACACTGCAGGCGGTATCTGAACCGTTCTATAAACACAACGACGCACTGCAGGCTGTCGTTAAAAACACCTGTACCTGAACCATTATATAAACAATGATGCACTGCAGCCGGTATCTGAACCGTTCTATAAACACAACGACGCACTGCAGGCGGTATCTGAACCGTTCTATAAACACAACGACACACTGCAGGCTGTATCTGAACCGTTCTATAAACATGACGCACTGCAGCCGGTATCTGAACCGTTCTATAAGCACAACGACACACTGCAGCCGGTATCTGAACCGTTCTATAAGCACAACGACACACTGCAGGCGGTATCTGAACCGTTCTATAAACACAACGACACACTGCAGGCTGTATCTGAACCGTTCTATAAACAATGATGCACTGCAGCCGGTATCTGAACCGTTCTATAAACAATGACGCACTGCAGGCTGTATCTGAACCGTTCTATAAACAATGATGCACTGCAGCCGGTATCTGAGCCGTTCTATAAACACAACGACACACTGCAGCCGGTATCTGAACCGTTCTATAAACACAATGACGCACTGCAGGCGGTATCTGAACTGTTCTATAAACACAACGGCACACTGCAGGCTGTCGTTAAAAACACCTGTACCTGAACCATTATATAAACAGTAAACACAATGACGCACTGCAGCCGGTATCTGAACCGTTCTATAAACACAACGACACACTGCAGGCTGTCGTTAAAAACACCTGTATCTGAACCATTATATAAACACAACGACGCACTGCAGGCGGTATCTGAACCGTTCTATAAACACAACGACACACTGCAGCCGGTATCTGAACCGTTCTATAAACACAACGACGCACTGCAGGCTGTCATTAAAAACACCTTTATCTGTATCTGAACCATTGTATATAAACACAACGACACACTGCAGTGTCAGAAAAGTACTGTATTTGAGGCCCCTATAGTAAAAGATACTGGTTCTGTTCAGAATATATTGTCTCCCGTCTTTCCTCAAAATAATATAAAATGCTCGATGAGAACACGATCAATGAGGTGCTCGTTATCAATACACATTAACGAGCTCCATCCCCAGTCCACCTGGCCTTTCAGATGTCAACCTTTCTAGTATTTCTTTCATATATTTTTTTTGTTATCCGCCTCCCTCCACTCCTCCATCCATCTCTCGGTTCCTGGTTTTCCCTCCACTCCTCTCCATCCATCTCTCGGTTCCTCCCCTCATTCTTCCTGGTTTTCCTTCCGCAGACGGCAGCAGTGACCTCTGACCTCTGGCCTGTCCTCCCTTCCTCCTCATATTTATTCACAGAAATACATCCTCCTCTGTGTGTGTGTGTGTGTGTGTGTGTGTGTGTGTGTGTGTGAGAGAGTGATGTATTTGACCAGACGCCACCTTCCTTCATCTTGGCTCCTTTCCTTTCCTTTTCTTGTAGTGTGTGTGTGTGTGTGTGTGTGTGTGTGTGTGTGTGTGTGTGTGTGTGTGTGTGTGTGTGTGTGTGTGTGTGTGTGTGTGTGTGTGTGTGTGTGTGTGTGTGTGTGTCTGAGCAGAGGGTGTCTCTTCCGCTCTCCTCATCCCTCCTCTCCTCCTCCTCAACTCCTGGACCTCAATGACCAGACAAAAAAAAGAAAAAAATATATATACCCTATTTCAGTCGGTCTGCCCTGATGTAGCCTACCGGTCAATGTATAATATTTATATAAACATCTCAGCTGCTGTTATGAGGTGAAAACGTATCGATCGCTTCGGTGGGTCAATACAGAGAACGCGGGGAAGTTTGAATCGGTTGAATTCCCCACGAACGCCGAGGACGTTTACGGACGTGTTGTGAAAACTGTGAGCGCTCCCAGAGAAAGACGCCTCGCTTCCATCTCGACGCTCTCTCTCTCTCCTCCTGCACCGCAGTACCACGCCTCGCCACCAGGGGGAGACTCCTCCTCCTCCTCCTCCTCCTCCTCCTTCTTCTTCTTCAAGCAAGCAGAACAACAACATAATGGACTGTCTCTCGTGTTCGGTCACAAAAAGGGTTACATTTTTTAACCCCATGACGTCCCGGTTCGGGGGTGTTTGTTTTGTCTTAACCCCTTCCTCCTCCTCCTCCTCACCTTGCTTACACTCAGTGGTGCAAACAAAAGGTACTCACACTTTGCAGTAGTGTGAGTACAAGTATCGATACTGTGATGTAGAAATATTCCGTCCAAAATTCAAAATGTACTTGAGTAAAAAAGTACAAAAAGTATTGCCTTCAAAATGCACTTAAAGTACTAAGAAATCAAGTAAAAAATACTCGCTCTGCAGAATGTCCCGTTTCAAGTATTCAAGTGTATAATAATATTTTAAAAATGGAAGAAGAAATCGGGGAAAAATAACACTCCAGTCCCTCCAAGTACTCCAAGTACAAATACCTCAAATTGGTACTTGAAGTTGCAATAAGCAATATTCTTTTCAGTATTTCTCAATGTCAATCACTACTTCTAGGAAAATCTTTGAATGCAGATTGTGGCCCCTAGATGTTTCACAGAGAGAAAACATGTTTTGGGAGTGTTTTATCCATCGAACCCCATTGTGAACCCGGATATGTTGAGAACACCAAGGTTTTATGTTAGAAATGTTGAGTATGGGTCCCCAGCATGTAGAAATGTTGAGTATGGGTCCCCAGCATGTAGAAATGTTGAGTATGGGTCCCCAGCATGTAGAAATGTTGAGTATGGGTCCCCAGCATGTAGAAATGTTGAGTACGGGTCCCCAGCATGTAGAAATGTTGTGTATGGGTCCCCAGCATGTAGAAATGTTGAGTATGGGTCCCCAGCATGTAGAAATGTTGAGTATGGGTCCCCAGCATGTAGAAATGTTGAGTACGGGTCCCCAGCATGTAGAAATGTTGTGTATGGGTCCCCAGCATGTAGAAATGTTGAATATGGGTCCCCAGCATGTAGAAATGTTGAGTATGGGTCCCCAGCATGGAGAAATGTTGAATATGGGTCCCCAGCATGTAGAAATGTTGATTATGGGTCCCCAGCATGTAGAAATGTTGTGTATGGGTCCCCAGCATGTAGAAATGTTGAGTATGGGTCCCCAGCATGTATAAATGTTGTGTATGGGTCCCCAGCATGTAGAAACCGCCGGATGCTAACTTGCATATGTTGAGCACTTTTCACAATTGTCATAATATCCATGACCGTAATCAACCTATAGATGGCAAAACAATTATAAATCATGCTTTATGTAGCATGTGACGTGTCATGTGACGTGTCAAACTAGGGGGTCCATTCCAGGCATTTGTTTTAAAACGGCCGTAGCCACTTGCCCAAATGTGCTGAAACCTCATCACATTTGTGAAGGAGTGGGGGTTTTTTTTTTAATGGATTCAGCATCATGAAAACCCCCTAGTTTGACACGTCACATGACATGTCACATGGCACGTCACATGACATGGCACATGCTACTTAAAGCGTGATGAAACTTTGATTTTGTTTTTCTTATAGGTTGTTGATGGTATGGTCAGATATTTATGCCAAATATGAAAATTGCCCAACATATGCAAGTTAGCATCCGGCAGTTTCTAAATGCTATGGAACCCATGCTCAACCTTTATAAATGCTAGGGCACCCATGCTCAACATTTATACATGCTAGGGAACCCAAACTCAACATTTAGAAATGCTAGGGAACCCATGCTCAACATTTAGAAATGCTAGGGAACCCATGCTCAACATTTAGAAATGCTAGGGAACCCATGCTCAACATTTATAAATGCTAGGGAACCCATGCTCAACATTTATAAATGCTAGGGAACCCATGCTCAACATATATAAATGCTAGGGAACCCATGCTCAACATTTATACATGCTAGGGAACCCATGCTCAACGTTTATAAATGCTAGGGAACCCATGCTCAACATTTATACATGCTAGGGAACCCAAACTCAACATTTATAAATGCTAGGGAACCCATGCTCAACATTTATACATGCTAGGGAACCCATACTTAACATTTATAAATGCTAGTGAACCCATACCCAACATTTATAAATGCTAGTGAACCCATACCCAACATTTATACATGCTAGTGAACCCATACCCAACATTTATACATGCTAGTGAACCCATACCCAACATCTATACATGCTAGTGAACCCATACCCAACATTTATACATGCTAGTGAACCCATACCCAACATTTATAAATGCTAGTGAACCCATACCCAACATTTATAAATGCTAGTGAACCCATACCCAACATTTATACATGCTAGTGAACCCATGCTCAACATTTATACATGCTAGTGAACCCATGCTCAACGTTTATAACATAAAACCTTGGTGTACTCAACATGTCCGGGTTCACATTCTGGCAAGTGGACTAATTGCTGGCTGTCTGAATACCGAAAAAAAAGTAATTCAAATTTCGACATTATTGCTTATTGCTACTTTAAGTAGCATCTACTTAGCTACGTTCCGCCAGCTGCAGTGTTAGCCTGTAGCGTTAGCGTTGACACCCTTGACCTTTACGCCACCGCTGCAGCGTTAGCTTGTAGCGTTAGCATTAGCGTTGACCCCCTTGACACTTACGCCACCTCAGCAGCTGCAGCGTTAGCGTTTAGCGTTGACCCCTTGACATTTACGCCACCTCAGCAGCGTTAGCCTGTAGCGTTAGCGTTTAGAGTTGACCCCCCCCCTTGACCTTTACGCCACCGCAGCAGCTGCAGCGTGAGCGTGACGTCGGCGGGCGACGAGAACCTGACGGCGGAGGAGAAGGAGGAGCGCGAGCGCGGGCGGCGCCACGCCAACAACACGCGGGAGCGCGTGCGCTGTGCGCGACATCAACGAGGCGTTCCGGGAGCTGGGCCGCATGGTGCAGGCCCACATGCAGAGCGACAAGGCCCAGACCAAGCTCATCATCCTCCAGCAGGCCGTGCAGGTCATCCTGGGGCTGGAGCAGCAGGTCCGAGGTAAGGTCCACTGACCTCTCAGAGTATAGGTTGGCAGAGACATCACCGAGAGAGGAAAACGCTGACGCATAACGGGACATGGTGGCCGAAAGTAGGTACTGCAGCCTGGGCCATGCGTGAGCGTACACGAGCCAATACACAGCACGGTGCTGCTCGAACATATATTACATTTTTTGAGTGGTGCAACCACTCAAAAACCAGCAATGTCCGTGTCCGCCTGTGTCTGTGACGGTAATGAGCACGAGAATGAGTACCAGTAGGGGCGCTGTTGTGCCAGAAACAGAGAGAGAGAGTGCTGCAGTTGCCTGCTAATGAGAGAGAGAGGGAGAGAGAGGGGCTTCTTTTTTTTGTTGCTTTTCTGCCTTTATTGATAGTATCAAGTGAAGACTGACAGGAAAGAGGGAGAGACATGCAGCAAAGGTTCGTCATGAACGGGACTCGAACACGCCAGAGCCGATATCTGGCATGCGCCTGGACCGATTGGCCAGCGTAGACGTAGACACGCCCCTTTCCGGCTCTGGAGCGTATGTGCTCAAGGGAGGGCAAAACTTTCCCGAGATTCCTTGGGAAGCCCCACCCCTCCCCCCCGCGGAAGCATGAGCGTTATGAATGAATTAATGAATAGTTTATTTCGGTACTTACATTTTTACATTTTTAAAGACAGTTGTGTTATAAGGTCAAGTTTAGCACCGAAAAGGTGTAGGCTGAAGCCAAAGCTTATTATGCCTACCCTTTTTAAGAGTAACATTAGTTACTGACAAAACATTAATTTTTTTTTAATAATAATAAAAAGAAACAGCAGAAGCAGAGAAGAGAACAAAACTTATTTTTTTCCTTTTCTTCTTTTTTTCCCCGTTGGAGGAGGTCGTAAGGATTGGTTTTCCCCGTGGGAGGATTGGCTCATGAGGAGGGTGAGAGTGTAGCAGAGTGGCCTAAAAAAGGCTTAATATATTTTGGCTTAGTGGGTAAGACGTTGGCTTTCCACTCATTGGCGTTTCACATCAGAAAGAACTAAACATAATAATAATAATAATCCAGCGACCGACCGACCGACCTGACGGTCATGTCCTGTCATCACCTGCACTAATGAGAAGGAATGAGGAGGATGATGGTGATGATGAGAGGGAAGGAGGAAGGATATCCCTGCTCTTCTTCTGCCAAACTTCATGTCTCTCCATCTGTCCTGTCCTGTTCTCACACCTTCCTGTTCTCACACCTTCCTGTTCTTTTTCACCTCCCTGTTCTCAGCTTCCTGTTCTCTCTGCCCTTGTCCTCGCCTGTTGTCTTCCAGAACGGACACATTGCTGTTAATTAATTAATTGTTCATTGTTTAATTTCCAATCACAGAAAAGCAGACGGAATGATTACGTTGTTCTCCTTGTCATCGCCGCACACTAAACGTTCGTTGCTTCCTGTTCTTCAGAGCGTAATCTGAACCCCAAGGCCGCCTGTCTGAAGAGACGAGAGGAGGAGAAGGTGTCCGGCGTTGACCCCCAGATGACCCTGGGGGGCGGGCACCCCGGGATGGGCGGAGACGGACACAACGTGAGCCATATGTAACACCCAGGTACGTCAAATACCCCCCTGTCAATCAAATGTCCCCCTGTCAGTCAAATACCTCCCTGTCAATCAAATACCTCCCTGTCAGTCAAATACCCCCCTGTCAATCAAATACCTACTTGTCAATCAAATACCTCTCTGTCAATCAAATACCGTCCTGTCAATCAAATCCTGTCAATCAAATACCTCCCTGTCAATCAAATACCTCCCTGTCAATCAAATACCTCCCTGTCAATCAAATACCTCCCTGTCAATCAAATACCTCCCTGTCAATCAAATGCCTCCCTGTCAATCAAATGCCTCCCTGTCAATCAAATAACTCCCTGTCAATCAAATACCCAGCTGCCAATCAAATACCTTCATGTCAATCAAATACCTTCCTGTCAGTCAAATAACTCCCTGTCAATCAAATACCCAGCTGCCAATCAAATACCTTCATGTCAATCAAATACCTCCCTGTCAGTCAAATACCTCCCTGTCAGTCAAACAGTATGTAACACCCAGTCCGGTGCAGAGATAAATAAAAGCCTGCTGGTGGCCTGGTTCATTTTAAACGCCCGCCTACTATGTATAAATATACGGTATAGAGCGTCGCAGTCCCGCCCCCTTTCATGACGACGAGCGGCACAGAACAGAATACATTCTCCCCCATAGCCGATTCATTTTCCCCCATAAACGATTAATATCCCCCCATAGACGATCCATTTTCCCCCATAGACGATTCATTTTCCCCCATAGACTTTTCATTCTCCCCCTTACACGATTCATTTTCCCCCATAGATGATTCATTTTCCCCATAGGCTATTCATTTTCCCCCATAGACGATTCATTGTCCCCCCCATAGACGATTCATTTCCCCCCATAGACGATTCATTTCCCCCCATAGACTATTCATTTTCCCCCATAGACGATTCATTTTCACCCATAAACGATTCAATTTTTCCCCCATAGACGATTCATTGTCCCCCATAGACGATTAATTTCCCCCCATAGACGATTCATTCTCCCCCATAGACAATACATTTTACCCCATAGACGATTCATTGTCCCCCATAGACGATTAATTTCCCCCCATAGACGATTCATTCTCCCCCATAGACAATACATTTTACCCCATAGACGAAAGTATTTATTTAAAGACGATTTACATGCCCCATAGACACAATGTTATGAGAGGTTATTTAAAAAGTACATGCCCCATAGACACAATGTTATGAGTGGTTATTTAAAAACTACCCCATAGACAATGTTATGCTGCGCCTCAGTAAGATGGCCGCCACGTAGCAACGTCTCTCTAGTCTACATTGTCCAGATGGCGGGTCTATAGAGACATGTAGCTCTGGTCCATAGCCTTCTACGGTTCTGCCCTGCGCAGTAAGGCTATGGGACTTTCCGTTTTAAATCTCAGATCCAAATCAGACCAGCCCCTCCTCTTTGGCGTAAATAAAAACGTTTTTGCTACTCACCAAAACAAAGGCGGGTTGTGTCATTAGAAAGCCTACTTTCCTTAGTGGACGCACTCTGAGCCCCCCCCACCCCCCCCCCCACCACACGTATAAACGGTACTTTTTGGCCAGAAAGGGATTTTCTTTCACCGGAGGAAAAATATTCTCTATGAGGCAGTTATCTGGGCAATATCAGTAGAGGGCGCAGCGGAGTAACTAAAAATATTTCTTTTCCAGTGGAAACAAAATCCCCTTTTGGCCAAAAAGTACAGTTTATACGTGTGGTGGGGGGGGGCTCAGAGTGCGTCCACTAAGGAAAGTAGGCTTTCTAATGACACAACCCGCCTTTGTTTTGGTGAGTAGCGAAAACGTTCTTTTTATTTACGCCAAAGAGTAGAGGCTGGTCTGCATTCATGCGAGCGGCGGAAGTTGAGAGTAACATAGCTCTAAATGAAACGCATTAGAGCTATGGACCAGAGCTAACAGACATCTAGCTTTCTTATATCTATGACTGACCGAACATTATTACGTCTAACGTGTATTTTTTTTCTCTTCTTCTTTCTCTTGCAGTTCCTGTTGATTGTACAGTACAGTACAGTACAGTACAGTACAGTACAGTACAGTACAGTACAGTACAGTACAGCCCTACACGAAGACGTGGCCTTATTCTCTTACCATGCATCTCAGTGTGTTTCACACGCATACACGCACGCACGCACATGCATGTGCACACACGCACAACCACACACACACACAAACACACACACACACACACACACACACACACACACAGCCAGTGGCCACATTCCTGACCATGAGGACGGATTCAACAGTAAAACACACACAACATTGACAACATATGACAACTGTTTGATGACCCTTGACCCCTCTAGCAGCCACACCTTGGACTCTTGTTTGATGACCCTTGACCTTAGCGACACCTCGGACTCTGGAAGAGACGCTCTGTTTCTTCGAGGTGTGGACAACGGAAGTCCCGCCACTTCCTGTCTAAAATGGTCATGTTTTTTTTGTAAGACGTTTAACAACAACAACAACAAAAGAAGAAGAAGTTGCTCCACGATGTCGGGAGCAAAACTTTGTTTGGATCAAATAGTATTTTTGGATCAATCGCTCATGTGAGCAAAGAAAAAAAAGAGAATAAATGATCATATCGGTGTCCTAGGATGGATATTTGGCATTCCCATCCGAACACGGAGGTCTTACTTTTCACGATAACAAAAAGGACACCAGATTATTATTATTATTATTATTATTCTTCATCTTCTGTTTGAGGAGTATGTGTTTATAGGCCTACTGTATAGCACTAAATGCTATGTTTATAGGCCTACTGTATAGCACTAAGCGCTTGGCTAGGATGAACGTGGCCATGGTTGGTTTATCAACGTCCCTGTTTATTATTTTGTAAGAACTGATGACTGAAATAACGGAGGTGGATCTGGACAAATCCAGGCCATGCTAGCACTAGCAGCATTAGCACACACACACACACACACACACACGGATTTAACAGATCTACAGTGCACGCGAGTTGTGCGAGCTTGTAGATCCGCTATTTTCGCTGAAGAAATTCAGTTCGGAGCGTAAATACTAGAGGTCCTAGTACAGTACAGAGGCCCTTGCAGGACTCCGCTCAACTTAAACTATGATTGAGGGTTTCGAGTGCTTAAAGAAACTGGACAACTTTTCAGAAGATTTGATTCCTCTTATCTGGTGTTGCTGGTCGTCGTTTTGGCTTAAAGAAAATGATACCGCGGTCTTTTATTTAGGTGTGTGGTGGATGAACCTGCTTCGTTGGGGGTTTTATTTTTGCTTTTGTAAAAAAAAAAAAAAAAATGTTTTAATTTGAATCGGTTGAGCCCCTCGGGCGGCCATCTTTTTTTTATGTCACTGCCACGGCTATGGAAAAACAACCACGTAAAGAACTGCCACAATGGGACATTCTATACACGTTACACACATGTTACACACACACAGACACACACACACACACGAGTACGAGTGACTGCTGCCATGACGACGCAGAATCACCACGCGGTCGGTCGTCTGCATCGCTCGCGGTCATCTCAGCTAAGCGTCCGATACCCGCCCTCAAGTACTCGTACTCGGTACTCGGAACCGGCCACGATTTTTTGACCCGCCAAAAAACAGCCGATCTACAAGCATACATGATGACAACTGACAACAAAGTGTTGCTCTGAGATCCATCTGCATCTATGAGAAAAAAAGGGGGTAAAATAAGTGGTTACTCAACAAAAACGAAGTACTTAAAATGAAGTACTTTATCGGGACAACTGTACTTCTGGGCCCGTTCCCTACTTCCTTCCGTCCTTCCCTACTCCCTTCACAGGTGTTTACCGACCACCTAACCGCTGGGGTCTCCACACGTCCTTCAGTGGGTTCCAAGAGACTGTGTGTACGTACGGAAATGTGGCGCAAATATTTGAATATATATATACTTTCAGAATGCGAATGTTCTTTGCTTCTGGAAGGTCCCAACATATTTTCAGATGGGGGGGGTCGGCGGCCAATTACATATTCATTTTTGGGGTCCTTGACATGAAATATTGAGCACACACACCGATATAGAAACATGAGGTATTTCAGAAAACTGTCAGGATTTAGAAGATTTTTCTTTTGGGGGTTTTTTTCGACGTCAGGCCAACATGTGTTAATCAGCCGTACCAATCGGTAACACCTGTGAAGGAAGTAGGGGGAGGGGCCAGGAAGTGGGAGGGGTTATCGAAACGACACCGCCGCTGTGTCCACGCCAGCGTGTCACCGTTCACACACACACACACACACACACATACACACACACACACACACACACACAAGGCGAAGGAGTATTGAAAAGAGACGGTCTTTGTGTTTTAGTTAACGGCGTTTAGCTGACAGCGAGATGATGAGGTTTGATATTTCAAAGGGATCATCGATGGATGCGTTCGTTATCGTTATCGACCGCCACCTTGTTTGTGGCGAGCTCGCCCGATTGGCCGATCGGCCGGGGGCGACTTTGTGTTTCGCCGTCGCCGTCGGAAAAAGAGCGTTTGGGTTTGTTTGTCCTCTTCGAACAATTTGCAAAAAAAAAGAAAAAAAAAAAA
Organism: Protomyctophum parallelum; assembly: GCF_964188405.1. Classification (NCBI taxonomy): domain Eukaryota; kingdom Metazoa; phylum Chordata; class Actinopteri; order Myctophiformes; family Myctophidae; genus Protomyctophum; species Protomyctophum parallelum. Next base: position 3,462,436 of record NC_139709.1, read on the forward strand.
ACTTTTATTTGTTCGTTTGTTTGTTTTTGTGAGCATCCTTCTTTTTTTTGTAGAATTGATTGATTGATTTTGTCAGTTATTGTTTGTTTTTTATTTTTTACTCTGTAACATAGCTGTATGAGTTTTTACTTTTTTTGGAATGCTTTTTATTGTTTTCCTTTTCGTTTGTTTACATTGTTGAAATGTAACGGCCCCGAGTCCCCGTCGCTCACTCTCTGCGCGACCTCAACCACCAAAACGGCGGTTATCGATAATATCGCTGTTTCTTTTCTCTTCGGTTGTGGTGTGTGCCAGTGGCCGTACGGACTGGCACACACGCCAGCGTGCGTAGAGTCTGCCACACACCAGCGGGCGTAGAGCCTGGCACACGCCAGCGGGCTTTAACCCATTCTGACCTGAGATCAGATTCATACGAGGTTTCCACTGGACACACACTGGTCTGATTATAACCCATTCTGACCTGAGATCAGATTCTAAAAAAAATGTCAGTCGTTTTTCGTTTTTTTCAAAAATAGCAGACCTACAAGCTCGTATCGCGCCACTCGGTGGCGCGATATGAGCTTGTAGATCTGCTATTTTTCAATAGCTAAAGCATAACATGATGCCGACACCAAAATGGGTGCCCGGTCAGAATGGGTTAATGCGACGTCGAGGTCTGGATGCCAGGTGGAACAAAAGTGAGGCGTGTCTCTTCATTTGGTGAAGAACGCGAGGAGGAGGAGGAGGCGGAGCTCGGATAGCATTACTTAAATGATGCCAACGTGTTGTGCCACCAGGAGGTGGTGCTGTTGTGCCCGGAGGGAGGAGGGAGGAGGCGCTCACACATAGCATCACTGAATGATGCCAGGAGGTGGTGCTGTTGTGCCCGGAGGGAGGAGGGAGGAGGCGCTCACACATAGCATCACTGAATGATGCCAGGAGGTGGTGCTGTTGTGCCCGGAGGGAGGAGGGAGGAGGCGCTCACACATAGCATCACTGAATGACGCCAACGTTATCTGGCTAACGACGTCACGCCATCGTTTGTTATAAATATTTGGCCATTTTTGTTTAAATAACTTTGTTTTTACGAAACACTGCGGGCCAACTACATACGTAACATCAGAATAATCTGGTGTTTATAAGACTTAATAACCCCCCCCCCCCTCCCCCTGCCCACCCCTACCCTGACATGACTTAATACCCCCTGCCCCAACCCCCCCCCCCCCCCCCCATTGCAAAATGTCTAGTCCATGATGAAATTGTTGATTTATTGTGAATAAGTTCTGCACAATCTTACAAACATTACTTATGAGAAAAAAAACACACACACACAAAAAAACAACAATGTTTCATTAGGACAAGAAATATGAATCAAAATAATGAATCAAGAAGAAAGAAGAAGAAGAAGAAGAAAACAAAGGGTGGCCTTTCTAGTCATTTTCCTGACTTTTTGGGGGAGTTTTGATAAAGTGGTTTAAACATTTAAACACTCACCAGTGCCTGAAAAAGATCCCTTCTTCTCTGCTTCGCGGTGTATCGATCACCATGTCGTTGTTGTTACAACCGCATTTTTGGAGGAATTTATAAATAGGTTTTTTTTTTTATATATATATATATAAAAAATATAACAATACAGATGTATAAAAACAAAAGTAAAAAAAAAAGAAAAAAAAAAGATTTACATTCATGGGGTAACCTTTTATTCGACAATGTCTCAGCATCACTCTGTCTCTGAACCGACTGACCGGTGGCGTTGCGTCGGATTCATTGACCACAGGGAAAAACCTAGCGTCCGTATTCTAGCTGGGGGGGGGGGGAGGCGGGGCGGGGCTACGTTGCTGCCGAAAACACTCGATCTTACGAGCTCACAACGCGTCTAAACGATGCGTTGTGAGCTCGTAAGATCGGCTATTTGCGGCTAACAAGATCGGCATAGAGGGGGAAGTACTAGTGTACCTAGTACCGAGCCGCCCTGGGGTCTTCCCCGGTCAACTTATATATATATATATATATATATATATATAGGTTTTGAATAGGTCACAATGATCCAATCATGACGAATCCTCACGCAATGTTTTTGACCAACCTTACGTGTATGTGACGCTGAAACTCCACTTAAAAAAAAGTAAAAAGAAAAGCCTCTCCTCTGTCGTGTTAAACCAGATCTGTTGTTGTTTTGGAATATAATTTCATCCTTTTCTTTTTTTTGATTGGCATGTTCATTTATTCTACATGTACAGCGGCGCGCTACGGCCTCATCAGTATTATTATTATTGTTGTTATTATTATTATTATTATTATTGTAAGCGGATGCTGATATGTAACAGTACGTTAGTTTAAACTGTAAACTGATGCTAATATGTACCAGTATTTGTTTTACCTTCCATTCTGTCAGTTCATGGTCACATATTTCTCCTCCCGTTGATTTATTTTAAAGGACAACTTTTAGTTATTTTTTTTCAACCAAGGTTTTTAGGTTGTTATTAGAGGAAGTAAAGGACGAGTGTTCTTTTATTGCATATTTAGCCCCATGTTCGAATGCCCCCCCCCCCCCCACCCACCCTGTAAAAAACAACAAAAATCGCTAAAACGAAGAAAAAAAAGCAGCAAATGAAACGAAATTAACACTCACCTTTTAACTTTGTCTAATAACAACCTAAAATATGAAACTAAAGTTGTCCTTTATTAAAGCCCTATTTGTTATTTTCCTCTGGCTATATTTTATTTGTTTGTGTTTGTTTAATATGTTCCCCTTTCCCCTCCAGAGATTGTGCTCTTGAAAATGAGACGGTGATCGCCGACGCAAAATTACTCTTCCTTTTTATTTTGTTGCATTTAAAGAAACGTTGTCTTCATTATCCATTGAATTTATTTGACAAAACTGGCGTCTTATTTTTTGCCAAGGGGGTTTGTTACTTATGACCCTGCCCCCCCCCCCTCCCCCTCCCCCCCTTGACAACAACATACAACGTAAACTCACTGTCTCACACTTCTATTTGGGGACAGCATCTACATGTAGGATATTGTCCTCAAAGTGCCTCCAGTTTCCTATTTTTTATATATAAAGTAGATATTGAGAACTGTCGTGTATATAACAGTAATGTAGCAATAAATGTGCCATTTTTAATAACAAAATGTACCCCCCTTTTTCCCTCTTGTCTTTTTGAAGCGTGCCAAACTTGCTCGTAGACTTTTCAAAACGTATTGATTTAAAGACCTTATAAGCGTCGTACAAAGCCAACTGGAGTTGTGACAAATCATAACATCAATGTTTGACCGAAAAATTCATTAGAAAGAGTAAAAAAAAACAGCAGGTTACAACACTTTTTTTGTTGTTTTTCTTCTGTGTAATTATTTGTTTGGTCTAAAATATTGTGTTTGTTGTCATGATTTGTCACAACTCGAGTTGGCTTCGTACGACGCTTAAAAGGTCTTTAAATAAATACTTTTTGAAATGTCTATGAGGAAAACGCATTAGGAAGTATTTCCTGGGCCTGACGTCGTCATGAAAGGGGGCCCTCTACTAGAATGTCTGTGATCTCACATACATGCCATGTATTCCAAATCTGTCCTACCCGCACACGGAGCCATGCATAGGGCCTACCTACGGACCTACCTACTGTCCTACCCGCGCATGGTTACCAGACTGTGGGCTGGCTGTAAGATCACAGACATTCTAGGGTTATTAACCCATTCTGACCTGAGATCAGATTCATACGAGGTTTTCCACTGGACACACACTGGTCTGATGAACCCATTCTGACCTGAGATCAGATTCTAAAAATGTCAGTCGCTCTTCGATTTTTCAAAAATAGCAGACCTACAAGCTCGTATCGCGCCACTCGGTGGCGCGATATGAGCTTGTAGATCTGCTATTTTTCAATAGCTAAAGCATAACATGATGCCAACACCAAAATGGGTGCCCGGTCAGAATGGGTTAAATTGTAAAATGAGAATATTAATCTGATTTTGATTTTAAAACGTATTTGTGAGTGCTCGTGCTCCGGATATTTGACTTGTGTGTCCGGACAAGTGCATGGGAAATGTAGTTTGTCTGAAGGGCAAGTGAATGGGAAATGTAGTTTGTCTGAACTGAAGACTAAGGCCCAATCCCAATCCACTCCCTTGCTGACTCAATGAGCCCTCACTGACTTATCTGCGCGTTCATGTGAAGTCTGTGAGGGCTTGAGGGATGTCCCATTTGAAATCGGTAAGTCAGTGAGGGCTCAGCCCCGCCCCTTTATGTGCCCTTTGCCAAAGTCGGCATCGATGCCGACTTTGGCTGACTTCGTCAAAGAAATTACCCACAGTTCATAGCGTTACCAGGGGAATGAGGGGGATCCTCCAAACGTCAATCATTTAAGTATTAAGTATGCAAATTAGTTATGTTAGAATGTCAACAAACACAATAGTGCTTTCTCCCTGTTCTCAAAGGGAGACAGAATGGAAGGATAGGCTATATATTTAATAACAATAATAATAATAATAAGGGAACATGATGAGAAATGACAAATGAGCAATATGGAAATGCAATTTATAATGATTATTATATATGAATATAACAACCCCTATCACACAGGAAAGTGTATTTACGAAACTAATAATAAAACGATCAGCTTAAATACTAAAATAGACATGATAGACATAGGCATGTAGGCACTAGCTGTGAATAAGGACAGTTTGTATAAAGTGATGCAAAGTGTCATGAATGGCGGACTCATCTTCAAAGTGCTGTCCCATTCCTTTCACAACAATGTGGAGCCCTTGCAGCCTCTCACCCTCAAGCACTTACAGCTGACGTCACTAAAGTCAATGAGGGTTCAGGGCTCAGGGCTTGAGGGAGGCAATTGGGATTGGGCCTAAAATGTTATATATGGGGACTAGGTTGGCGGAGGGTGTGTAGAGCCCAGGCTCACATTAGATAATTGACACAGGGGTGAAGAATGGGTTACAAAATCGTGGGATAAAAATGTATAAAAAAAAGGAATGGACTAGTAGTGGACAAGAGATACAGTATATAGCCTATGTCATTTTACAATTGGTTGCATGCTGAAGATAGCAGATCTACAAGCTCACAACGTGTCGCAGCGTGACGCGTTGTTGTGAACTTGTATTGCTATCATCAGCAAGTGTAAAAACAGTCATTACGACGGCATCTAGCCGCAATTTGCAACTCTAGATTGTTTCATAATGTGATCTAGAGTTGCAATACCCTCCATTGACTCCATTCATCCAATTTGCGTTTGCGATCTGCTTGTACTAAACGACGTTAAACTCGCCAACATTGCAGCTGTAGTCCAAGCTTGAAGAATTATCCTCTTTCAATATGCCAAGCTTTTGTTTCATAAACATCCACCGTAGACATATTTTTTTCTGTCAAGAAATTCTGTGCATGTGATTATTTTTCTAAGTGTTGCAGTTTGGAAGCACTCGGTTTTCTTTAACGGGCAACTTTAGTTTTTTTCAACCCAGGTTCATGTTTTAGGTTATTAGAGAAAGTAAAATATGAGTGTTCATTTTCTTTCATTTGCTGCTTTCTTTCATTTTAGGGATTTTAGCAGTTTTTGACAGGGGGGCGGGGGCATTCGAGCATGGGGCTAAATATGTATTCTTTTACAAATTGTTATGGCGATTTATTATTTTATTATTTACTATAGTCCTACTAGACCCCAAGAAATTACATCTGGCCACAAAAGATCACAGGATCTATTGAATGTGACAAACTGACATATTGAGCCTATACACACACAGTATAAGCCTTCCCCCAGTAGGCTACCTTCACATTCAGTAGATCCTGTGATCTTCTGTGGCCAGATGTAATTTCCTGAAGTTTATTAGGACTATAGTAAACCATAAAAAAAGAAATCACCATAAAGTTGTGTAAAAAAATACATATTTAGCCCCATGCTCGAATGCCCCCGCCCCCCTGTCAAAAACAGCTAAAATCCCTAAAACGAAAGAAAGCAGCAAATGAAAAAAGATTAACACTCATATTTTACTTTCTCTAATAAGAAACTAAAACATGAACCTTGGTTGAAAAAAAACTAAAGTTGTCCTTTAACGGGTCGCGCTGCTGCCTCCTGCATTATGTAGGTCTACACATTCGAAACAAGTGGCTGTTCCAGTGACTTCGACGAGTGCTTCCAAACTCCAGCACTTAGAAAGATAATCACCTGCACAGAATTTCGTGACAGAAAGTAGCTCATAACATGTCTACGGTGGATTTTTATGAAACTAAAACCCTGCAGATTGAAAGAGGACTAGACAATTCAAGCTTGGACTACAGCAACGTCGTTTAGTACGAGGAGATCGCAAATGCAAATTGGATGAATGGAGTGGAGTCAATGGAGGGTACTGCAACTCTAGATTCATCACATTATAAAACAATCTAGAGTTTCAAATTGCGGCTAGACGACCTGACAAAATACATTTTGTTCGACTAAATCAACTGTAGATTTAGCCGACTAAAATCTTATGATATTTAGTCGACTAAAACTAGACTAACACTAAAACATTCCAGGCGAAGAGACTGGACTAAAACTAAGAGACGAATGACTAAAACTAAAATCTAAATGTCCTACCATAAAACAATGAACACTGTTCCTCTGGGACTGTCTGATAGTCTATCCTATTCTTATTAAACAGTCTCTCTACAAACTCAGCATATTGTGTATCAGCTTGTAGATTAATGCCCTTTTTCAAATACCCAAAGTATAGTGGTTTTAATGATCAATAATGTTTCTGAAATGGGACATTCTGCATACATAGTGATTTAATGAATAAAAACAAAGGGGGGGGGGAATCTGAGTACTCTGAGTACTTCTTTAAAATAATACTCGTCTTTATTCAACCAATTAGAGAAAATATAACCTGTTATGAATATAATTCATTTGAGACTGCACTGCACATTCCGCTGCGCTAGGTGGCGGTGTTGCAACTGAACTGACCGAACAGTGTGGCCATGTCTGCTTATTATGAGCGACTTTTTCCTGTAATGTTGCTTGTAAATATATATTTTTTTATATCGTTGTTTAAACCAGGGTTACATTTACACGTCAAGGACCCCCACCACATTAATATATTATATATGTTGGACCCCCAGTCCGTCTGAAAACATGTCAGGATTGGAAACCCTCATACAGCATTTGTGTTAAAAAAAAAAAGAATCCACATTTCTCTTCATTTAAAAAAAAAAGATCTACAAGCTATCTCACAACGAGTCGCATCAATGAGACGCATTGTGAGCTAGCTTGTAGATTTGCTACTTAAAGTTAAAAAATAAAAAAGCCTATATTTATATTTACATGTTTAAGGCCAAATGAAACCATTATGTTCAGCTATCAAGACAGTGCTTCATGCTCTTCTTTTGGACATAGACCTGCTCGGCTTGTTTCTCTCACACAACCTGGCAACAACACTGGAGTCAACATCAAGGGTGCGTTCGGAAATGCGCACCGGGAGCGCACTCGCCTATTAGTTTGCATTGCACAGTGCGCTCAGTGCGCTATTTCCGAACGCGCCCCAAGACTCGAGGCTCCGTCTTTTGAGCTAATTTAGAACTTCCTGTCTGAGAGCTAGCTAATTTAAGACATCCGGTTGCCTTCAGAATAAAATAAGGCTATTTAATTAATAATTATTACATTACATTATTAGTATTATTATTACATTACAGTTATTGTAAAGACACACATTATGTTTATGTGTAAAAATAAGTAATTAAATAACATCAAAAAGTTATCTAAATGGATAAATGCTATTCACTGGAGTGAATATTCTATTATATTCTAAAAACGACTTATAAATCCTAAAGCCTTGTTTATACTTCACTGTGTCCCTATGCTGGACAATAGCAGATATGCAAACTCACAGCACATCTCATTCAAGACACTGAACTTGCAGATCTGCCATTTTTGAACACACTATAAAGTTAACCATTTATCATGCTGCTCTACGTGGCACTGCATTCTGTGACATTAAACCAAATGGCATTTTCCACTCTATGACACTACTGTTCTACATTTTTGTCTAATAAAATAGGCTATTAATTTAATCAATCAAACTGCATTAACTAACAGAGATACTACTAACCAAGCTATCCATGTCAACATGCTCTATAGGAGTCTCAATAACAGGTATAAGTAACGTTTAATGTTTAGTAATTTTTAATGTAGCAGAAGAGGCCATTCATTGAACAGAGTTTTGCACAATTTTAACATCCCAGATCGATTGAAATATGAATCTACTGTGCTGTGCTACACCATGATATATTAAGAGTACAATAACATTCCATTGTGAATAAAAACGTATTAACCACAGTGTAATGCTAAAGGTTTCATCACAGGGCTGTCTGCTTCATGTAATATCATTAAAAGTGTTGTTGGTGACAGACTGACAGTTATATGAGTTGGAAGCATTAAGACCCATTTTAACCCCCAATGGCTTCCTTTCTGACAAATAACGTTATTGTAAAAGATTCACGCGTTCATATGTAGCTATTTTGCATTTACATTTTTATGAGAAGCGGGTGGGACCAAGGGACCCGGATGTAACGTAGAGGACTACAATGTGACTACAATAGATTCCCGGTTAAATCTCGCGGGCGTGGCCTCACACCGGAAGGAAGTGCCGCCGCCCTCAAATACGGAAGAGACGCGTGGAGGTAGGTTTGGTCAGTGTTTGTTTGGAACGTGCCACGTCACCATCGGTCTTCGGAGCAAGTAAGTGATAAATGTTATTTAATACTTAATGCTGTTGTTGTTTGTGTGTTCAAACGTCTATCACTTGAAGTTACTTGTTATGATGTTTATATATGATGTTTGTACGAAACTGTAAAAGTGTGTTTCAGTAGCCGAATGGTTAGTGTCGAAGGTTTATAAACAACTATGCCCGGCCTCAATGTTTACTAACCGTCGACAGTACCCACTCGACTACCAAAACACGGCTTTAAGAGTAGTATTTACATATCTAAACACAACAAGTAACTTCAAAAGTGATAACATGTTTGAGCCACGGACCACCATTTCACATTAATAGACTCTCACAATGGTGGTCAGTGGCTCAAATGGGTCTGAGAGACTAGATGGCCTCAAATGTTGGTCCGTGGCTCAAACGCTGAATAAATAATCGACTAGAGGTGAGAAGAGTATTGTCTGGTAGGTAAAAGGACAAACATTCTGTGAAAATTGGCACGAAGCAACAAACATTCTTTGAAATTGGTGGGAAACGATCCCGGGCACTCATGTTAACAAAGCTCAGTCACTAACCACTATCGCTATGCTACAATCAGCATTATATAATCCAAGGATCAAAAGTAGCAATCTTCTACATTCTCTAATTGTGTAGTTTTTTGGAAATTAAGCAGATGCTTAACAACAATTGAACTATTGAGAGTGTAAAGATCTACTATTGGGGTCAATTTGGTTACCTAAATTAAATTGCTCTGTATTGTGACAGTAATCATTGCTATAGAGTGTGTGTTCAGTAACAGTGTTAAATAGCTCTATAGTGTGACAGTAATCATTGCTATAGTGTGTGTGTTCAGTAACAGTGTTAAATAGCTCTATAGTGTGACAGTAATCATTGCTATAGTGTGTGTTCAGTAACAGTGTTAAATAGCTCTATAGTGTGACAGTAATCATTGCTATAGTGTGTGTTCAGTAACAGTGTTAAATAGCTCTATAGTGTGACAGTAATCATTGCTATAGTGTGTGTTCAGTAACAGTGTTAAATAGCTCTATAGTGTGACAGTAATCATTGCTATAGTGTGTTCAGTAACAGTGTTAAATAGCTCTATATTGTGACAAAATCATTGCTATAGTGTTTGTTCAGTAACAGAGGTCTCCCGGTCTCTCCAGTTTTTTGTTAAACACAGTCCCATAGTCACATAGCCCCTTTCGGGACCCTACGTAAAACTTTTTTGATATTTTGTTGAGTTTTACGTTGGGTCCCTGCTCGCTACTGTACTTTCGTATGGAAATTCCTATATGCGGATATGGAGATTCTCTCTAAAATAGGACCCGCGGCATGTGACGCCATTATTTTCCTTGAGTTATTCTGAATTCGGTAACTTTAAGTAGCTATACATCCCGGTGCGAATATCTCCTGTGGCGCGGAAGCCGTTAAGTATTTTTAATCTTTGTTTGACCGATTTGGTCGCTTTATTTCTTCTTGTTTGTTTACCGTTTATTGTACCGCCTCCCGGTGTGCGGTTGGCTTGTGAGGCTACGTCCCTGCCTCTGATCTGCTGTGTCATAGCTATAGCGCCACTAGCTAGCCAGATAGGCGGTACAATGAGGTGTCAATAAACAAGAAGAATCCATGCTTCCAAATCGGGCAAACATATATTAAAAATACTTAACGGCTTCCGCGCCACAGGAGATATTCGCAAAGGTATGTATGTGTACTTATACTTTACATATTCAGAAAGCCTCATACTGAAGAATATCGTCAAAGAGCGCGGGGAGGCGTTTTAACATGTAAATATGAGCCAGTAAATGTTTTAATCAGGTGGCATGGACGACGCGGAACAGGACCCAATGCACTGGGTCGAACAAATGTCAGAAACTTCAGTAGCATTTGGGTTCTGCTTGGAGGGCTAATAGTCACAGTACCTCCCATTCACTCCCACTCAGTCCCATTCACTCCCATTCACTTTTATTCACTCCCATTCAGTCACATAGTAACAGTACATCCCATTCAGTCCCATTCACTCCCATAGTATCAGTCCCATAGTAACAATACCTCCCATTCACTCCCATCCACTCCCATGCACTCCCATAGTATCAGTCCCATAGTAACAGTACCTCCCTTTCACTCCCATTCACTCCCATAGTATCAGTAACTCCCATTATCTTGCAACACAGCAGCCAAGTATATGCAGAACACGTATACACGCATTTGACATAACACAAGCAACAAGACAATTTACATACATAAAGACATGAAGACAAGAGCAATATCCACCGCTTTGATTATCCTGTGGCTACTACAACTCCTGATTAACCCCTTTTCTATTTATTAAAGAGCTGGAGAGACAGGAATATTCCTGTTACTGAACACACACTATAGCAAGTATTACTGTCACAATAACTTTGTACTTTTGCTACTGATGTTTGTGTGCAACATTTGAGCTGGTGTCAAGTCACCTTAATTCAAGTGATAGATTATATACAGGGGCATGCCATATGGTCTACCTGCACAGCCTTTGTGATTACTGGTAGATCACGATGTACCTTTTGGGCACCCCTGCAATACAGGATTCCTGTCCAGAATTGTTTTTTATTAAATATAGAGGGTTTAAGTGTAGGGTTTGTCATGTTGGTGTTCTCTATAACTTTTCGTCCTGGGCATGACGTTAAACTGTCCAGTGTAACTCCAAGTTACATGGGGTGGGTATGGTTTGAGAGTTTGTGATGCTCAGTTCTTTTTTTGCGTCTCGGTTCCTCAGGTGGAAGCTGCATAGTTGGGTTTTTGATGGGTTGGGTTTCAAGTGGCTGGTCGTTTGTTTAGATATTGAAAAGGAGGGGGGCGAGCGCGCTACCTTGTGGGAGGCCGTTCTTTTCGGCTTTCCATTTACTCCTCTGGTCATTTAACTGAACATAGAAGCGCCTGTTGTTGAGGAGGCTTTTCCTGACCATTGTGCGGTGTTGGACAGTGTCGTAGGCAGCAGAGAGATCTCTGAATGCTGCTCCAGTTATTTGTTTCCCCTCAAACCCATGCTCAATGTGTTGGGTGAGGTTGAGCTCTGTCCAGCACAGGAGCGGCTGGGACGGAAACCAGCTTGGTCTTTAGTCAGCTTGGTATCTATGAGTGTCAACAAGGCGTTGGAGTAGCAGCTTCTCTTATAGCCTTGTAGGTGATGCAGAGGGAAATGGGTCGGTAGCTCTTTGTGGATAATGGGTCTATGCCAGGTTTAGGGATTGCAACCACGTTGGCCTTTTCCCAGACAGAAGGGATGGTTTTCTGTGCTATGCATGTGTTCAGCATCCCCACAAGCCAGGTCTTTGCGTTGGGTCCCAGGTGCTGTAACATTTCTGCCAGTAGGTCATCAATCCCTGCTGCTTTTCCGGGTTTCAACTTTCCCATTGCAGTTTCAAGTTCTTCTAGGTCGAAGGGTTTGGTTTGAGGGCTGGCTGATTGTGGTTGGTCTGATATCACTGTGCGATGGTATTCTCCTGTGGGTCGGTGGCGGTCTTGGTCACAACTGGTGGCCAACAGTTGTAACCAACACCGCCACCGACCCACATAGAATACCATCGCACAGTGGTATCAGACCAACCACAATCAGCCAGCCCTCAAACCAAACCCTTCGACTTAGAAGAACGTGAAACTGCAATGGGAAAGTTGAAACCCGGAAAAGCAGCAGGGATTGATGGCATACTGGCAGAAATGATACAGCACCTGGGACCTATCGCAAGGACCTGGCTTGTGGGGATGCTGAACACATGCATAGCACAGAAAACCATCCCTTCTGTTTGGAAAAAGGCTGGAGTAGTTGCAATCCCTAAACCTGGCAAAGACCCATTATCCCCGAAGAGCTACCGACCCATTTCCCTCCTGCATCACCTACAAGCTCTATGAGAGGCACTACAATTTCTGAACAGACTATATTTACATCAATATGTCTATTGTCTGGGTCCCCACCTACTCACTCAGGGTTGACGTGTCACACCTGCAGTGATGGGAGGGGCACCAAAATGTGGTATTTTGATTGTTTAATGGGGGCACTCCCTTAGTATAAAAGTGTATGTTTTGTGTACACATGACCTGATGAAGATCAAATGGATCGAAACGCTGTCAGTATTTCAACAAAGAACGTCTTTCTTATACCTGTGGTGTGCGGGCTCCATCCAATACCTACACCAGTTGTGATGCAACAGTTTGCTGTGACCGTTGTGAATTATGGGTGGTGTGGTTTTTGCCAAGACGGTGGATTGTGGCCCATGCCTTCCTGCTGTTATTTGACATGTTGGTGTTCTCTATATCTTTTCGTCCTGGGCATGACGTTAAACTGTTCCGTTCGAGAGGACCAGCGACCCTCGAATGTAAACGGCCACGAAAGGAAATTATGTGTGTGTGAGGTGTTCTCTATAGGTTGGGTTTCAGGTGGTTGTATTGTAGTAGCTTGACATTTCTTGGAGGGCACTTTCAAGGACAGACTCAATCTTCTGGAAGTCTGCTTGTTGGGTCGTAATGCAGAGGTTGTCGGCGTAGATGAAACGCTGGCATTAGGCATTGGGTAGTGGCTGGTCGTTTGTGTAGATATTGAAAAGGAGGGGGGCGAGCACGCTACCTTGTTGGAGGCCGTTCTTTTGGGCTTTCCATTTACTCCTCTGGTCATTTAACTGGACATAGAAGCGCCTGTTGTTGAGGAGGCTTTTCCTGACCATTGTGCGGTGTTGGACAGTGTCGTAGGCAGCAGAGAGATCTCTGAATGCTGCTCCAGTTATTTGTTTCCCCTCAAACCCATCCTCAATGTGTTGGGTGAGGTTGAGCTCTGTCCAGCACAGGAGCGGCTGGGACGGAAACCAGCTTGGTCTTTAGTCAGCTTGGTATCTATGAGTGTCAACAAGGCGTTGGAGTAGCAGCTTCTCATATAGCCTTGTAGGTGATGCAGAGGGAAATGGGTCGGTAGCTCTTTGTGGATAATGGGTCTTTGCCAGGTTTAGGGATTGCAACCACTTTGGCCTTTTCCCAGACAGAAGGGATGGTTTTCTGTGCTATGCATGTGTTCAGCATCCCCACAAGCCAGGTCTTTGCGTTGGGTCCCAGGTGCTGTAACATTTCTGCCAGTAGGTCATCAATCCCTACTGCTTTTCCGGGTTTCAACTTTCCCATTGCAGTTTCAAGTTCTTCTAGGTCGAAGGGTTTGGTTTGAGGGCTGGCTGATTGTGGTTGGTCTGATACCACTGTGCGATGGTATTCTCCTGTGGGTCGGTGGCGGTCTTGGTCACAACTGGTGGCCAACAGTTGTAACCAACACCGCCACCGACCCACATAGAATACCATCGCACAGTGGTATCAGACCAACCACAATCAGCCAGCCCTCAAACCAAACCCTTCGACTTAGAAGAACGTGAAACTGCAATGGGAAAGTTGAAACCCGGAAAAGCAGCAGGGATTGATGGCATACTGGCAGAAATGATACAGCACCTGGGACCTATCGCAAGGACCTGGCTTGTGGGGATGCTGAACACATGCATAGCACAGAAAACCATCCCTTCTGTTTGGAAAAAGGCTGGAGTAGTTGCAATCCCTAAACCTGGCAAAGACCCATTATCCCCGAAGAGCTACCGACCCATTTCCCTCCTCTGCATCACCTACAAGCTCTATGAGAGGCACTACAATTTCTGAACAGACTATATTTACATCAATATGTCTGGGTCCCCACCTACTCACTCAGGGTTGACGTGTCACACCTGCAGTGATGGGAGGGGCACCAAAATGTGGTATTTTGATTGTTTAATGGGGGCACTCCCTTAGTATAAAAGTGTATGTTTTGTGTACACATGACCTGATGAAGATCAAATGGATCGAAACGCTGTCAGTATTTCAACAAAGAACGTCTTTCTTATACCTGTGGTGTGCGGGCTCCATCCAATACCTACACCAGTTGTGATGCAACAGAGTTTGCTGTGACCGTTGTGAATTATGGGTGGTGTGGTTTTTGCCAAGACGGTGGATTGTGGCCCATGCCTTCCTGCTGTTATTTGACATGTTGGTGTTCTCTATATCTTTTCGTCCTGGGCATGACGTTAAACTGTTCCGTTCGAGAGGACCAGCGACCCTCGAATGTAAACGGCCACGAAAGGAAATTATGTGTGTGTGAGGTGTTCTCTATAGGTTGGGTTTCAGGTGGTTGTATTGTAGTAGCTTGACATTTCTTGGAGGGCACTTTCAAGGACAGACTCAATCTTCTGGAAGTCTGCTTGTTGGGTCGTAATGCAGAGGTTGTCGGCGTAGATGAAACGCTGGCATTAGGCATTGGGTAGTGGCTGGTCGTTTGTGTAGATATTGAAAAGGAGGGGGGCGAGCACGCTACCTTGTTGGAGGCCGTTCTTTTGGGCTTTCCATTTACTCCTCTGGTCATTTAACTGGACATAGAAGCGCCTGTTGTTGAGGAGGCTTTTCCTGACCATTGTGCGGTGTTGGACAGTGTCGTAGGCAGCAGAGAGATCTCTGAATGCTGCTCCAGTTATTTGTTTCCCCTCAAACCCATCCTCAATGTGTTGGGTGAGGTTGAGCTCTGTCCAGCACAGGAGCGGCTGGGACGGAAACCAGCTTGGTCTTTAGTCAGCTTGGTATCTATGAGTGTCAACAAGGCGTTGGAGTAGCAGCTTCTCATATAGCCTTGTAGGTGATGCAGAGGGAAATGGGTCGGTAGCTCTTTGTGGATAATGGGTCTTTGCCAGGTTTAGGGATTGCAACCACTTTGGCCTTTTCCCAGACAGAAGGGATGGTTTTCTGTGCTATGCATGTGTTCAGCATCCCCACAAGCCAGGTCTTTGCGTTGGGTCCCAGGTGCTGTAACATTTCTGCCAGTAGGTCATCAATCCCTACTGCTTTTCCGGGTTTCAACTTTCCCATTGCAGTTTCAAGTTCTTCTAGGTCGAAGGGTTTGGTTTGAGGGCTGGCTGATTGTGGTTGGTCTGATACCACTGTGCGATGGTATTCTCCTGTGGGTCGGTGGCGGTCTTGGTCACAACTGGTGGCCAACAGTTGTAACCAACACCGCCACCGACCCACATAGAATACCATCGCACAGTGGTATCAGACCAACCACAATCAGCCAGCCCTCAAACCAAACCCTTCGACTTAGAAGAACGTGAAACTGCAATGGGAAAGTTGAAACCCGGAAAAGCAGCAGGGATTGATGGCATACTGGCAGAAATGATACAGCACCTGGGACCTATCGCAAGGACCTGGCTTGTGGGGATGCTGAACACATGCATAGCACAGAAAACCATCCCTTCTGTTTGGAAAAAGGCTGGAGTAGTTGCAATCCCTAAACCTGGCAAAGACCCATTATCCCCGAAGAGCTACCGACCCATTTCCCTCCTCTGCATCACCTACAAGCTCTATGAGAGGCACTACAATTTCTGAACAGACTATATTTACATCAATATGTCTGGGTCCCCACCTACTCACTCAGGGTTGACGTGTCACACCTGCAGTGATGGGAGGGGCACCAAAATGTGGTATTTTGATTGTTTAATGGGGGCACTCCCTTAGTATAAAAGTGTATGTTTTGTGTACACATGACCTGATGAAGATCAAATGGATCGAAACGCTGTCAGTATTTCAACAAAGAACGTCTTTCTTATACCTGTGGTGTGCGGGCTCCATCCAATACCTACACCAGTTGTGATGCAACAGAGTTTGCTGTGACCGTTGTGAATTATGGGTGGTGTGGTTTTTGCCAAGACGGTGGATTGTGGCCCATGCCTTCCTGCTGTTATTTGACATGTTGGTGTTCTCTATATCTTTTCGTCCTGGGCATGACGTTAAACTGTTCCGTTCGAGAGGACCAGCGACCCTCGAATGTAAACGGCCACGAAAGGAAATTATGTGTGTGTGAGGTGTTCTCTATAGGTTGGGTTTCAGGTGGTTGTATTGTAGTAGCTTGACATTTCTTGGAGGGCACTTTCAAGGACAGACTCAATCTTCTGGAAGTCTGCTTGTTGGGTCGTAATGCAGAGGTTGTCGGCGTAGATGAAACGCTGGCATTAGGCATTGGGTAGTGGCTGGTCGTTTGTGTAGATATTGAAAAGGAGGGGGGCGAGCACGCTACCTTGTTGGAGGCCGTTCTTTTGGGCTTTCCATTTACTCCTCTGGTCATTTAACTGGACATAGAAGCGCCTGTTGTTGAGGAGGCTTTTCCTGACCATTGTGCGGTGTTGGACAGTGTCGTAGGCAGCAGAGAGATCTCTGAATGCTGCTCCAGTTATTTGTTTCCCCTCAAACCCATCCTCAATGTGTTGGGTGAGGTTGAGCTCTGTCCAGCACAGGAGCGGCTGGGACGGAAACCAGCTTGGTCTTTAGTCAGCTTGGTATCTATGAGTGTCAACAAGGCGTTGGAGTAGCAGCTTCTCATATAGCCTTGTAGGTGATGCAGAGGGAAATGGGTCGGTAGCTCTTTGTGGATAATGGGTCTTTGCCAGGTTTAGGGATTGCAACCACTTTGGCCTTTTCCCAGACAGAAGGGATGGTTTTCTGTGCTATGCATGTGTTCAGCATCCCCACAAGCCAGGTCTTTGCGTTGGGTCCCAGGTGCTGTAACATTTCTGCCAGTAGGTCATCAATCCCTACTGCTTTTCCGGGTTTCAACTTTCCCATTGCAGTTTCAAGTTCTTCTAGGTCGAAGGGTTTGGTTTGAGGGCTGGCTGATTGTGGTTGGTCTGATACCACTGTGCGATGGTATTCTCCTGTGGGTCGGTGGCGGTCTTGGTCACAACTGGTGGCCAACAGTTGTAACCAACACCGCCACCGACCCACATAGAATACCATCGCACAGTGGTATCAGACCAACCACAATCAGCCAGCCCTCAAACCAAACCCTTCGACTTAGAAGAACGTGAAACTGCAATGGGAAAGTTGAAACCCGGAAAAGCAGCAGGGATTGATGGCATACTGGCAGAAATGATACAGCACCTGGGACCTATCGCAAGGACCTGGCTTGTGGGGATGCTGAACACATGCATAGCACAGAAAACCATCCCTTCTGTTTGGAAAAAGGCTGGAGTAGTTGCAATCCCTAAACCTGGCAAAGACCCATTATCCCCGAAGAGCTACCGACCCATTTCCCTCCTCTGCATCACGTCTTTCTTATACCTGTGGTGTGCGGGCTCCATCCAATACCTACACCAGTTGTGATGCAACAGAGTTTGCTGTGACCGTTGTGAATTATGGGTGGTGTGGTCTTTGCCAAGACGGTGGATTGTGGCCCATGCCTTCCTGCTGTTATTTGTCATTATGGTGTTCTCTATATCTTTTCGTCCTGGGCATGACGTTAAACTGTTCCGTTCGAGAGGACCGGCGACCCTCGAATGTAAACGGCCACGAAAGGAAACTGTGTGTGTGAGGTGTTCTCTATCATTTCATTCCAGACTTCACTGTCTATCTCCTGTGTTTTCCATTCATCTTGAGCGTTACACAGTCGTCTGATGTGCGGGGGGAGGTGCCGGCTAGCGCATAAAGGCACGGACGGGACAGGTGTTGTCTTGACCCATCCCGTGATGATGCGACAGGTGTCATTTAGGGCTGTGTCGACCAATTTGGTGTGACGTGATCGGCTCCAGCTTGAGCAGGCATACTCTGCTGTAGAGAAAGACAGGGCCATGGCAGTTGCACGGATTGTTTGTGGGTCTGCGCCCCACTTGGGAGTTCACTAGTTTTCACAGGATGTTATTGTGGGTGTTGACCGTGGCTTTTGTGTTCTCCAGGTGTTTTTTTGAAGAAGAGTGTCCTGTCCAGTGTAACTCCAAGATACATGGGGTGGGCATGGTTGGAGAGTTTGTGACCATCCCAAGTGACGCTCAGTTCTTTTCTCGCGTCTCGGTTCCTCAGGTGGAAGCTGCATAGTTGGGTTTGTGTGTCTTTCTTTTTCTGTCTTTCTTTCTTAGGACGGAGATCAAGGTAGACGCCATAGGAAGGCTCAACACTAGCCGATGCCCCTAGAGATCCATCCCAAAGCTTCCCTCAGGGAGCACAGCAAGCCAGCTAGCCAGCAAGCCTGCCCAGTCAGCCAACGCAGCCAGTCAGCTCCGCCAGTCAGCCAGTGTAGAAAGTCAGGCTGCCAAGCCAGAGCATATCAGCCCTTGCAGTCAGCCATTGCAGCCATACCAGCCTTGCTCAGTCAGCTCAGCCAGGCCTCTCTTGAGGCCTGGCTCTCTGTCTGCCTGGCCCGGTCTGCCCTGCCCTGCCTTGCAGCAACAGAACCAGCCTTTCTGGAAAGCCAGCCAGCTCAGAATGCGAGCTGAGCAAGCCAGTGCAGCAGCAAGCCCAGACTAGGTTACCGCAGCCTTACTGTGCAGCCACAGCCACTCAGTCTAGACCAGCAGGAGCTGGCCAGGCTCCAACCCTTGCAGCGCAGCCTTAGGCCGGACAGTCCCCCTGCCTGCACTTTGTTGCCTTCCTGGCCTGTCTGCCTGCCTAGGCGCCTCGGTCTTCCTGTCTGTCTGCCTTGGCCTGCCAGTCTGAAACTGGTTTAGACTAACTGCGTGCTTGCCAGCTGCGCTGGCTTGCTGAGCTCGTATTCTGAGCTGACTGGCTTGCCAGCAAGGCTGGTTCTGTTGCTGCAAGGCAGGGCGGGGCAGACCGGGCCAGGCAGACAGAGAGCCAGGCCTCGAGAGAGGCCTGGCTGAGCTGACTGAGCAAGGCTGGTATGGCTACAATGGTTGACTGCAAGGGCTGATGTGCGCTGGCTTGGCAGCCTGACTTTCTACACTGGCTGACTGGCGGAGCTGGCTGGCTGCGTTGGCTGACTGGGCGGGCTTGCTGGCTAGCTGGCTTGCTAGACTCCCTGAGGGAAGCTTTGGGATGGATCTCTAGGGGCATCGGCTTGTGTTGAGCCTTCCAACGGCGTCTACCTTGATCTTCGTCCTAAGAAAGAAAGACAGAAAAAGAAACACACACACAAACTCAACTATGCAGCTTCCACATGAGGAAGGCAGGCAGGCACGCAGGCAGGCACAAGCTGCCTGCGTGCTTGCTTCGCCCTCCAGTTGCTGCTCCAGTTATTTGTTTTCCCTCAAACCCATCCTCAATGTGTTGGGTGAGGTTGAGCTCTGTCCAGCACAGGACGGGACGGAAACCAGCTTGGTCTTTAGTCAGCTTGGTGTCTATGAGTGGTATGAGGCGTTGGAGTAGCAGCCTCTCTTGTAGGTGATGCAGAGGAGGGAAATGGGTCGGTAGCTCTTTGAGGATGATGGGTCTTTGCCAGGTTTGGGGATTGCAACCACTTTGGCTTTTCTCCAGACAGAAGGGATGGTTTTCTGTGCCATGCATGTGTTCAGCATCCCCACGAGCCAGGTCTTTGCGTTAGGTTCCAGGTGCTGTATAATTTCTGCCAGTATGTCATCAATCCCTGCTGCTTTTCCGGGTTTCAACTTTCCCATTGCAGTTTTGAGTTCTTCTAGGTCGAAGGGTTTGGTTTGAGGGCTGGCTGATTGTGGTTGGTCTGATACCACTGTGCGATGGTATTCTCCTGTGGGTCGTGGCGGTGTTGGTTACGACTGTTGGCCACCAGTTGTGATGCAACAGAGTTCGCTGTGACCGTTGTGAATTATGGGTGGCTCCCTGAGGTCCTTGATCGCCATTGGGTCCAACAGTGGTCATTGAAGCGTGCACACACATGCACACATGCACCTACACACACAGGGGCACATGCGTATGCACACCTGGACCTTTAAATGAACAACAACACAAAAACTAAGGCACTGGTGTCGGACTTCTGGTTTACCGGAACGGGGTTCAACTCCCTGCAGTGCCCTGCTCAATGTGTTGTATTTCATTCATTGGTCCATGGTCTCAGGTCATTGAGCGGCGCGCTATAGTGTGCGATTCTTCATCATTGTTGAGGATTTTTTAAAGGTGAAAATCAAGGAAAAGCAAAAGGCTATAGTCCATGGTCACGGACCGCATACTGGTCAAGGTCATTTATACTGGTGAAGATCATTTACTAGTCTTCTAAAGGTCATTTATACTGGTCAAGGTCAATTACTAGTCTCATGAAGGTAATTTATACTGGTCACAGTCATATACTGGTCACGGTCATTTCTACTGGTGAAGGTCATTTATACTGGTCAAGGTCATTTGTACTTGTCAAGGTCATTTATACTGGTCAAGGTCATTTACTAGTCTTATTGAAGGTAATTTATACTGCTCAAGGTCATTGATATTGGTCAAGGTCATTAAGTGGCACGCTATAGTGCGCGATTCTTCATCATTGTTGAGGATTTGAAAAAAGGTTAAATTGCAGAAAAGCGAAAGGCTAAAGTCCATGGTCACGGAGGGCATACTATAGTATGTTGTTTTTCTTTTTTTTGGTGGTGTGCAGGCTCCATCCAATAACTACACCAGTTGTGATGCAATAGAGTTTGCTGTGACCGTTGTGAATTATGGGTGGTGTGGTCTTTGCCAAGACGGTGGATTGTGGCCCATGCCTTCCTGCTGTTATTTGTCATGTTGGTGTTCTCTATATCTTTTCGTCCTGGGCATGACGTTAAACTGTTCCGTTCGAGAGGACCGGCGACCCTCGAATGTAAACAGGTGTTGGGACAGGGTCAGGTGTTGTCTTGATGCATCCTATGATGATGCCACAGGTGTCATTTTTGGGCTGTGTCGACCAATTTGGTGTGACGGGATAGGCTTGTAGGTGATGCAGAGGAGGGAAATGGGTCGGTAGCTCTTTGGGGATAATGGGTCTTTGCCAGGTTTAGGGATTGCAACCACTTTGGCCTTTTTCCAGACAGAAGGGATGGTTTTCTGTGCTATGCATGTGTTCAGCATCCCCACAAGCCAGGTCTTTCCGTTAGGTCCCAGGTGCTGTATCATTTCTGCTAGTAGGTCATCAATCCCTGCTGCTTTTCCGGGTTTCAACTTTCCCATTGCAGTTTCACGTTCTTCTAGGTCGAAG
The DNA here is from genome assembly GCF_964188405.1 of Protomyctophum parallelum. Taxonomy (NCBI): domain Eukaryota; kingdom Metazoa; phylum Chordata; class Actinopteri; order Myctophiformes; family Myctophidae; genus Protomyctophum; species Protomyctophum parallelum. The sequence continues at coordinate 3,484,049 of NC_139709.1, forward strand.
GGTTTGGTTTGAAGGCTGGCTGATTGTGGTTGGTCTGATACCACTGTGCGATGGTATTCTCCTGTGGGTTGGTGGCGGTCTTGGTCACAACTGGTGGCCAACAGTTGTAACCAACACCGCCACCGACCCACATAGAATACCATCGCACAGTGGTATCAGACCAACCATAATCAGCCATCACTCAAACCAAACCCTTCGACCTAGAAGAACTTGAAACTGCAATGGGAAAGTTGAAACCCGGAAAAGCAGCAGGGATTGATGACCTACTGGCAGAAATGATACAGCACCTGGGACCTAACTCAAGGCCCTGGCTTGTGGGGATGCTGAACACATGCACAGCACAGAAAACCACCCCTTCTGTCTGGAAAAAGGCCAAAGTGGTTGCATTCCCTAAACCTGGCAAAGACCCATTATCCCCGAAGAGCTACCGACCCATTTCCCTCCTCTGCATCACGTCTTTCTTATACCTGTGGTGTGCAGGCTCCATCCAATACCTACACCAGTTGTGATGCAACAGAATTTGCTGTGACCGTTGTGAATTATGGGTGGTGTGGTCTTTGCCAAGACGGTGGATTGTGGCCCATGCCTTCCTGCTGTTATTTGTCATTTGTCATTATGGTGTTCTCTATATCTTTTCGTCCTGGGCATGACGTTAAACTGTTCCGTTTGAGAGGACCGGCGACCCTCGAATGTAAACAGCCACGAAAGGAAACTGTGTGTGTGAGGTGTTCTCTATCATTTCATTCCAGACTTCACTGTCTATCTCCTGTGTTTTCCATTCATCTTGAGCGTTACACAGTCGTCTGATGTGCGGGGGGAGGTGCCGGCTAGCGCATAAAGGCACGGACGGGACAGGTGTTTTCTTGACCCATCCCGTGATGATGCGACAGGTGTCATTTAGGGCTGTGTCGACCAATTTGGTGTGACGTGATCGGCTCCAGCTTGAGCAGGAATACTCTGCTGTAGAGAAAGACAGGGCCATGGCAGTTGCACGGATTGTTTGTGGGTCTGCGCCCCACTTGGGAGTTCACTAGTTTTCACAGGATGTTATTGTGGGTGTTGACCGTGGCTTTTGTGTTCTCCAGGTGTTTTTTTGAAGAAGAGTGTCCTGTCCAGTGTAACTCCAAGATACATGGGGTGGGTATGGTTGGAGAGTTTGTGACCATCCCAAGTGACGCTCAGTTCTTTTCTCGCGTCTCGGTTCCTCAGGTGGAAGCTGCATAGTTGGGTTTGTGTGTGTCTTTCTTTTTCTGTCTTTCTTGCTTAGGACGGAGATCAAGGTAGACGCCATAGGAAGGCTCAACACTAGCCGATGCCCCTAGAGATCCATCCCAAAGCTTCCCTCAGGGAGCACAGCAAGCCAGCTAGCCAGCAAGCCTGCCCAGTCAGCCAACGCAGCCAGTCAGCTCCGCCAGTCAGCCAGTGTAGAAAGTCAGGCTGCCAAGCCAGAGCATATCAGCCCTTGCAGTCAGCCATTGCAGCCATACCAGCCTTGCTCAGTAAGCTCAGCCAGGCCTCTCTTGAGGCCTGGCTCTCTGTCTGCCTGGCCCGGTCTGCCCTGCCCTGCCTTGCAGCAACAGAACCAGCCTTTCTGGAAAGCCAGCCAGCTCAGAATGCGAGCTGAGCAAGCCAGTGCAGCAGCAAGCCCAGACTAGGTTACCGCAGCCTTACTGTGCAGCCACAGCCACTCAGTCTAGACCAGCAGGAGCTGGCCAGGCTCCAACCCTTGCAGCGCAGCCGTAGGCCGGATAGTCCCCCTGCCTGCACTTTGTTGCCTTCCTGGCCTGTCTGCCTGCCTAGGCGCCTCGGTCTTCCTGTCTGTCTGCCTTGGCCTGCCAGTCTGAAACTGGTTTAGACTAACTGCGTGCTTGCCAGCTGCGCTGGCTTGCTGAGCTCGTATTCTGAGCTGGCTGGCTTGCCAGCAAGGCTGGTTCTGTTGCTGCAAGGCAGGGCGGGGAAGACCGGGCCAGGCAGACAGAGAGCCAGGCCTCGAGAGAGGCCTGGCTGAGCTGACTGAGCAAGGCTGGTATGGCTACAATGGTTGACTGCAAGGGCTGATGTGCGCTGGCTTGGCAGCCTGACTTTCTACACTGGCTGACTGGCGGAGCTGGCTGGCTGCGTTGGCTGACTGGGCGGGCTTGCTGGCTAGCTGGCTTGCTGGACTCCCTGAGGGAAGCTTTGGGATGGATCTCTAGGGGCATCGGCTTGTGTTGAGCCTTCCAACGGCGTCTACCTTGATCTTCGTCCTAAGAAAGAAAGACAGAAAAAGAAACACACACACAAACTCAACTATGCAGCTTCCACATGAGGAAGGCAGGCAGGCACGCAGGCAGGCACAAGCTGCCTGCGTGCTTGCTTCGCCCTCCAGTTGCTGCTCCAGTTATTTGTTTTCCCTCAAACCCATCCTCAATGTGTTGGGTGAGGTTGAGCTCTGTCCAGCACAGGACGGGACGGAAACCAGCTTGGTCTTTAGTCAGCTTGGTGTCTATGAGTGGTATGAGGCGTTGGAGTAGCAGCCTCTCTTGTAGGTGATGCAGAGGAGGGAAATGGGTCGGTAGCTCTTTGAGGATGATGGGTCTTTGCCAGGTTTGGGGATTGCAACCATTTTGGCCTTTCTCCAGACAGAAGGGATGGTTTTCTGTGCCATGCATGTATTCAGCATCCCTACGAGCCAGGTCTTTGCGTTAGGTTCCAGGTGCTGTATAATTTCTGCCAGTATGTCATCAATCCCTGCTGCTTTTCCGGGTTTCAACTTTCCCATTGCAGTTTCGAGTTCTTCTAGGTCGAAGGGTTTGGTTTGAGGGCTGGCTGATTGTGGTTGGTCTGATACCACTGTGCGATGGTATTCTCCTGTGGGTCGGTGGCGGTGTTGGTTACGACTGTTGGCCACCAGTTGTGATGCAACAGAGTTCGCTGTGACCGTTGTGAATTATGGGTGGCTCCCTGAGGTCCTTGATCCCCATGGGGTCCAACAGTGGTCATTGAAGCGTGCACACACATGCACAAATGCACCTACACACGCACAGGCGCACATGCGTATGCACACCTGGACCTGTAAATGAACAACAACACAAAAAGTAAGGCACTGGTGTCGGACTTCTGGTTTACCGGAACGGGGTTCAACTCCCTGCAGTGCCCTGCTCAATGTGTTATATTTACATGGTTCATTGGTCCATGGTCTCAGGTCATTGAGCGGCGCGCTATTGTGTGCGATTCTTCATCATTGTTGAGGATTTTAAAAAAAGGTGAAAATCAAGGAAAAGCGAAAGGCTATAGTCCATGGTCACGGACCGCATACTGGTCAAGGTCATTTATACTGGTAAAGATCATTTACTAGTCTTATGAAGGTCATTTATACTGGTCACGGTCATTTACTAGTCTCATGAAGGTAATTTATACTGGTCAGTCATATACTGGTCACGGTCATTTATACTGGTCAAGGTCATTTGTACTTGTCAAGGTCATTTATACTGGTCAAGGTCATTTACTAGTCTTATTGAAGGTCATTTATACTGCTCAAGGTCATTGATCAATATCAATGACCTTGATGACCCCAAGGTCATTAAGTGGCATGCTATAGTGCGCGATTCTTCATCATTGTTTACGATTTGAAAAAAGGTAAAATTGCGGAAAAGCGAAAGGCTATAGTCCATGGTCACGGAGGGCATACTATAGTATGTTGTCTTTCAAGATTTCGGAGGATTTGAAAAAAAGGTGAAAATCACGGTAGTCCGTAGTCCATAGTCTCGGAAAGCATACAAAAATGTGTGGTGCTATACAGGCCGTTCTGGAAAATTTGGGACAGAGGTTCATCGTTGGCATCCAGGGAGTGTGTGTGCAAAATCTGGCATCGACCGGGTTAATGGTGCTGGAGATTAGCTGTTAACAAACTGACGGACACACACACACACACACACACGCACACACACACACACACACACACACACACACACACACACACACACACACTCACTCAGAGTGCAAAACATACTCTATCCCCATGGCTTTGGCCTGGTGCCATACCGTTATTAATTATTGCCTACAATGTCAATTGTGAAATTACTTTACCGTTGCAATGCAAAATTTACATTTCAACGAATGGACCTCGTAAAACAAAACAAAAACCAAGGCACTGGTTGTGGTACTTCTGGTTTACCGGAATGGGGTTCAACTCCCTGCAGTGCTCTGCTCAATTTGTTGTATTTACATGGTTCATTTTTATTTTCTGCTCATTGTGTTGCCTTTTCATAGATGATAACCCCCAGGTTCTTTAATGTGTTTGCACTCCCTACAGTTAGGTTACCAAGTCTATTTATTTATTATTTCTGTTCACTAGAACTAGAACCAATTACCAAAGTAGGCTTTCTAATGACACAACTCGCCTTTGTTTTTATGTGTAGCAAAAACGTTCTTTTTATTTACGCCAAAGAGTAGAGGCTGGTCTGCATTCATGCGAGCGGGGAAGTTTAGAGTAACATAGCTCTAAATGAAACGCATTAGAGCTATGGACCAGAGCTAGTAGTCATAGCACTTCATGGTATATGCATAGTTTATATAGTTTCATTATAGATATATTAAACAGAGAGGACTGGAGTCAATTGGGTTATATTATGTTTAACACTAATTTGAAGCTGTCAAAATCTGACAGACTTCTGGCGGCCATGGCCACGCCCACCTTTTGGTAACGCCCACTTTCGGCCAAGCCCACAAAAAGGACCCCCATGTCATTTGCCAGGCAGGCTCCACTCTCAGACAGATATTTGGCTCCGTCTTATGAGCTAATTTAGAATTTCCTGTCTGAGAGCTAGCTAATTTAAGACATCCGGTTGCCTTCAGAATAAAATAAGGTTATTTAATTCGTTAATTAAATAATTGTCAATGCCCCAAGGCACAGCACTTTTTTGAGCGTTGACCTCAGTAGAAGGTCTGCTGCCGTGAATTTTACACCTCTCCCACTTAGCGGAGAGTGGGGTGTGGTAGAGGACATCTCCCCGAACGTGTGGGTATGTCCAGATAGTTGCCTCGCGGAGGCCTCTTTGTCCAGTGTCCATTCTGGGTCCGGAAACGGTACTTTTTGTCAGCATTGACCCCAGTAGAAGGTCTGCTGCTGTGAATTTTACACCTCTCCCGCTTAGCGGAGAGTGTGGTGTGGTAGAGGACATCTCCCCGAACGTGTGGGTATGTCCAGATAGTTGCCTCGCGGAGGCCTCTTTGTCCAGTGTCCATTCTGGGTCCGGAAACGGTACTTTTTTCAGCGTTGACCACAGTAGAAGGTCTGCTGCTGTGAATTTTACACCTCTCCCGCTTAGCGGAGAGTGGGGTGTGGTACAGGACATCTCCCCGAACGCGTGGGTATGTCCAGATAGTTGCCTCGCGGAGCCGTCTTTTGTCCAGTGTCCATTCTGGGTCCGGAAACGGTACTTTTTGTCAGCCTTGACCCCAGTAGAAGGTCTGCTGCTGTGAATTTTACACCTCTCCCGCTTAGCGGAGAGTGTGGTGTGGTAGAGGACATCTCCCCGAACGTGTGGGTATGTCCAGATAGTTGCCTCGCGGAGGCCTCTTTGTCCAGTGTCCATTCTGGGTCCGGAAACGGTACTTTTTGTCAGCATTGACCCCAGTAGAAGGTCTGCTGCTGTGAATTTTACACCTCTCCCGCTTAGCGGAGAGTGGGGTGTGGTACAGGACATCTCCCCGAACGCGTGGGTATGTCCAGATAGTTGCCTCGCGGAGCCGTCTTTTGTCCAGTGTCCATTCTGGGTCCGGAAACGGTACTTTTTGTCAGCCTTGACCCCAGTAGAAGGTCTGCTGCTGTGAATTTTACACCTCTCCCGCTTAGCGGAGAGTGTGGTGTGGTAGAGGACATCTCCCCGAACGTGTGGGTATGTCCAGATAGTTGCCTCGCGGAGGCCTCTTTGTCCAGTGTCCATTCTGGGTCCGGAAACGGTACTTTTTGTCAGCATTGACCCCAGTAGAAGGTCTGCTGCTGTGAATTTTACACCTCTCCCGCTTAGCGGAGAGTGTGGTGTGGTAGAGGACATCTCCCCGAACGTGTGGGTATGTCCAGATAGTTGCCTCGCGGAGGCCTCTTTGTCCAGTGTCCATTCTGGGTCCGGAAACGGTACTTTTTTCAGCGTTGACCACAGTAGAAGGTCTGCTGCTGTGAATTTTACACCTCTCCCGCTTAGCGGAGAGTGGGGTGTGGTACAGGACATCTCCCCGAACGCGTGGGTATGTCCAGATAGTTGCCTCGCGGAGCCGTCTTTTGTCCAGTGTCCATTCTGTGTCCGGAAACGGTACTTTTTGTCAGCCTTGACCCCAGTAGAAGGTCTGCTGCTGTGAATTTTACACCTCTCCCGCTTAGCGGAGAGTGTGGTGTGGTAGAGGACATCTCCCCGAACGTGTGGGTATGTCCAGATAGTTGCCTCGCGGAGGCCTCTTTGTCCAGTGTCCATTCTGGGTCCGGAAACGGTACTTTTTGTCAGCATTGACCCCAGTAGAAGGTCTGCTGCTGTGAATTTTACACCTCTCCCGCTTAGCGGAGAGTGGGGTGTGGTACAGGACATCTCCCCGAACGCGTGGGTATGTCCAGATAGTTGCCTCGCGGAGCCGTCTTTTGTCCAGTGTCCATTCTGGGTCCGGAAACGGTACTTTTTGTCAGCCTTGACCCCAGTAGAAGGTCTGCTGCTGTGAATTTTACACCTCTCCCGCTTAGCGGAGAGTGTGGTGTGGTAGAGGACATCTCCCCGAACGTGTGGGTATGTCCAGATAGTTGCCTCGCGGAGGCCTCTTTGTCCAGTGTCCATTCTGGGTCCGGAAACGGTACTTTTTGTCAGCATTGACCCCAGTAGAAGGTCTGCTGCTGTGAATTTTACACCTCTCCCGCTTAGCGGAGAGTGTGGTGTGGTAGAGGACATCTCCCCGAACGTGTGGGTATGTCCAGATAGTTGCCTCGCGGAGGCCTCTTTGTCCAGTGTCCATTCTGGGTCCGGAAACGGTACTTTTTTCAGCGTTGACCACAGTAGAAGGTCTGCTGCTGTGAATTTTACACCTCTCCCGCTTAGCGGAGAGTGGGGTGTGGTACAGGACATCTCCCCGAACGCGTGGGTATGTCCAGATAGTTGCCTCGCGGAGCCGTCTTTTGTCCAGTGTCCATTCTGGGTCCGGAAACGGTACTTTTTGTCAGCCTTGACCCCAGTAGAAGGTCTGCTGCTGTGAATTTTACACCTCTCCCGCTTAGCGGAGAGTGGGGTGTGGTATAGGACATCTCCCCGAACGCGTGGGTATGTCCAGATAGTTGCCTTGCGGAGCCGTCTTTTGTCCAGTGTCCACTTTATAAAGTCCATGCACTCCAGTGAATAGCATTTATCCATTTAGATAACTTTATTATTATTATTATAAGGATATAATTACTTATTCTTACACAGAAACATAATGTGTGTCTTATAGCATCATATAGCATCATTTAAATGCTTAATTTGTAGTTTTAATGTGCAAATTAAACTTTTTTTCAATACTCTAGAGGGTACTCTTATTTTGAAGAGATCGTCCACCGGAAGTCTTAAATTAGCTCACTAGATTAGCTCACTAGACGCTGCCAAGACTCGACTGGAGCAACTCTTCACTTATTGATCCAAAAACATGATCAACAACATAGTCGGAAAACTGATCGGCCAGAAATATGTGTCCATCGCCAAGACCTGGTAAGATATGAAGATCAAAGGAAGACTAAGATCAAAGGAGACCGACTGACTGACTGACTGGCTTTTATTACTTTAAAACTACAACTGCTGCTGTTAGCTTTATGCTAGCTATAGCTAGCTGTGTGGAGGTCATATACTACTAGATGTCAACACAGGACTACATTATAACATTCCACTGATTTACAAGACCTCTATATTAGTTGTGCTGTGATACTGTAAGTCGCTAAATGCCTACATTGTAAATGGTTATTCGACAACCTTCCACAGATATACAAGACTTCTAAACACACATGATCAATGATTGTAATTATTCTACAAATGCTACTCCAGTGAACAGAATACCTACTGTAACTATAATATAATTATACAGGCCTGTGTTTAATGTCTCCTGTATGTGTTGTGTAAGTACCGGTATGACTTGTTTTTATACAATTTACAATTTAGGCATTTATCTTAATCTAGAGTGATTTACAGTAAGCAAGAGCAAATAAATCACACCCGTGTTAAGTGAGGGGCGCTCTAATCATGTTACAACATCCAGGAGGGAATTCAATGATTAGGTTTTATGATGTAAAACAAACTGTGTCAAAACACACATTAAATTATGTCTATTGTTAATATAATGACACTTGATGTTTGTGTTAGGCACAAGATGATGTAAATGTTCCCTTCATTGTCAATGGCGTTTTTTTTAAACAAACATTGAACTAAAAACTAACATTAAACCTGTAGGCCTATATCAAAAACATGGAAAAATATATTTATTTAATACATTATTAACAGTTAAACTAAGTACAGTTCCGTACAAGGTCTGCTAAGAGGACTTATAACCCAGGGAAGTAAACTGTGGCTTGTTTCCATTGGGGTCCTTCCTATAATTCATCAGTAGAATGAATGAGAACTGTACATTGTGAGCATGCATTGTGCAATGTATGGAATAGCAGCCATTTCTATGTCTAATGGTGTTGAAACGAGATTAATTTGTGCCAAACATGTTCAGATACTGTGTGTGCATTTCATTTGCCATGAAAGACCCCTAACCCATTCTCTCATACTACTCTGTAGCTCCCCCTGTGTACTAAATATTTTTAAATATTTTTGCTCCACTATTTCCAAGCACATGTGGCCTGCAGTTTATTGGTTGTTGTGATTGTAAATGTTTAATATGCAACAACAAAGCATGTGATGACGACAGTCCTCTTGCAGTTTTAAGCTGCCATACGTAAACTTTTAGTCCAATTCTAAAGGCCTATTCATACTGTAGTTTTAGGTGATTTAGGTGACCACCGAAAACTACAACATGACGTCACTGAGCCGCGGTGGTAAGAGACTCACCGCTCACCCCAAACACATCTCTCTGTTTTTACTAAAACTACAACATGACATCACTGAGCCACGGTGGTAAGAGACTCACCGCTCACCCCAAACACATCTCTCTGTTTTTACTAAAACTACAACATGGCGTCACTGAGCCGCGGTGGTAAGAGACTCACCGCTCACCCAAACACATCTCTCTGTTTTTACCGTACTAAGCACCGTTTCGGTGGTCACCGTATCCCCCAGAACAGGACTATGAATAGGCCTCAACGCTGTACAAGAGACCCCCCCCCCCCCACCACCACCACACTGCTCAGACAAGAGGCAACCCCCGCTTAGCTCATTTCACTGTTGCTTCATTCAGGCCCAAACATGGCAACCCACAGCTGTCCTACCATCACACACCATGACACACACACGCACGCACACACACACACACACACAAGGGTCTACATGTCTCAGTAGAAGAAGTTAGATAAACCACCTCCAAATAACAACCACATAATCACAGGTTCACATGTGTTTAATGTGTAAGCAATGTGGGTTTTTTTTTAGCCGATGCACACCTCAGAAGGCTAGTGACAGGTGCGTAGGGAAATGGAGCATATATTAACCCATTCTGACCTGAGATCAGATTCATACGAGGTTTCCGCCGGGGACACACACTGGTCTGATGAACCCATTCTGACCTGAGATCAGATTCTAAAATTGTCAGTCGCTCTTCGATTTTTCAAAAATAGCAGACCTACAAGCTCGTAGCGCGCCACTCGGTGGCGCGATATGAGCTTGTAGATCTGCTATTTTTAAATAGCTAAAGCACAACATGATGCTGACACCAAAATGGGTGCCCGGTCAGAATGGATTAAAAAAGGGTATCTTTGAAAAACAAAGAAAAGGTCAGACACTACGTTTCGGTCGATTAGACCTTTATCAGGACAGACAATCGTCTGTCCTTTTTCTTTGTTTTTCAAAGATACCCTTTTTAATGTGGGTGAAATTCTTCATTGTACAAGCTCTGTCAACATTTACAGTATTCAGGGAAGGGGGGGGGGGAAATAATAGATGGAAGAAAAACGAACAGAAATGTCAAACGCAATGATGTATTGTATGTACAGTTGTTCAAATACATACAGTAGGTACATATATTTCTGACTTTTTTTTTCTTCTGGTGCCCGAGTGTCGTAGTGGGCAGACACAATAAAAAACAGTGTGCAATAGTATTTAGATAAGTTGTCAAATAAATAACTAAATAATGCCGGATGGGAACCGGCGTGCGGTTCCCGGTTCGATCCCTGTGGGCTCCCCCAGAGTTAATGTCGAAGTGTCCTTGAGCAAGACTCTGAACCCCTGGGGCAGCGGTGGCCGAACGGTTTGCGGAGCGGTCTTGATATCGGAAGGTCGCTAGTTCGTATCCCCGGACCGGCACGTTGCAATTACCACCGCTGAAGTGCCCTTGAGCAAGGCATTGAACCCCTACCATGAAATGTTATATGAGCAGGGCCTGGCTGTAAACAAATTCTTGAGCTTAGTCCAGTTACCCTGGGTAAACATAGTACCTTTCCTTTCCCGATGTGAATCTCTAAAGAAAATCTCTAAAATGCAGCATATTGTCTCTTTTCTCCTGTTCATTCAGGGTGCCCACCCTGGCGGTGTGGGGCTCGGTGGGCGGCGTAGCGCTGGTCCACTTCACCGACTGGAGGTTGTTCCTGGACTACGTTCCCTACATCAGCGGCAAGTTCAAGGACGAGGAATAGAGCTGCTTCCACTCATCTGAGGTACGGGTACGGTTTGGTTCCTGATGTTTTATTATGTTCGTGTGGCGTAGAGGGTTGACACTTAAAGGTCTCAGAGGCACGGCACTAGGGATGTCCTCCTGATACACTTTTATCGTTCCCGATCAGATAACACAAGTTCTGTGTTAGCCGCTACCAAATACCGATACCAGTGTTGTGATCTGGTGTTGTGTTTATAGATATCTAGCTATATATCTGGTGTTGTGTTTATAGCAGACTCCTCACTCAAATGTGCACTTGCAGTTTGAACAACTCGAAAGCAAACTCCACATGATGCCCCAACATGTTATTTAGTTACCTGCCATAGTGTCAACCCCTGTGTCGTATCGGTGGTTAGACTGGCATATTCACCGATACCGATATGACCCGATATGACATTGTCTGTTATAAAAGCTTACGTTTGCATTTGCATTTGCGCTTGTAGAACAAAGTCATGCTACATGCAACAATCAATAACTGCCTGCAGCTCAAACAACAGAATGAACAGAACTGTGAAAAGGTAGCATATCATTGTTCTTCATGAATATTTACTGGAGAGAGACGGAATGCACTTGGCCGTTGGGCAGCCTGAAAGCAAACTGCACCCTTGTTGTCCGAAGGTTCTATTTGCCTGAAACGGCCAGTCTGGCGACCTTTAGTGTCAACGCCAGTGGCGTATTCTGATACATGATGCTGATGGTTTGACAAGACTGATAAAGACGTCAGGACCCTAACTAGTCTCGACACAACTAGCCAGACACAACTATTCCACAAATCTCTGAATGCTACAGTATATTATATAGAGTCTGGAACTAGTACACCTCCCCAAATCCGAGTAAGGAAGCTGGCATTTCCATTTCACGAAAATACATTTTAAAATGTCTTTACATTTCAGGTATGCAGTGATAGGTGAGGCTTAGAGGGGGTTAAAACAATGGAGAAAGGTGGTTGGTGAAGAGGAGAAGGCGCGAAGAGGAAGAAGGGAGTGACACAGTGGGGAGAGGAAGAGGAAGCCTAGACAGAGACAGTCAGAGCTCTTTGAGACAGACAGAGACAGTCAGAGCTCTTTGAGACAGACAGAGACAGGCAGAGCAGCCTCTTTGTTATTTTCGGCACCCTCCCAACCCAGTTTTTAGCTTGTATTTAAAGGGCGTTAATCCTGTTTCCTCCCCTCATTTTCTAAGTTAGTGAGTCAGCTTGAGGGACCGTCAACGCTACAATACATTGGGTGTCCCAGAGGTAGAAATGCCATCATATGGGGGTACGTAGACTAATAAGGAGGGGTCCTTGAAATCGAAATGGTTGAGAATCACTGCTAGAGCTGTATTGTAATAACAATCTTCAATTATGGGGGTCCTTGGCATATCTTTTTAAACGGGGGTCCACACTATGACTACGCAGGCTAATGGATGTCCATCTAAGGGTCCTTGACATGAAAAGGTTTGAGAATCACTGCCTGTAATGAAATATTTTACAATGCGAATCTGTTCTAAAACATTTGTGTTCTATTTAAGGGTGGCCATACCATGTTGACCGTAGAGTGTTCCCTTCACAGCAGGGGTCTTTTCAGAGCTCCTGTTGCCGTCATTTCAACGAGGTCTATTTCTGCTTCACTGCTCTCTGTTTTGGGCTGATCCAGAAATACCATTGATGTGTAACAAGCCTGTATGTCTCAGGATGGACATTCTTAATTAACTAAACTAACTATGTTCCTACTGTGACAGACCCAGTATAGCCTGTTTATGTTTACCTCCATTTAGGGCAGGTGTGTCCAAACATTTTTCAAAAAGGGGGCCATATTAGAAGAATAATAAGCCATTTCGACCTGGGCACGATTCTACAAATGCCTTCTAAATCCTGACAGTTTTATTGAAAAAACCTCTGTTTCTATGTCAGTCGTTCTCAAAGCTGTTCATGTCAAGGACACCAAAAACTGTAATTGTTTGATCACATGTCGGTGGGGCCGATGGATCGGAGGCGAGCGCCTCTAAATACTAACGTGAGGTGTTTTGTGTTCCTTTAGGGCAGTGTGTGGGCCGTCGGTCACGGCTGGGACGAGGAAACGGACGGACGCGGCGACCAGACGCCGCTGCAGAGAGAGAGAGAGAGAGAGAGAGAGAGACATTAGGCATACACACAGCTGGCTAACACGTCGCCATCATCATCATCATCATCATGAAGCTGTCTTTGTGTAGAAACATCACCGTGAATGAAAGGACCTGACATCAGCCCTACATGGACTGGATTCTGAACCACGGATGCATTTTTATTTGTAGGAGTTCCAACCGTTTCCAGTACCGGTACTCCTCCTCCTGCATCACCATTCATCATTCCTACTCCGTCTGTCCATCCCCTGCTGTCGGTCATTATTTAACCCATTTAGAAATGTCTAAAATGTCTTCTGAATCCCGACAGTTTTATGTCAGGATTTGCGCCACATTTTCCCGACTCTTTCAAAAACAGCAGACCTACAAGCTCGTAGCGCGCCACTCGGTGGCGCGCTATGAGCTTGTAGATTTGCTGTTTTTCAATGGCTAAATTATAACATAATGTTTAAAACACCAAAAGGGGTTCCCGCCCCAAAAGGGGTTAAAGGTCTTCTGTTGTACAGTCAGAAATGTTTTTATGAAATCGGGTGTTTGAGAGAGCAGAGAACAAAGATTGAAAGGGATTTAGGCCCACACTTTTAGCCACTAGGTCGGAACTCTGATGCTCATATTATAGCATCTATAATAGGCCACTTTTACACTATGGTATATAAATGCTATATGCGCAGTGTATCGCATCTGCCCCTACACTACGGCTATGGTTTATCTGACCAGCATGATATCTGCCCTCTGCATCTGCCCTCGGTATCTGACCTCTGGTATCTGCCCTCTGTAACTGCCCTCGGTAGGTATTTGCCCTCGATATCTGCTCTCTGTATCTGCCCTCGGGTCTCTCACCAGGCAGTCGTATATGGCAGTAATATCATATAATGTCACACTGCAGGTTATGTTAAGTTATATTACATTTTAAATTATGCTGAAGTGCAAAAAACAAACATGGCTCCTTAGACTCCACTGGCCAAACGTACAGTATGTGACCGTGAACGTCATTGTAATAAAAATATAATATAAATTATATTGTTCTACTGTTTTGAGTTTTATTAACAGCACATAGACATATAAACAGAAGGGGAAATAATGCATACTGGTACGGTCGACCATATTATTGTACGTGAGAAGTTTAGAAGCTTCTAGAGAACCCCTTTTTGTACAATCAGACATACTGTACAAAATGAACATATACATATTTACAGCTAAACAAATAGAATAGCGGGTGTATAAGTCATGTATATTACAGATATGTTCCACGGACAGGGCTGGTCTGAGACCAGCCAGGTAAGTCATATTACAGATATGTTCCATGGACAGGGCTGGTCTGAGACCAGCCAGGTAAGGTGTTACAGATATGTTCCACGGACAGGGCTGGTCTGAGACCAGCCAGGTAAGTCCACGTGGGATTTGCGCCAAAGTACTTTGTGAAAGTCGGCTAAAAGTTTTACTTCCAACTTAAAGTGGATCAATTTAGCCTTTTTGGATGGATTTATCTTATTATGTGTTGTAATAATTATCCAAAGTAACTAGTAGTAAAGTTTTCAAATAGTTCTAGTGGGGCGAAAGTACACCATTTAGGCATTTATCAGATGCACTTAATCCAGAGCGATTTACATTAAGCAAAAACAAAAAGCATGGCATACATCACATACAGTACATACAAAGTAGTTATTATGAAACATCCGTAAGCTAAGAACGTAACAGTGGAATATCTAGTATATCATGAAACTATATATGTAAACTATACATACTATAATACTATATTATATATTAAACGTGTACTATAAAGTGCTATGACTACATAACATGCAATTCTAGTGCTGTCTATGTAACATGCTATAAGTCTGTTACTATTTTATACTTAAGTACAGTGCACTGAGTTACTGTACAGTACAACACTGCAACAATATGGACGAGAGGCTTAATAAACCTAGAGTTATTAATATGGACGAGAGGCTTATCTTAACCTAAAGTTATTAATATGGACGAGAGGCTTATCTTAACCTAAAGTTATTAATATGGACGAGAGGCTTATCTTAACCTAAAGTTATTAATATGGAAGAGAGCCTTATCTTAACCTAAAGTTATTAATATGGACGTGAGCCTTATTAAACCTAAAGTTATTAATTTATCTTAGCTTATCTTAACCCGCAGTGTTTTATCAGTGACCATTCAAGGATGGTCCGGATACTGTAGTAATGACGACATTGTACCAGCAGGTGGTGCTACGCCACGGTGTGAACTATGAATGAAGGGTCTTCCTACAATGAAGGAACTATAGTTCGTTAGCATCGCAGCGGATGGAACTGGAGGATGAATGCTGGAGTGATGCGGCTCATTCATTATGCAACAAGAAAGAATGAAAGAAAGAAAGACTATATATCGAGACGAATAACAGTCTATAAGTCCACAGTAATGATCCATAATGTATGAATGATGGATCAGGGTTTAGGGGTCAGGATCTTTAGAGTACAGGTCGGGACAGCTATAGGCTTTTATAGGGCTCAGAATAAAATGATGGACTTAGACTGTTATTCGTCTCAACTGTAGGGAGGAGAACTTTAAACACATCTTTATCCGATACTGAATATTCTTGAGAGGAATTTATATTTGTCCAACAGTGACTGCAAGCATAATAATATTAATAATAATAATAAATATAGGGCCTAATAAAAAATGTAATTTGTCCAAAAGTGACTGCATAAAAAATATAAATAATAATGAAATACTGCTATTTGTCCCAAAGTGACTGAAAATAATCAATAATATTAATAGTAATAATAATTCTAATGATAATAATAAGGGTAATAATATAATGATAATAATAAAAAGTAATAGGGCATAAAAATGTGCCCCAAAGTGACTGAAATAATAGTAATAATAAAATACTATGCTGCTATTTGTGTCATAAAAGCTTTATACTCTATGTATGTGTATAACATGTATATAACTGTATGCAATAATGTGACACACAGAGCTGTTTTACACAATGCACCCCCCCCGGCTCCAACTGTATATAGGCTACTGTACTTTACCCATTCAACCGTTTTTTACTATATCTTAGCACTCGCTTTGGGCAACAATGTGTAAAACGTTGTGTTTTCTCAACAAAAAAAAGATTGAATGAATGCAATGCGTGGCGGAGGGATCTGATAAAACGTCTAGACAGGATAGAGAGAGAGAGGAAGGAAACAGCAGCTGACCAGAGAGAGAGAGAGAGAGAGAGAGAGAGAGGATAATGTGAACTCAACTCACAACAACAACATTAACAGCTAAGCTCAGTTAGCTCTGCAGAGCTTACAGTCAGTCCGTCAGTCAGTCGGTCAGTCAGTCAGTCGGTCGGTCAGTCAGTCAGTCAGTCGGTCAGCAGGTGGACTCTTATTGTTATTATTATTATTACAGCAACTTAACGAAAACACATTAAAATCACACAGAACGCAACGAGAGATTATACTGGAGCATGGAGAGGAAGAGGTAGGGGTGTGTGTGTGTGTGTGTGTGTGTGTACGTGTGTGTGTGTGTACTGTGTGTGTGAGTGAGAGAGAGTGTGAGAGAGAGAGTGTGTGTGTGTGTGTGAGGGAGAGAGTGTGTTGAGTGTGTGTGTGTGAGAGAGAGAGAGAGAGAGAGAGAGTGTGTGAGTGTGTGGGGTAAGGAGTTGTTGCAGAAAGTAAGTTTTCTTGGAGCGCACACACACACACACACGCTCTAATGTGTTAAATATTCTATGTTGTTAATTAATTGAATACACAGACAGCACCACAATGGAAACATTCACGTCCACGGGACTTTTTGTGTGTGTGTGTGTGTGTGTGTGTGTTATCCCTTTAGCGCAAATGTTGTACTGTAACAGTAACACACACACACACACACACACACACACACCATGCTGTTTCTGCAGCTGGCTAAAGTTAATGAACCGTAGCACGTTAGCATGCATGATTAGCAACGCAACACAACACAACAATTAAACACACACATCTATCCTCGTCGGAACTATATAGTTCTCTGTGCAGATTAAATAAAACTATAAACTATCTTTATTTGAAGAGTCAGAGGGTGCAGTTTAGAAGTATTATAGAACACGGCCAGGAATGACATGAATAATATTGTGTTTTTTGTATTAACGCTATTAAAGCTATGATGCTGTGATGCAGCCTCGGCTGCTGCTGCTAGCCTGCATGCTAACAAGGAGAGGAGGATGCATTATATTTAGGCTAATGTTCATTAGCTAGCTCGACTGGTTACCAAAGTTTCTCACGTCGAGGACCCCCAGATTGACACCCCTTAGCCCCGCGCGGACCCCCCCATTTGAAGAGACAATGCCAGGGACCCCTCATGAGAGGAGGTTTTCACAGCCCTCTATAGCAGAGATTAGGACCCCCCAGTTTGACATGCATTAGTTATACGGACCCCCCATTTAATGGCATTTCTATATCTGGGAGACCCCCGATTTATATTGTAAAAATCAATGTTAATTTAACTTTGAGAGTGTACAGATGGAACCAAATGGACCACTAGAGTTACAGACGCATAAGGGTCCATTTGGTTCCAAACTATCATTTATCTGGGGACTCCCTGGGGGTCCCCAGACCCCACACCTTGGGGACCTGCAGTGACATTGGAGAGCCAGTGGAGTGGATGCATTATTAGGGCTAATGTTAATTAGCTAGCTGAGTTTCATTGTTGACCCAAATCACCATGATGTGATTATGCAGACTGTAGGGACACTGTGTGCTGAGGACACACACACACACACACACACACACACACACACACACACACACACGACACATGACCCTATGCACTGGAAATAGACACACACAAGAGTTCATGATGATGATTGTTAAAGTCTAAATTATTTGTGTGTGTGTGTGTGTGTGTGTGTGTTTATTTAATGTAAAACATTTGGGCTAAAAGGATAAAACTAAAATGACTTGTTTCCATTGTCGTGCTGCTCTGCTGTGTATTCAATTAATCAACAGCATAGCATATTAACACATTATTGCATGTCCTTGACAAATATACAACTACATTTCTGTTATTTACATTCATATTCACACTAATGTTGCAGCAGTTGATTAGACAGGTTTAACTAACTAATGTTGCAGCAGTTGATTAGACAGGTTTAACTAACTAATGTTGCAGCAGTTGATTAGACAGGTCAACATAACTAATGTTGCAGCAGTTGATTAGACAGGTCAACATAACTAATGTTGCAGCAGTTGATTAGACAGGTCAACATAACTAATGTTGCAGCAGTTGATTAGACAGGTCAACATAACTAATGTTGCAGCAGTTGATTAGACAGGTTTAACTAACTAATGTTGCAGCAGTTGATTAGACAGGTTTAACTAACTAATGTTGCAGCAGTTGATTAGACAGGTCAACATAACTAATGTTGCAGCAGTTGATTAGACAGGTCAACATAACTAATGTTGCAGCAGTTGATTAGACAGGTCAACATAACTAATGTTGCAGCAGTTGATTAGACAGGTTTAACTAACTAATGTTGCAGCAGTTGATTAGACAGGTTTAACTAACTAATGTTGCAGCAGTTGATTAGACAGGTTTAACTAACTAATGTTGCAGCAGTTGATTAGACAGGTTTAACTAACTAATGTTGCAGCAGTTGATTAGACAGGTCAACATAACTAATGTTGCAGCAGTTGATTAGACAGGTCAACATAACTAATTTTGCAGCAGTTGATTAGACAGCTTAACATAACTAACTAATGTTGCAGCAGTTGATTAGACAGCTTAACATAACTAACTAATGTTGCAGCAGTTGATTAGACAGCTTAACATAACTAACGTTGAGTATAAAACTTGCGTCCAATATAGCATCTAATCCTTGGTAAGGATTGTGTATGTCTTGTATGAGATGTGTTGTCAAACAGCACATTCTAGGTAAATAGCGCTCTTATTTTACATTCCACTGACCAGCTCGCCAGCCACGTTCAGGTGTTGTGTTCATAGACGGTCGGTCGTGTCACCTATAGTCTCAAACAAGCACCTGGCCGGTCGGGCTAACCTGAAAGCAAACTCCAGCTGCCCGGAAGTTTAATTTACCGGCCAGGGGCAGGCGGGCAACGCTTAACCCATTCTGGACGGGAACCCCTCTTGGTGTTTTGACCATTATTTTATACTTTAGCTATTGAAAAATAGCAGATCTACAAGCTCGTAGTGCGGCACCGAGTGCCGCGCTACGAGCTTGTAGATATGCTATATTTTTTTGAAATCGTGCAAATGTGGCGCAAATCTTTGAATATATATTCTTTCGTTTTTAACTAAAATCTTTGCATCTGGGGGGGTTCCTGGGACAACATATTTTGAGATGGGGGTCGGCGAATACAGATAATTCTGGGTGTCCTACATGAAAAAGTTTGAGCACTGGCACCGACATAGAAACATAGGTTTTTCAGAAAACTGTTTTAGAAGACTTTTTTTAATCAGTCCAAAATGGGTGGTCCGTGGCTCAAAAAAACTAAACTCATAATATACTAGAACTGCACTCTGTCGAGTGCATACTTGTTGTTGCAAGCAGAGCGTGCAAGTTCTTTCGACCGTTATAAACTGTCACTTTTGATGCGTATGCACCGTCCCAGCAAATTGTGCCTGATACGGCAGTGGTGCCAGATTACATACATGTATACACAGGAGCATTACCTTTAATCCTCCCAACACTAAAACATATCGTCATTACGTCACTATCGAAAACCAATTACACTCTGGCATTGGGTCCTTTAATCCACATATTTCTTACGTCATCATTGAGAGCTAGTTATACATTATACACACCATGTAATCTGGTCCCAGCAAATCAGGCACAATTTGCTGGGACTGTGCATATGCATACGAGTCCCGGGCGAAACTATTACTTGCGCAAGTAATAATGTACCTTGCTAATAAATATCTATCTTCTCCCCACAGCCCCCCCACCAAGCGCTTCTTGAGTAAGCCTCAGATGGTCCGCTGCAGCCTGGGGGTGACCGCGGGGGGTGACCTGCACTCCATGGACCCCCACCGTGGCGGGGGCGGGACCATGGACCCCCAACACCGCGGCGGGGGCGGGACCATCATGGACCCCCACCGCGCCGGAGCCATGGACCCCCGGGGGGCCGGGGGCCGCATGCTGCTCACCAAGGTGCAGCGCAACAGGCACAAGCATCGCTACGACAACAACAACCACCACATCAAGGTGAGTGATTCTGATTGGACCATGTGTGATTTACAATGTCAGTGATTGGACCATGTGTGATACAATGTCAGTATCAAGGTGAGTGATTGGACCATGTGTGACACAATGTCAATCATGCTTTTATTCATGTGCTACTGCACCGCCGCGTCCCAAACACTGGAGTTGGGATCCATTTGTGGCTCGGGAGTCGGGGAACAATCTTTATGTGTCACGACTTTAGTAAAAATGGACGATTTGGGAGTGAGTCTGAGTTGTGACTGCACTGGGGAGTTCATTCCACGCTCCAGAGAACAACAGATGCAGGACTTACTTAAGTCATTTTACAGGTTGGTTGCATGATGAAAATGGCAGATCCAACAAGCTCACAATGCGTCACAGCGCGACAGATGCGTTGTGAGCATGCAGATCGGCTATTTTCAGCAAGTTTAAAAACAGTAATTATGACGGCATTAAGGTCCGCCAAAACACATTTAAGTCGACTAAATCAACTGTAGATTTAGTCGACTAAAGTCTTATGATATTTAGGGTCGACTAAAACTAGACTAGTGTGTAATAACCTTAACACTAAACCATTCCAGAATGTCTAGGTCTGTCACAGAGATTCAAAGCAATATTATACTATATATCTGATGCCACAGAAATGGTATAATGGGATCAACGAGGGAGTCATTTGGAGTTAAAATCTGTGATGGATTGTAGGATCTCTTTAAAGTTTAAAGGATACATTTAGAGAGAACGATTCAGGGATTCAGCACCTGGCCAATCAGCACCTGACTTGACCACGCTCACAGAGGTCACGTGATGCACTAGTAAGTTAGTCGTCCATCTCTGTTCTCTGCAGTGTTGGATCTGTAACTAACGGCATTATAAACATTAACATTAAACATGACATCCATGCTATTGCATGAAGCCATGATGGTAACACCCTAGATGGTACAGAGGTACAATGATCCACTGAGTGTTAAAGTGCTCCAGGACAGCCTCGCCTATACTTCGCCGCTGGACGGCCGGTGTTCGGGGCGAACGACACCATCATACGTCTACTGACACAGTAACAACTACTGACACAGTAATCAGTGTAACTGTGTTGTTTACGTATTTGTGTTGACACAGTAATCAGTGTAACTGTGTTCTTTACGTCTTTTTGTTGTTTACTATTGACACAGTAATCAGTTTAACATGTTCTTTACGTCTTTTTGTTGAAGGCCAAGCCTGACTTGAACACGACGCTGCCGGTGAGACAGACGGCGTCCATCTTTAAACAACCGGTTACCAAGGTAACCAACCACCCCAACAACAAGGTGAAGATCGACCCGCACAAGACCGTCGACCAACCCAGACAGGTGAGTCCAATTAAAGACACTAGACCTGTACGTGCCCGTCGCAGTCGGCCAACCGGCCTACTTGGGAACGATGCAACTTGGGAACCTAATGATATACGTTGTCATAGCCAGGGCTGCACATGAGCGGTGCGCCAGTGCACATGCGTTGTCAAAATTCATAATGCGCTGTCAATCAAGCACCGGGAAGCGCTTCTGCGTACCAACAGCTGGGGCCGCCCAGAATGATTATTATGGCCAGAATACCCACTAGTAAATTCTGTGGCGAGAGCATTTCCCACCGACTGCCACTCAAAGTAGCTACTACTGGCCAATCACAGCACGTCTTGCACAAGTGCACTGGCCATTGTGGCCAATCACAGCGCGTCCTTATACTCAAACGAGGGAGGATTCCATGCTGCTCACTACTGGGAGGAGGAGGGCGGTTGACAGGAGGAGTTTACTACTGAGAAAACCTGACATTAATGTTTCGGCTTCTCCGTTTCAGACGTGGAGCGAACTAAAAAGTCTAAGTTGTAAAAGGGCATGCTTTGGATGCTTTGCACTCTTCCCATTCGCCGCTGTGCTTGTGTTTGTTTTCCGGGTGCTGGAGCAAGTTGCCCGTGTGCGATGCCGTCTCACAGCCTAGGCACCGGCCACCGACTTTTTACGGGTACAGGTTTTGGGAGGAGTGCAAAGCATTGCGGACTGGCACTGCTGCTGCACAACATGAAGCTTATCAACATGACAACCGCGTGTCCCGACATACTGTCCCTTATTATCGTAAAGTCGGGTTAGTGTACACTGTTTATTTTGCACCGAGGAGCCATGTGTGTCTGACTCTGTCTTGACTCTGTGTTGACTGTGTGTACAAATACATCGCCTCGGCTAAAAACAAAAGGGAAGCCTGACGTATGCTTCGCCGTATGACGTGTCGTATGTTAAACAAATAGCTGATCTGCAAGCTCACAACGTGTCGTTGTGAGCTAGTAGATCGGCTATTAAAAAAAAAAAAAAAAAAGAAGTATCTAAATATTGCTTTGATGCTCATTGCGAACGCAGTGATTGCGAACGCAGTGAGCCACTTACTATGACAGCAAGGGCTGAATGTCTGTGTGTCTGTGTGTCTGTCTGTCTGTCCCACTGTTATACCACCCGCCCGCCACCAGAGGGCGCAGCTGTAGCACACACACACACAGGGCGCAGCTGTAGCACACACACACACACACACACACACACAACCACACACACACGAGCTGCGTTCGCTTCCCGCGTTTGCGCGTCTTACTTGTATTATCCTTAGGAAGTATTAAGAATTTTGTATTAGAATAGGGCTGGAATACACATGGACCTATAGCTGCAATTTGCAACTCTAGATACCTTTTAAATATTGGGATGAATCTAGAGTTGCAATACTCTCCATTGACTCCCCCCCCCCCAGTCCCCACTTATCCAATAAATATCGTTTTGCTATAAGTTATGCATCCCTCTTTTATCCATCCGGCGAGACGGGTCGCCGCATTTTAGGAGCACCAATAACTCCTCCAGGTGCTCCTCTGAGTACTAGACCAAAAAACTTGTGTGCAGCCATGCCATGGTCATAGCACCCGTTTTAACTGTCAGCCGGTGTCCCACATGGAGATCTGTGTATGTGCCTGTGCCCACTGGCAGAGCCTGATTGGTTGAGTCTAGTGAAGTTCTGGCATCATTGTAAATATGGCTCTTCAATAATCAGTTCTGTGAACGGCATCAGCAGTAGAACATGCATGCGTCAGTGACGTAAATAGGTTTTACATGTAATGAGTCCCAGGATGCAGGGGTGGTCTTTTAGAGATGAGTCCCAGGATGCAGGGATGGTCTTTTAGAGATGAGTCCCAGGATGCAGGGATGGTCTTTTAGAGATGAGTCCCAGGATGCAGGGATGGTCTTTTAGAGATGAGTCCCAGGATGCAGGGATGGTCTTTTAGGTCACATTCACACCAGAGAGCTTTGCTGCGATTTAAAACGAATCCTGCTGCGCATTTTCAGAAAGTGCACTTTGGCAGGTGTGAATTAAGGCTCATTCGAATCCTAATGCGTATCAAAGAACCGCATTATACTCCGAGCAAAAACGGGGGTTTCGCTTCGCTTCCAATCACACTTGATTACGATTCGGTGCAGGTGTGAATGCAATCCGCAGTAAATTAAGCTAAGTGGCGGTTGAGGAGCTGAACACAGTTGGAGACGGAGAAGGCATATTTTACGCAGCGCAAAGATGTCCCGTTACCGTGGATAGACGTGGTCGAATGAGGAGACTGAAGCCCTGATCGAAATGAGGACGAGTAGCCTACATTAATAGTATTATAGCCTACAGAATACTCTGTCTGTGCGTGCCGTAAACATGGAGTACTGTCACTGTGTGGGGACTAGTGGGGAGTAGGAACTTTCATCTCAATAATAAACGTGTAAACATTTTGCGCTGCTGTCTGTTATATCAGTGCGCTCGACAGCGCTGTGCCTCCATGCCCAAAAGAACAGTGCGTGGCTGCGTGCGTATAGTGAGAGGGCGAGAGAGAGAGAGAGAGGGGGGTGTCCAGTTCCAGATGGCACGATACACATGCACGTTATGAGTATAATTTTATCACCATAGATTTCACTGTTAGGCTAGTTTATGAATGGAACACATTGATAAAGGTCCCCCCTGCTGCGTTTCCAATTGCTGCGGATGACAGTGTGAAGGCAAACCCCAATTTCTCCGCCCATACGCATCAAGTCTACCGAAGTATTAGGTGGGAATGTGACCTTAAAGATGAGTCCCAGGATGCAGGGATGGTCTTTTAGATGATTCCCAGGGACATTTGATGAGTCCCACTTCAACAACTTTAGGAGTCATATTTTGCCATTTTTACAAATGAAGGAAGAAATTATTATTATAACTAAAGCTAGCAAAATAAACTAGAATAAAAAACAGTACAGTAGTGCATCCCGTGGATGCAGAAGTTGTTGTTTTATTGCTTTCCTTAACTATAAACTGCGTTTTGGGATGCAAAATGCAATCTCTGATGCATATGAAGAGCTGTCTTCACTGTGTGTTTTTCCTGTCTCCAGCATGGCCGATAATTAATAATTAGTTTTGTTTGCTTTTTGTTGTTTTGTTGCAGCTGTTTTGGGAGAGGAAGCTGAGTGGTCTGAGTGCGTTCGACATCGCCGAGGAGCTGGTGAAGACCATGGAGCTGCCCAAAGGATTACAGGGTATTTATACTTTATTAGAGTACTTTATACTCTGAAAGATTACAGGGTATTTATACTTTATTAGAGTACTTTATTCTCTAAAAGATTACAGGGTATTTATACTTTATTCGTACAGACTAGAGTACTTTATACTCAGTCCAGTGTTTGCTACATTGAATTCGGCTCAGGCAGTCTGCGGTTGGCTCTGTGTCCACTGTCCAGCAGGGGGCAGTATAAGGGTTTAAAAGATTTCTTTCTGAAAAAGCCTATGTTTTTATGTCAGTCGTTCCCAAACATTTTGTTCTATGGACCCCCCCCCCCCCCCCCCCCAGAAGCAAAGATTTTAGTTAAAAACGTTCCCTCTGAAAGAATATATATATTCAAAGATTTCCACCACATTTTAATTTTCTTTTAAAAAATAGATCTGCTATTTTTTGAAAGAAAATTCAAATGTGGTGGAAATCTTTGAATATTTTTCAATAGATCAAGTTTAAAATAATGGTTAACCCATTCTGACCGGGCACCCATTTTGGTGTCAGCATCATGTTATGCTTTAGCTATTTAAAAATAGCAGATCTACAAGCTCATATCGCGCGATACGAGCTTGTAGGTCTGCTATTTTTGAAAAATCGAAGAGCGACTGACATTTTTAGAATCTGATCTCAGGTCAGAATGGGTTCATCAGACCAGTGTGTGTCTGGCGGAAACCTCGTATGAATCTGATCTCAGGTCAGAATGGGTTAATCAGACCAGTGTGTGTCCAGCGGAAACCTCGTATGAATCTGATCTCAGGTCAGAATGGGTTAAAACACCAAAAAGGGGTGTGATGTGTCCCCCATTACCTGTCATTAGATGATGCAAAAACATCAAGCAGCGAGAGTCCTAACAAAAACAATGATGCCGAGACCATATCACCCCAGTTTTAGCCTCCTTGCACTGGCTCACGGTTGTTGTTTTTACAATAGATTTTAAAGTTATTTTACTTGTTTACAAAGCTTTTAATGGCCTCGCCCCCCCCACCTATCTTCAGGACTGCTTGCCCAGGTATGTCCCTCCAAACCGCCCCCTTAGGTTCGCCACTGCTGGCCTGCTTGAAAAGCAAGAAAAAATGGCATTGAAAGAATATGGCGAAGCAGCGTTCTCCTTCCACGGGCCGACCGCCTATAATAAACATCCAGCACCTTAGACTGGCACCCTCCTTAGATGTTTTTAAAACTCAGCTTAAAGAAACACTTCACCACTTTTCAACCTATCTTCATATAATAGGTCCTCACTAATGATCATGAAAAAATGGCACGATTTTTTTCTACTCAGTCTGTGTCTCATATATAGGAGGGCTGTGGGCAGTTTAGAAACCGTCTTCCAGTGACATCATCATTAGGCAGATTTCTTTTTAAACAATATTTTTTTACAAGAATATTTAGATTTTCATTATCGTGAGAACGATGGCTTCCATTTTCACATTGCAACTTTTCAGGACTAGAAAGCCTGCAGTTTCTATTAGCTTGTATTCCCCATCGATGATGTCACTGGAAGACGGTTTCTGAACTGCCCACAGCCCTCCTATGAGACACAGACCGAGTAGAAAAAAATTGCACCATTTTACCATGATTATTAGTGAGGACCTATTATATGAAGATAGGTTGAAAAGTGGTGAAGTGGTCCTTTAAGACCAATTTTTTTTACTCTAGCATTTGGCTGAATCCTTTGATTTAAATTATTTGTTGACTCACTTGTTTTTATGCATTTTTGATGTCGTTTGGTGTTTTTTTGCATTTTTCTTTGTACTTTGATTGTGCCTTGATTGTTATGTTGTTTGATATTTTTTATACTTTGTTTGTCTTGTAAAGCACTTTGCGCTGCACTCGTGTCATGAAAAGTGCTCTATAAATAAAGTTTATTATTGTCTCCACCAGGCCGAAAAACAAGTTTTTGCATGCCAAATTTTGCACACACACTCCCTGGATGCCAACGATGAACCTCTGCCCCAAAATTTCCAGAACGGCCTGTTATAGCGCCACCAGGAGGCCGCTTTGTGCAAAACAAGTTTTTGCACAGTACACCTACAGATTTTGTCCAAACATCGCGCAAATTGGTACACAGTCTCTCTAGAGCCATTCAACGAAACAGGTCTTTCAGATTTCTCAGACTCCATCCTGATTGGTTAAGATTGGCTTCCAAAGTTCACAGGAGTGCTCAGTTTCAAACAAAATGCTGCAAATCATGAACACATCGCGTGATTTCCGTGAAATTGTGCACCCACATTCCCACTAGGCCGAGGACGAAATGCCACATGAACAATTTCAACTCAGCCTCAAGGTGGCACTATAACTGGCCGAAAAGTGTTTTTACCTCTAATTTACTTTTGTTGCCCTTTTATCCAACCACCAGATGAAGGCAAGCTGCAATGTCCTACATTCCTATCCTGGTGGAGACCTGTGCCCAGAAGGGCACTTTTTCTAGTTATTATTATTATTAGTGGTCCCTGATTGTGCTCCTCCTCCTCCTCCTCATGGTCCTCCTCCTTCTCCTCATGGTTGTCGTCTCCAGGTGTGGGCCCAGTGTGCACGGACAAGACGCTGCTGTCGGCCATCGCCAGCGCGCTCCACACCAGCCCCACGCCGGTCACGGGCCAGCTGACCGCCGCCGTGGAGAAGAACCCCGGCGTCTGGCTGAACACCGCCCAGCCGCTCTGCAAGGCCTTCATGGTCACAGACGACGACATCAGGTCAGAGACCCGCTGTTTTTGGCAGCAATTTTAGTTTTAGTCATATAGTCTTTTGAATAGTTTTCCTTTCAGTTTTAGTCACATTTTAGTCACCAGGAATGTCTTGGTGTTAGTCTAGTTTTAGTCGACTAAATATCATAAGATTTTAGTCGACTAAGCTGATTTAGTCGACTAAAGTGTATTTTGGCGGGCCTTGGTGCCGTTGTAATGACTGATTTTACACTTGCTGAAAATATCAGATCTACAATCTAGATCTGCTATTTTCAGCACGCAACCAAGTGTAGAATGACTTATACTGGATCTCTTGTCCACTAGTCCCTTCCTAACATTTTAGTCTAGTTTTTATTTGTTGACGATATTGTCAGTATATTTAGTCTTAGTTTTAGTCACCATAGCATAGTTTTTATTTAGTTTCCATTTAGTTTTCTTCAGTGGAAAAAGGTAGTCGACGAACATTTTTCGTTTTAGTCGACGAAAACAACACTGGTCAAGATTTTGCCTCAATTTAGCCTCGGTATTTTGTTATCGGAATGTTATTGACCACAATTTCCATGCTGTATTGATGTGTCTGTACCATTAGGAGAGATGACAGGCAAACATTGATCAAAATAACAGTTCTTCGACATTCTCTAATTGTGTAGACTTCTTGTACAATAATAATAATGATAATAGCACCTTTCATGACATGAAATGCAGCTCAAAGTGCTTTACAGAGCAATGGAGAAAGAAAGAAAAGAAAAGCACAAGAAGCAAACAAGAGCAGTAATGCAATACAGTGAGGACATGAATAACAGAAGATCAATTAAAAGCAAGGGTGTAGAAGTGGGTCTTGAGCTGTGCTTTAAAAATGTCTCCAGAAGCTGCCTGTCGAAGGTACAGTGGGAGTTTGTTCCACGCCGTCGGCCCCTAGAAGCAAAAAGCTGCTTCCCCGTATTTTCCACCATGGCCCGTAGCACTTGCCCTAGCCTAGCCCCTTAGATGGCACTTTATGTAGACTTAGATAGTATTTTAAACAGACTTATAGCTCGTTACGTAGACAGCGCTAGAATTCCATTTTATGTAGTCATAGCACTTTATAGTACACATGTATATTGTATAATATATAATATAGTATAGTATGTATAGTTGAAATAGATACTCCACTGTTACGTTCTTAGTTTATACACGATTCATGATAACTACTTTTTATATTATGTGATGTGTTGCCATGCTTTTGTTTTTGCTTAATGTAAGTCGCTCTGGATCAAGAGCGTCTGCTAAATGCCTAAATTGTACCCTTTGACACACGCAGAAGCTTCTGTGAAGCACCGGAGTACCGTACCGTACCATACCATACCATCTTTATTTCTATAGCACATTTAAATAACAACAAGTTGTACCAAAGTGCTTTACAATAAAATAATAAAAATCACAACTTCATTTAAAAAACAAACAACATACAGTACACAGTGTCACTTTCAACTTCAAAAGCTCATACTATGCTTGGAAAAGCCAAAGAATAAAAATACGTCTTGAGGCGTGATTTAAACACCTGAAGGGTGTGGGGGCCTGTCTTATGTGCAGAGGCAGCTCATTCCAGAGCTTATGGGAGCTGCGACTGCAAAAGCCCGGTTCCCTCTGAGCTTCAGCCTTGATTTAGGCACCACCAGGAGAAGCTGGACCTCAGAGGACCTGAGGGTCCTTGTGGGAACATAAGGTTTGAGCAGTTCAGAGAGATAAATGGGTGCCAAACCATTTAAACATTTAAACATTTAAAAACCAAAAGAGCAGAAGCTTGCCCTCTCTTGAGAGCATTCGGCCTCAGGACTAGAGCCTGAAGAGCACGTCCGTCTACCTTCTCTATGTTTCTATGTGTCTTAACTCTCTTTTCTTGTGTGTGTGTCTCCAGGAAACAGGAGGACCTTGTCCATAACGTCAGGAGACGACTAGAGGAGGCTCTGATGGCGGACATGTTGGCTCACATGGAGAAGAGCAACGCGGCGGACATGTTGGCTCAAATGGAGGACGGCAGCGCTGCGGCGGACATGTTGGATCTTCACACGGAGAAAAGCAGCGCTGCGGACACGTTGGATCACGTGGAGAAAAGCAGCAGCGCGGCGGACATGTTGGACACGGAGGACGCCGCAGACACGGAGGACCTCCGAAGCACGCCCGAGGACAAGATGGAGACACGCGGCGACAACGGCGACTTATAGCCAAAGTAAAGAATAAACGTTATTTATATACAGCATCTTTCAACCACGTAAAAATGCAGCGCAAGCTAGTGCTGCTGTGCAAGGTAGAAAAGAGAAAAATGTAAAATAGCATTAAAACAAGCAAAAGCAGAGTAACGTTATGACAATAGTAAAGAACATAAAAAATGTCAGCAAAACAGGCAGAACAGTGTGAGTACATGAATAAGAACAGAGAGAGGTTTTAAAAGCTCAGCTAAAAGCAAGAGTGAAAAGGTGGGTTTTTGAGCCGCTGACGTGCATTCCAGGCTGTCGGCACGTAGAAGCAGAAAGCTGCTTCAACGTATTTTCTAGATGCCATTTTTGTAGGCACTTGGAGCAGGCCAGCAGTGGAGGGGTGTGTGGTTCTTTGTCCTTTCTATTAGTAACGCCCGACGCCCAGGACGAAGTATTGTCCAAAAGACGAAGTTTATCGATCAGAACACGGATCGCGTCGCTCCACAGCCTGGGAGCGCCTGTTGTGCAATCCTCGATGTTGCGCAAAAGAGTGAGACGTCATCGAAAAACTCCCTCCCCCGTTTAGCCGACGACAACGGAAAATCTTAAAACATGAATAACTTGCGATCTAAATCGCCCTGTCTAATTATAAAAAAAAACATCCTGTGTTAGACGGCCCTCCGTTGTCCAGTCGCTAGTCGCGATAGATTTATTCTCACCTTCCGTTGTTGTCGATCGCATCGATAGTGTTGTGGCTATTGTTAGCGGCTACACACACATTCATCACACACACATACGTCACATAAATAACCCTTAACTTAACTATAATGTAATGGATTAAATAACCCCGGGCAATTAAGGTGGTTTAACCACAAGGCCACTGAGCTTGTGTGACCGAAGTGAGTCTAAATTATGCGACGTCTTGGTGCCTTTCCGTTAGTGGTGTCATGTCGGCGTTTCTTTATTTATTTAACGTTGTTCCACTTTTGTTCCAACGTTCTCCCAACAGTACCACCAGGGTGGCATTAGGAGCTGGCTGCCAGCCACGCCACGGACTCCAACCATGATGGCTCTACCACCAACAGAACCATGGCTCTACCACCAACAGAACCATGGCTATACCACCACCAGAACCATGGCTCTACCACCACCAGAACCAGAACCATGGCTCTACCACCAACAGAACCATGGCTCTACCACCAACAGAACCATGGCTATACCACCACCAGAACCATGGCTCTACCACCAACAGAACCATGGCTCTACCACCAACAGAACCATGTCTCTACCACCACCAGAACCACAGTTCTACCACCACCAGAACCACAGCTCTACCACCACCAGATCACAGATCTATAGTTCTACCACCAACAAAACTCCACAGATCCATAGTTCTACCACCACCAGAACCACAGTTCTACCACCACCAGAACCATAGTTCTACCACCACCAGAACCATAGTTCTACCACCACCAGAACCATAGTTCTACCACCACCAGAACCATGGCTCTACCACCAACGGAACCAGCGTTATTGCTGACCAATGTGCTACTTTGACCTTAGATGCTAAGAAAGTAAAAGATAGTTCCCTGACAGATAAAAAAAAAAAAAAAAGTAGCAATGCCTGAGAAAAGGGACGTTCACACCGACCTATAATTAAACTTAAACTATAATTAAAATTAAAATCACACCCGTGTGAGGGGAGCGGCGCTCTCATCGTCATACCTCATTCCGGCCAATCACAATTTGCATCCTCACTTTTGTCTTCAGTGTTTGTGATCCCACAGACCAATCAAAGCTGGACATGGGAGGGGCCAACGCCCCTCTATAACTAGTTCCTTTTCCGCTAGTTTGGTTCTGGAAGTGGCTCCTTTTACACCAACAGAACTGTGGTTCTTGGATCCCAGTGGAAACGGTGCCAGATGGGCAAACATTTTAGTTTTATTGATAACGAGCACGTTATCGAGCCGGGTTCTTATCGAGCCCACTATCGAGCATTAGCTATTATTTTGTAGACAGAACCAGTATCTTTTACTATAGAGCGTCGCAGTCCAGCCCCCTTTCATGACGACGCCAGGACCAGTCCCGCCCCCTTTCATGACGACGCCAGGCCCAGTCCCCGCCCCCTTTCATGACGACGCCAGGCCCAGTCCCCGCCCCCTTTCATGACGACGCCAGGCCCAGTCCCGCCCCCTTTCATGATGACGCCAGGACCAGTCCCGCCCCCCTTTCATGACGACGCCAGGCCCAGTCCCGCCCCCCTTTCATGACGACGCCAGGACCAGTCCCGCCCCCTTTCATGACAACGCCAGGCCCAGTCCCCGCCCCCTTTCATGACGACGCCAGGCCCAGTCCCCGCCCCCTTTCATGACGATGCCAGGCCCAGGAAATAATTACCAATGCATTTTCCCCTCATAGACATTTCAAAAAGTATTTATGTAAAGACCTTATAAGCGTCGTACGAAGCCAACTCGAGTTGTGACAAAATAATCATGACAACAAACGCAATATTTTGAACACCCGTGTGAACTGAGTGGTGCAACTACCCCCCCCCCCCTCTTAGCAGGCAACAGTGCAGCACTCTCTCTGTTTCTGGCACAACAGCGCCCCTACTGGTACTCATACTGGTGCTTATTAACCAACACATAGGTAGTCCCATAGGTGAAGCGACACATAGGCGGACACATAGTTGAACACGGACATTGCTGTTCCTTGGAGTGGTTGCACCACTCAAAAACAACAAAAAGTGTTGTAACGTGCCATTTTTTTCTTCTTTCTAATTATTTTGTTCGGCCCAAAACATTGTGTTTTATTGTCATGATTTGTCACGAAAAGAGTTGCCTTTTGTCCGCGACGTAAACGTCTTTAAATAAATACTTTTTGAAAAGTCTATGAGGAAAATGAACGGGGAATTATTTTACCGGGTCTCTCGAGGGGGCGGGGCTGCGACACTCCATAGGGGCCTTCAAATACAGTACTTTTCTAACCGATGGGTTCTGGTTCTGGTTCCGGTCCCAGCTGCGGTTCTAGTGCTCGGCGTGAACGTTCCTGAAGACGTGACACTCACAACTCAATGCTACGTGATCTGGAATGGACTTATTGTCTGTAAAAAAAAAAGAGGGCTTATACATATATATACAGGCTTTTAAATCATTGTTTTGTCACCATTACCTTTTTTATTTTAAAATATATATATATACATTTCTTTTCTTATTTGACTAATAACAGCCATGATCACTAACCCTAGCAGAGCTATGATGAAACCTGGACGGTGAAGAAAAAGCCGGTGTGTTTTTCGTTTCATTTCAGGCTCACCTTTTTTTTTTTGTGGTGTGTGTGTTTTTTGTCCTTTAGCGCCAGCTGTACCGCCGTCGTCACGCCACCACGGTGTGTGTCAAAGTAAAGTCACCACCGCTGGGCGGGCGATATGAGCATTAACCTTTCAGCGCCCTCAAACTAGACGCCCCCGCGTGGCAGAGCGGGTTGGAGGTAACCTTGTGTAGGCCTCGCTCACACTGTTACAACATGCATACAACATCTGTCTCGTCTTGTCTTGTCTGTATCCAATGGCCGCCCCCCAATGCATTTCCAATGGAAGTCACATGGTTTGACAAAACATTTCTCCCTTCTCTCCCCCCCCTCCTCTCTCTCTCTCTCCCCCCCCCCCTCCTCTCTCTCTCTCTCTCTCTCTCTCTCTCTCTCATATATTAGCAGGCAACAGTGCAGCACTGTCTGTCTCTCTCTCTCTGTTTCTCTCTCTCTCTCTCTCTCTCTCTCTCTCTCTCTCTCTCTCTCTCTCTCTCTCTCTCTCTCTCTCTCTCTCTCTCTCTCTCTCATATATTAGCAGGCAACAGTGCAGCACTGTCTCTCTCTCTCTCTCTCTCTCTCTCTCTGTTTCTGCATGGCACAACAGCGCCCCTACTGGTGCTCATACATAGGTGAACACATGGACATGGCTGGTTGTAGGAGTGGTTGCACCACTCAAAATGTTTTGTCAAACCATGTGACTTCCATTGGAAATGGCATTGAGGGCGGCCATTAAACACGGACAAGACACAAGACAAATGTTGCAACAGTGTGAGTGAGGCCTTATCGCCTGTCTCGTTGCAGAGCGAGTTGGAGGTGTGTGAAAGTTCCGTTTGTCATCTTTTTTTTATTTTATGGTTTTGTTTCTTCTGCTCACCAGTGAGCAGATTTGACTGACCGGTGCTTTTTTTTATTACTTTTTTTGTATATTCATATTTAGTCTTCTTAAACCCCTAAATCAGTGATTCTTAAACCAGTGATCCCCTAAAACGTCTTAGCCCGTTGTTGACGCAGAAGAGAAATTCGAGCATTTGCCCCGGGACACGGACTAGTGGGAAATAGCAGATCTACAAGCTCACAACACGTCACTTTGTGTCACGTTGTGAGCTTGTAGATCTGCTGTTCCCACCCCCACCCCCCCCCCCCCCCACTACTTCTTAAGACATTTGTTTTCTAATTTATGGAATCCTTTTATTTCTTGAAATTACTGGGGGGGGGTAAAAAGTATTTTGTTTTTAATTGATGACAAAAAAAAACATCTTTTTGTTGGGAATGTTTTCCACAAATGGGTTCCCGACGGCTCACAATGTGAGCTTGTAGATCTGCTATTTTATCCCCAGAATAGCAACGCTACAGTATTTTAAAGTGGTGAAGTGTGTTTGCGTGCGTGTATATATGTGTGTGTGCGTGTGTGCGAAACAGACAAACGAGAGAGAGAGAGAGGTGTCATAAGAGAGTGCCTTATCGCTATACTACGCGTGTCGGTCGAAATGGTCTTGTTGGTTTTAGTTTTAAATAGTGAGGCTAAATTTGCCCAGTCAACATTTTTAATCCGCGCTACGCGCCTAGCGTGTGCGTTTACGACGCTGTGGGGTGTAGTTCCTCTGTTGTCGTTCCTCGCGCTACGCGCCTAGCGTGTAGTTCACGACACTGTGGTGTGTAGTTCCTCTGTTGTCGTTCCTCGCGCTACACGCCTAGCATGTCGTTTACGACGCTGTGGTGTGTAGTTCCTCGCGCTACACGCCTAGCGTGTAGTTTACGACGCTGTGGTGTGTAGTTCCTCGCGCTACGCGCCTAGCGTGTAGTTCACGACGCTGTGGTGTGTAGTTCCTCGCGCTACGCGCCTAGCGTGTAGTTTTTTACTACGCTATGGTGTGTAGTTCCTCTGTTGTCGTTTCCTGCCGGTAGGGAATGTATTTCATAGACGCGTTCTTTTGTTTTTCTCAACGTTGTGATTTTATTGTTTTTTTGTTGTTGTTGTAATGCTTCGCTCCACTTCATATCGTCACTGTCGGGGCAGAATACCTCTTATCTCCGTATTATAACTTTCTGTGGGTTTAAAAAAAAAGAATCCATCCATCCATTATCCGTAGTCGGGTCAGCGGGGGAAACACCAGGGAGCTCCAGACTTCCCTCTCCAGAGCAACATTAGTATAACTTCCTCCTGGGGTGATCCCAAAGATCCCTCCATCTGGTCCTTGGTCTGCCCCGGGGTCTCCTCCCAGTGGGACGTGATCCTTGGTCTGCCCCGGGGGTCTCCTCCCAGTGGGACGTGGTCCTTGGTCTGCCCCGGGGGTCTCCTCCCAGTGGGACGTGATCCTTGGTCTGCCCCGGGGGTCTCCTCCCAGTGGGATGTGATCCTTGGTCTGCCCCGGGGTCTCCTCCCAGTGGGACATGCGTGCCTCGAGGACCTCCCTATAGGGAGACGCCCGAGAGGCATCCTAACCAGATGCCCCGAACCACCTAAGCTGGCTCCTTTCCAGGCGAATAACCACGACTCTACTCCCGAGTCTCTATCGCGTGACTGACTTGTAGATCTGCTGTCTTTGATGCTTTTTGATCTGAATCCTGAAAAGTAACACTTTTCGGACATATGAGCCCCCCCCCCCCCCAGCCCGACGGAGGCGATACGAAAGCTTTTGTTTTTCTCTCTCGTCGTAATTATCATGACGATAAAACTCACACCGCGGAGCTCCAGTTGTCGTCTGTTCCCTAACTAACTAACTGACTGACTGTTTAATGTTTATGCTAGTTTACCTTTCTTTTGTTTTCCACGTTTGATGTCATATTTTGTGAACTGTTGAAATGCGATGGCTGTAAGTCACCGACCGACGGGCAAACGCCATCTCTAAATGAGTCGCCTGTCTAGGATTCTTTTTTTTTTTTTTTTTTTTACATTTGTTCTTTGTTTGTTCGAATAACGGTTGTTCTACCTGCATTATCTGTTTGTTTGGGGGGGGGGGGGGGGGGGGGTTTGAGTGTAAAAGGATTCAGAGGTTGTTAAGCTACAATAGTTTTTTTTTTTTTGTACTACATTAAACCGGACGGAAGAAGTATGTATCAATGTATGTACCCCTGACTGAGGGAAAAGACTCATATTAAGATGCTGGCGTGCACTCGATTGTACCTCAATGCCAAGTTTGTTTGGTCCACCTTGTTTTTCACTAGTAAATAAATGTACCTCTTTTTGTAAAAAACCTGGTGTGTAAAAGTCTTATTTATTTTACCTCTCTGGGGATCAGGGTCGGTTAAACGGTGTCCGGAGAACTCGCCAGTTTACCGAATCGCCGCAATTTAGTGTGTTTTAGTTTTACTTCACCTTAGAGAGAGAGAGAGAGAGAGATGTTTAGAGTTAACACTAGAGAAAGTAGGAATGCCAAAAGTTTAAACACAAAAGTACAGAGACAATGTAATTAATTAGTGAACCATATCCTGAAATGGGAGTCCTACTTTATCATTGGTATTCACATACTCACCTTTTAAATGGTAGGTCTACTTTATCATTGGTATTCACATACTCACCTTTTAAATGGTAGGTCTACTTTATCATTGGTATTCACATACTCACCTTTTAAATGGTAGGTCTACTTTATCATTGGTATTCACATACTCACCTTTTAAATGGTAGGTCTACTTATCATTGGTATTCACATACTCACCTTTTAAATGGTAGGTCTACTTATCATTGGTATTCACATACTCACCTTTTAAATGGTAGGCCTACTTTATCATTGGTATTCACTATACTCACCTTTTTATCATCATCTCTAGCTGACCATTTAATTGCACAAAATAATTTGATCACTTTGGAAATGAACTCTAACATCAGTGGGTTTGACATAATTATACCGATGAAGACAGCATGTTAGCATAACGATGAAGACATTGATGAAGAATTTTCGCCGCAGCCACTTGGTAAACTGTTTGTTATATATATATATCGTAAACATTTGTATTTTATTGTACAGCAATATTGGATGGAGCTATGCATGTGTCCCTCTGCATGTGGCCATGATGGGACGTGGATGACCTTGTCTTCATGGGCGTCATCTGGATTGATTGATTGATTGAAATATTTAACAGTTTGTAGAATTTACAGTACATTTTAAGCACAAACTCAATACAAAGACTGTTAACTGTGAGTGGACGACCCAATTAAGCATTACACTTGTTTACAACAGGGTCCACATTGTTCAATTCATCAAAACATTTAGAGACATACAAACATTTAGAGACATACAAATAGACATTTCTATGTAGCTAAAGAACAGAACAGGAATTCATCATATAGGAAGCAAAAAAGGGAAAAGATACATTATACAGTGAGGGGAAATGGGGGGGGGGGGGGGGGTGGGGGGGGGGGGGATTCAGATTTGACAGAGGCCACCAGTGGACCCCCTATACTATACTAGTGGTCCCCAAACCTTTTCATGTCAAGGACCCCCAGATTGACACTAATAATTAGCCTGTGGACCCCCATTTGAAGAGATGCCATGATGCAGGGAACCCCATAAGAGAAGATTCGTACGGCTCTAGCAGTGATTCTCAACCCATTTAATTTCAATTAAATGGCAAATATCTCTGAGACCCCCAATTTATATTGTAAAATCAATGTTATTTTAACTCAGATTTTTTGATTGATTGAAATATTTATTAACAGTTTGTAGAATTTACAGTACATTTTAAGCACAAACTCAATACAAAGACTGTCAACTGTGAGTGGACGACCCAATTAAGCATTACACTTGTTTACAACAGGGTCCACATTGTTCAATTCATCAAAACATTTAAAGACATACAGACATTTAGAGACATACAAATAGACATTTCTATGTAGCTAAAGTACAGAACAGGAATTCATCATATGGGAAGCAAAAAAGGGAAAAGATACAATATACAGTGAGGGAAAATGGGGGGGGGGGGGGTGGGGGGGATTCAGATTTTACAGAGGCCAGTTTCGAATTGCAGACTGAGAGTGTACAAATGGAACCAAATTAACCCTAATGATCTCTGAGAGTGTACAAATGGACCGGTGTACAATTTTTTACTCTCAGAGTTGCCGACCCATAAGGGTCCATTTAGTTCCAAACTATCATTTAGCTGGGGACCCCCTGGAACTCCCTCAAGACTTACTTCATAGAATTATTATTGATCAACTTTTAGCATAGAATTGTAGACAAAATCTTATGCAACAACAAAATATTCTTTAGTTTGGGTCTGAGAGGCTAAATGTCATCAGATGGTGGTCCGTGGCTCAAATGGGTCTGAGAGGCTAAATGTCATCAAATGGTGGTCCGTGGCTCAGATGGGTCTGAGGCTAAATGTCATCAGATGGTGGTCCGTGGCTCAGATGGGTCTGAGAGGCTAAATGTCATCAAATGGTGGTCCGTTGCTCAAATGGGTCTGAGAGGCTAAATGTCATCAGATGGTGGTCCGTGGCTCAAATGGGTCTGAGAGGCTAAATGTCATCAGATGGTGGTCCGTGGCTCAGATGGGTCTGAGAGGCTAAATGTCATCAGATGGTGGTCCGTGGCTCAAATGGGTCTGAGAGGCTAAATGTCATCACATGGTGGTCCGTGGCTCAGATGGGTCTGAGAGGCTAAATGTCATCACATGGTGGTCCGTGGCTCAAATGGGTCTGAGAGGCTAAATGTCATCAGATGGTGGTCCGTGGCTCAAATGGGTCTGAGAGGCTAAATGTCATCACATGGTGGTCCGTGGCTCAAATGGGTCTGAGAGGCTAAATGTCATCAGATGGTGGTCCGTGGCTCAGATGGGTCTGAGAGGCTAAATGTCATCAGATGGTGGTCCGTGGCTCAAATGGGTCTGAGAGGCTAAATGTCATCAGATGGTGGTCCGTGGCTCAAATGGGTCTGAGAGACTAAATGTCATCAGATGGTGGTCCGTGGCTCAGATGGGTCTGAGAGGCTAAATGTCATCACATGGTGGTCCGTGGCTCAAATGGGTCTGAGAGGCTAAATGTCATCAGATGGTGGTTCCGTGGCTCAGATGGGTCTGAGAGGCTAAATGTCATCAAATGGTGGTCCGTGGCTCAGATGGGTCTGAGAGGCTAAATGTCATCAGATGGTGGTTCCGTGGCTCAAATGGGTCTGAGACTGAGAGGCTAAATGTCACCAGATGGTGGTCCGTGGCTCAGATGGGTCTGAGAGGCTAAATGTCATCACATGGTGGTCCGTGGCTCAAATGGGTCTGAGAGGCTAAATGTCATCAGATGGTGGTCCGTGGCTCAAATGGGTCTGAGAGGCTAAATGTCATCAAATGGTGGTTCCGTGGCTCAAATGGGTCTGAGAGGCTAAATGTCATCAAATGGTGGTCCGTGGCTCAAATGGGTCTGAGAGGCTAAATGTCATCACATGGTGGTCCGTGGCTCAAATGGGTCTGAGAGGCTAAATGTCATCACATGGTGGTCCGTGGCTCAAATGGGTCTGAGAGGCTAAATGTCATCAGATGGTGGTCCGTGGCTCAAATGGGTCTGAGAGGCTAAATGTCACCAGATGGTGGTCCGTGGCTCAAATGGGTCTGAGAGGCTAAATGTCTAAACTATAGCAAATTGATCCATAATTATACAAGCCCACGACCCACTATTTTAGTGGGAAATAAGTGTTAACTAGCTGCTTTACCACCCCCCCCCTCCCCCCCCCCCCCCCTATTTCATTCTGAAATCACGCATCTTCTTGTCCTTAAAAAACTACTCCAGAAGCACGCGTCTAGATTGTAGAGTGAAAATGTACACTATGTTCAGTCAGAGAGAACTCTGTTGAACCACCCTCCGAAAAAAAGGTGATGCACAGTCACACACTCACGCACGGACACACACACACACACACACACACACACACACACACACACACACACACACACACACACACACACACACACACACACACACACACACACACAATATAGAAAAAGGAGAATATGTCAACGTGATGCAGCTATCGGTGTGTGTGTGTGTGTGTGTGTGTGTGTGTGTGTGTGTGTGTGTGTGTGTGTGTAGGTGAATTAAACCTCATCGCAGCGTGCACGCCACGCACGCACGCCATGCAGCAGCATGTATGCATGCATTGCAGTGCTTGTCTGTCTACCCAGTACCCACCGCTGTGTGTTGCACGCACGCCATGCAGCATGCGTGTGGCCTTTGAACCCATTGTTGTGTCGCGGGTGACGTCAG
Source organism: Protomyctophum parallelum (assembly GCF_964188405.1). Classification (NCBI taxonomy): domain Eukaryota; kingdom Metazoa; phylum Chordata; class Actinopteri; order Myctophiformes; family Myctophidae; genus Protomyctophum; species Protomyctophum parallelum. The sequence continues at coordinate 3,524,058 of NC_139709.1, forward strand.
CGTCGTGGAAGGGCTCGGGAGGGTGGGAGGGAGGGAGGGAGGGAGACAGGCGGAGTGGCGTGTGCGTGTGTGTGAGTGTAGACTAGAGTGTGCGTGCGTGCCCCAGCCAGTGTGTGTGTGTGCGTGCGTGCGTGCCTGCCTGGCTGTGGAGTGGAGCAGACAAAGGCATCGGCGGCGGGGCGGAGTGAGAGGAGAGGAGGATAGGAGGGTAGTCAGCCAGCCAGGAGGTCAGGGAGGAACAACTAGGAGAAAGTACAGATGCAGGACAAGGAGGAGGACATTTAAGGATAAGCTCTTTTTTTAATATATTTATTTATATATAAATATTAGCACACTTCTTCTTCTTCTTCCTCCGGAGCGGTGTGGTTATATGTTCTGCATCATGGATCTGTATTTGGACTGTAGTGTTACACATGTGGTCTCCTGTGATCATCTGGACATACATGTGGTCCGGTGGTCCTCCTGATCCCGATCATAGGAGAGAGGACACAGCCGACTAGAAGACATTATTATTACGAGGAGGAGACAGAAAGACCACCCAACCGACCGACCGGGAGAAGGAACGTGGGGGTCCGACCGCACTCCGCAGCAGGACAACAAGGTCTGTCCGGGGCGGCGACACATGCAGACACACTCAGTCACACACAAAGCCAGCAGCCAGAGCCAGGCAGAGCAGCGTTGATATGAGGGGTGGGAAGGTTTTTTTTTAGCAGAACCCATACATACATTACATACATGCATGCATAGCAGGGGCAGCACCCACCCATAGCCATACCCACCCAGCAGCACCCATACCCCCACATACACAGCACCCTGCACCCACACACTGTTGTCTCTCCTCCAACGCCCCCTCCCCAGCCACTGTCCGCCAGACAGACAGTGTGTTAGGCTGTTAGCTGTTAGCAGCTACTACTATAGCCGCCTCTCTCTCTGTGTGTGTGTGTGTGTGTGTGGATGACTTCTCACTGAGACCATCTCCTCTCTGTCTCTCTCTCTCTCCTCCAACCAGAGAGAGAAACAAGAAGCCAGACTCTATAGTCTGAGGAGGAGAGGAGACCCTCACCTCCCTGACTGACTGACTGAGTGACTGAGTGAGTGAGGGGCTACAAATCAGGGTGAGTTGAATAGTTCTGATCATCATGATGAGGGGGGGGGGGGGGGTCCCTATGCCTTTATTATTTGGGGGGGGGGGGGGGGGGGGGTCTTTCTTTCTTTCCTTTTGGGGAGGTTTGTGTCTGGACACTGTATCTTTGGTTGTGTTTTTATTCAGAGCTAATATTTATGAGAGAGAGAGAGAAAGTGTAGTGTGTGTGTGTGTGTGTACTGTGTGTGTGTGTGTGTACTGTGTGTGTGTGTGTGTGTGGTGCGGCTGATGCTAACAGCAGCTAGCATCAGGAGCTACATCCAAACAAAGGGTCTCGACAGCGTGACTGTAGCAGAGTGAGTGGAGCTGCTGCTGGGGCTAGCCTGGTGGCTACATTAGCTCTGCTGCTGCTGTTGCTGCTGCTGTGTTATTATTATCATTATTATTACCTTCATTAGAATATGAAGTACTGTGTTTTTATTTTAAAAAACCCGACACATTAACGTCAGTCTGAGGAGGGTTGGGGTCCCGTCCTGGTGGGTGGGGGGTTCCCTTTGGAACCGGGTGCTTTATTTCTAGTTGTTTTTTTATTCTCATTTTGAAAGTGGACTTTGTTATGAGGGACAGCCTACAGCTCAGCGACACAACACAGGCAGACAAAAGCCTATCAAAAACAACAACATTATAACTACAGTATTAATGTATTCTCTGGTTGAATTAATAGATGATGATGATGGGGAGGAGGAGGAGGAGAAACCACCATTCATGACACCTTTTTAGGATGTTATTTAACTTTGAGATAAGAGAATAATATAACTGATGGAACCAGATTGCGCACCTTTTATTTTTTATTTTTTTTGTTGCAAATATTTGTAGCATCCAGCCACCTCCTCATGATAAACTGGGTGTGTAGTATTTTTATTTTAGGGGGGGGGGGTGGTACTGTATTATGTATTAACTGCCCTTTGTGTTGTGGTATTTTTATTTTATTATTTATTTAAAAAAAAAATATTGCTTTGTCAATGTAAATGTTAAGTTCCCTCGTATCCGATAAAGCCCTTAATTTAAAATGAATTTAAATTGTATTAAACTTTCTCTTTGTGTTGCTTCTTCTCTTCCAGAGAGGGCGTGTTGTGTCGAGAGAGGAGAAGAGCGCACCGGGCAGGCAGACAGACCGGGCAGACGGTGCCGAGCAGGCAGACAGGCAGGCAGACACACAGACAGACGTCCCAGGGGGGAATCGACCCCATAGCTTTCGCTCCACGTCCGTAGATGTGAATCCACGGGACGGGTCGTCATTCATCCTTTAAATCGTTTGTATTTGGGTTTAATAAGCGATGCCTAGCCCGCTGTTCCACCCGGACATCCTGGACCACGATATGGTGGTCAGCAACGGGGGGTTGGTGGGGGGTCGAGGGGGGGGGGGTGGACTCGGACCAGGAGTCGCTGTCCCGCGAAGACGAGGTCCTCCTCCACCACCACAACCACCACAACCACCACCTCAACCATCACAACCACCACCAACAGAACAACAACAACGGCCACCACCACCACAACAACGGCGGCCATCACCACCACCACCAGCACACACACAACAACCTCCACCACCAGGACGCGCTGCGCTTCGCCCTGGACCAGCTCTCCCTCATGGCCCTGGACAAGGAGGGAGGGGTGGTGGGGGGCCACCCCCAGGTGGGGGGCGGGGGAGGGGACCCCCTGGAGGGTGGTGGGGGCGGTGGGCCGAGGCTGAGCCCCCCGCTAGTGGAGAACGGAGGAGGTTACGTGGACCTCCAGATGCTGGCCGATGCCCAGCATCACCACCACCATCACCACCACCACCATCACCACCAGGGTGGAGGGGGAGGAGGCGGCGGGGGGTCCCGGGACTCGCCGTCCTCCTGCTCCCCTTCCCCCGAGTACTACGGGGTGTCGTCGGGCGGAGGAGGAGGAGGAGGAGGAGGAGGGTCTCAGTACCACCACCACCACCACCCCATGCTCCACGGAGGAGGGGGGCCCCCGCCAGGAGGAGGAGGAGGAGGGGTCTCCGGGGGGACGACGGGCGACCAGAGCGGGGGTTCGGGGGGGTCCTCGTCGTCGGTGCTGTGCAGCCGGAAGCGCAGCGTCAACATGACGGAGTGCGTGCCCGTGCCCAGCTCGGAGCACGTGGCCGAGATCGTCGGGCGGCAAGGTAAGAGCTTAATTGGACGTTTGATTGATTGATTGATTGATTGATTGATTGAAGCAGGGCACACATAAAACACTTTTTTCCCGAAGTCTCCTGAACTTGAACACAGTATATTTATTATTTTGCGCTGAACAAATTAGTTTATATAAATCCATGTCGTTACACAACGACCACATCTCCACTAGCTAAAGAGTGCTGGGTTGCACCCCGGAAATAGCTCTCAACGTTGTGAGCTTGTAGATCTGCTATTTTCGCTATTTCTTTTATTTATTCAAAAGTGCCCTCTTATGGGATTTGGGCCCCCTGCCTCTCTAAAACTCTTAGTATTTATTGACAGTATATTTCAGTAAATTTCAAGCACAACTCGATACACAAAAAAAAACTGTTAACGGTGGACTGACGACACCATATAAAGCTTTACACTTGTTTACAAGAGGGTCCACCCTTTTCAATTCATCATCATCATCATCAGAGGAGGAGGAGGTGCTTTTTGATCAGTGCTGCACAATTCATAGAAAATAAAGATGTAGATCCAGATTCAGACCACCTCTCTACGCATTCCTCTTTCCTACAGTTGAACAAGAATCACTCAACCTGTAGTCGGCTGTCCACTTCATTTCACTGTCCACTTCATTTCACTGTCCGCTGTCCACTTAATTTCACTGTCCACTTCATTTCACTGTCCACTTCATTTCACTGTCCACTTCATTTCACTGTCCACTTCATTTCACTGTCCACTTCATTTCACTGTCCACTTCATGTCACTGTCCACTTAATTTCACTGTCCGCTGTCCACTTCATTTCACTGTTCACTGTCCACTTCATTTCACTGTCCACTGTCCACTTCATTTCACTGTCCACTTCATTTCACTGTCCACTTCATTTCACTGTCCACTTCATTTCACTGTCCACTTCATTTCACTGTCCGCTGTCCACTTCATTTCACTGTTCACTGTCCACTTCATTTCACTGTCCACTGTCCACTTCATTTCACTGTCCACTTCATTTCACTGTCCACTTCATTTCACTGTCCACTGTCCACTTCATTTCACTGTCCTTTGTCTAGTGTCCACTTCATTTCACTGTCCGCTGTCCACTTCATTTCACTGTCCACTTCATTTCACTGTCCACTTCATTTCGCTGTCCGCTGTCCACTTCATTTCACTGTCCACTTCATTTCACTGTCCACTGTCCACTTCATTTCACTGTCCACTTCATTTCACTGTCCACTTCATTTCACTGTCCACTTCATTTCACTGTCCACTTCATTTCACTGTCCACTTCATTTCACTGTCCACTTCATTTCACTGTCCACTTCATTTCACTGTCCACTTCATTTCACTGTCCACTTCATTGCACTGTCCACTTCATTTCACTGTCCACTGTCCACTTCATTTCACTGTCCACTTAATTTCACTGTCCACTTCATTGCATTGTCCGTGTCCACTTCATTTCACTGTCCACTGTCCACTTCATTTCACTGTCCACTTCATTTCACTGTCCGCTGTCTCCACTTCATTTCACTGTCCACTTCATTTCACTGTCCACTTCATTTCACTGTCCACTTCATTTCACTGTCCACTTCATTTCACTGTCCACTTCATTTCACTGTCCACTTCATTTCACTGTCCACTTCATTTCACTGTCTGCTGTCCACTTAATTTCACTGTCCACTTCATTTCACTGTCCGCTGTCCACTTCATTTCACTGTCCACTTCATTTCACTGTCCACTGTCCACTTAATTTCACTGTCCACTTCATTTCACTGTCCACTTAATTTCACTGTCCACTTCATTCCACTGTCCACTTCATTTCACTGTCTGCTGTCCACTTCATTTCACTGTCCACTTCATTTCACTGTCCACTGTCCACTTCATTTCACTGTCCGCTGTCCACTTCATCTCACTGTCCACTTCATTTCACTGTCCACTTCATTTCACTGTCCACTGTCCACTTCATTTATATATAATGAATGTAGTTAATGATGTTCAGCAACTACAGACTAAATACGGTACATATTTTCATGGAGAAAACACATGAGAATGGTGTGAGAATCATGATCTGAGTTCTTTGTGGAGGGATACTCGTTTGAGCGGTGGAGGAGGAGGTAATCGTGCAGCACAGTTTGTTTATTTCTTGTCGTTGTGGGTTTGTTTTCTTTGGTGAGAAAGAAAAACGTGGCTTTTGTTGTTTGTTGTCGTTGTGGTTTTTTACGACGTCACCGTTTATGTCAGCGAGCGCGGAGCGTCCCGAACGGAGCCTCATCGTGATGAGAGCGA
>NC_139709.1:3534605-3704605 GCF_964188405.1 Protomyctophum parallelum
CTGACGTCACTCGCTCATCCCCTGGTTCTAAAGTCCTGACATCACTCGCTCATCCCCTGGTTCTAAAGTCCTGACGTCACTCGCTCATCCCCTGGTTCTAAAGTCCTGACGTCACTCGCTCATCCCCTGGTTCTAAAGTCCTGACATCACTCGCTCATCCCCTGGTTCTAAAGTCCTGACGTCACTCGCTCATCCCCTGGTTCTAAAGTCCTGACGTCACTCGCTCATCCCCTGGTTCTAAAGTCCTGACGTCACTTGAGTCGCTCATCCTCTGGTTCTAAAGTCCTGACATCACTCGAGTCGCTCATCCTCTGGTTCTAAAGTCCTGACGTCACTCGCTCATCCCCTGGTTCTAAAGTCCTGACGTCACTCGCTCATCCCCTGGTTCTAAAGTCCTGACGTCACTCGCTCATCCCCTGGTTCTAAAGTCCTGACGTCACTCGCTCATCCCCTGGTTCTGAAGTCCTGACGTCACTCGCTCATCCCCGGGTTCTGCCTGGTTCACGGAGGAAGTAATTTCTCTATGGAGAATAACATGGGCTCATCTTAAAATCGTTTCATATACGCGTTGTGGTCCAAAATAATTCTTCATATCCATGTGAGTGAAACGGCCGGGATGATTTGTTTATTTTTCAAACACAGTTCTTATATGAGGTGATCTAAAATCCCCCCTACGTGGATTACAATGCAAATAAAAAGTACATGCACCTGTGGATTTGTGCCCTCTACCGATATTGCTCTATGCCTCCTTTGTTATGTTTTGGGAGAAAATAAGAAATAAAACGGAAAGATACACAGGAGAAGACAGATTTGATCACACAGAATCCAGAGTCGCACATGAGAAGAATGTTATATATATATGATTATTATATAGTTATTATATTACTTTATCATACTAATATGATTAAGATATGATTAGTAAATATACTAGGTTTATAATGTTCTATACTTAACAATGTTTTTAGATTTATACATTATTTTAAATGTATTAACCCATTCTGACCGGGCACCCATTTTGGTGTTGGCATCATGTTATGCTTTAGCTATTTGAAAAATAGCAGATCTACAAGCTCATATCGCGCCACCGAGTGGCGCGATACGAGCTTGTAGGTCTGCTATTTTTTGAAAAATCGAAGAGCGACTGACATTTTTAGAATCTGATCTCAGGTCAGAATGGGTTAATCAGACCAGTGTGTGTCCGGTGGAAACCTCGTATGAATCTGATCTCAGGTCAGAATGGGTTAAGGGCAGTCCATACTGTCTCCGACCACCAAACTTTTCGTCTGAAAGCTCCGGTACAACTACAACATGAGGTCACTCGCAACTTCTGAAACGCATTCCTCCGAATTTTTGTTCTGAAAGCTGCACTCCCAGATGTTGTGACTCTCCGAACTCTACTTCGGAGAAAAAAAAAAAAAGTCTGATCTTTCCGACCAAAGGTTCGGTGGTCGGGGAGACAGTATGGACTGCCCTTTATTTAGTCCCCCTGAATATGCCGAATCCCCTGAGATTGTACCTGCTCTCTCCAGCCTCGAACAGCTCCTGGACACAGGGCGGAAGCAGTCTGTTATGTGCTTTATACATTATAACTGCTGTTGAGAGGTCTACCAGATCATGCCATTGTAGGGTGTGTGACTGAATAAAAAGTGGATTTGTTTGGTGTGTAATAATCGGCGTGATTTATTCGGGTTGCTTTTCTTTTGTCTCCCAGGTTGTAAGATCAAGGCTCTGCCCACCACTGTTTATAATTCGGGTTGCTTTTCTCTTGTCTCCCAGGTTGTAAGATCAAGGCTCTGCCCACCACTGTTTATAATTCGGGTTGCTTTTCTCTTGTCTCCCAGGTTGTAAGATCAAGGCTCTGCCCACCACTGTTTATAATTCGGGTTGCTTTTCTCTTGTCTCCCAGGTTGTAAGATCAAGGCTCTGCCCACCACTGTTTATAATTCGGGTTGCTTTTCTCTTGTCTCCCAGGTTGTAAGATCAAGGCCCTGCGCGCCAAGACCAACACCTACATCAAGACCCCGGTACGCGGCGAGGACCCCGTGTTCATCGTGACCGGGCGCCGCGAGGACGTGGAGATGGCCAAGCGGGAGATCGTGTCGGCCGCCGAGCACTTCTCCATGATCCGCGCCTCGCGCTGCAAGGCCGGGGGCGGCGGCGCCGGAGGGCCCGGGGGCGCGGCAGGGACCGGTGGGGCCGGGCCGGGGTCCCTGCCCGGACCCCCGCACCTCCCTGGACAGACCACCATACAGGTAAGGTAACCCCCTAGCCTTCTGGGCTCATGGTCCGTCCGGTCGGGAGTCGGATGATATCGTCACGTCATGTTGTGGTCATTGTTTTGTAGTCATTGTGTTGTAGTCGTCAGGATGATATCGTTACGTCATGTTGTAGTATTGTTTTGTAGTCATCAGGATGATATCGCTACGTCATGTTGTAGTCATTGTTTTGTAGTCATTGTTTTGTAGTCGTCAGGATGATATCGTTACATCTGTTTGTAGTCATTGTTTTGTAGTCATCAGGATGATATCGCTATGTCATGTTGTAGTCATTGTTTTGTAGTCGTCAGGATGATATCGTTACATCTGTTTGTAGTCATTGTTTTGTAGTCATCAGGATGATATCGCTATGTCATGTTGTAGTCATTGTTTTGTAGTCATTGTTTTGTAGTCGTCAGGATGATATCGTTACATCTGTTTGTAGTCATTGTTTTGTAGTCATCAGGATGATATCGCTACGTCATGTTGTAGTCATTGTTTTGTAGTCATTGTTTTGTAGTCATCAGGATGATATCGTTACGTCATGTTGTAGTCATTGTTTTGTAGTCATTGTTTTGTAGTCATCAGGATGATATCGTTACATCATGTTGTAGTCATTGTTTTGTAGTCATTGTTTTGTAGTCATCAGGATGATATCGTTACATCATGTTGTAGTCATTGTTTTGTAGTCATCAGGATGATATCGTTACGTCATGTTGTAGTCATTGTTTTGTAGTCATCAGGATGATATCGTTACATCATGTTGTAGTCATTGTTTTGTAGTCATTGTTTTGTAGCCATCAGGATGATATCGTTACGTCATGTTGTAGTCATTGTTTTGTAGTCATCAGGATGATATCGTTACATCATGTTGAATTCATTGTTTTGTAGTCATCAGGATGATATCGTTACATCATGTTGAATTCATTGTTTTGTAGTCATCAGGATGATATCGTTACGTCATGTTGTAGTCATTGTTTTGAAGTCATCAGGATGATATCGTTACGTCATGTTGTAGTCATTGTTTTGTAGTCATCAGGATGATATCGTTACGTCATGTTGTAGTCATTGTTTTGAAGTCATCAGGATGATATCGTTACATCATGTTGAATTCATTGTTTTGTAGTCATCAGGATGATATTGTTACATCATTGTTTTGAAGTCATTGTTTTGTTGTTGTTTTGTCACCTGGAACAACATATTTTCAAATGGGGGTTGGTGGCCAATTACAATATCATTTTTGGGGGGTCCTTGACATGAAATATTGAGCACCACCGATATAGAAACATGAGGTATTTCAGAAGACTATATTTAACTTCGACGTCGGGCCTAAATGGGTTAAGCCATAATTGTCCTACCCAGCAGCAACAGAGGCCCGTTGTGTTGTGGATGAGAAGCTCATTCATTCACAAGATATATAAATAAATATCAACACATGAACAGAATAAAAGTCCAGAAATAGAAGTGACTGCAGAAATGATTTACTATATTATTTCCCCTTGGCTCACATGTCTCTAAAATGGGGCATGTGTACCCCCTAGCGGTGGGCAGAGGGTACTGCCGGTGTATGTGAGGCTAATATGGTTTCCTCTCCGGGTTCGGGTTCTTGGAAAGGCCCCCCAGCCACTGCGTTAGTTTTACTGAGGTTAGGTTTAGGTATAGTTTACTGAGGTTTTGGTTTAGGTATAGTTTACTGAGGTTAGGTTTAGGTATAGTTTACTGAGGTTAGGTTTAGGTATAGTTTTACTGAGGTTAGGTTTAGGTATAGTTTTACTGAGGTTAGGTTTAGGTATAGTTTTACTGAGGTTTTTGTTTACTTATAGTTTTACTGAGGTTAGGTTTAGGTATAGTTTACTGAGGTTAAGGTTAGGTTTAGGTATAGTTTTACTGAGGTTAGGTTTAGGTATAGTTTTACTGAGGTTAAGGTTAGGTTTAGGTATAGTTTTACTGAGGTTAGGTTTAGGTATAGTTTACTGGGGTTAGGTTTAGGTATAGTTTTACTGAGGTTAGGTTTAGGTATAGTTTTACTGAGGTTAGGGTTAGGTTTAGGTATAGTTTTACTGAGGTTAGGGTTAGGTTTAGGTATAGTTTTACTGAGGTTAAGGTTAGGGTTAGGTTTAGGTATAGTTTTACTGAGGTTAGGGGTAGGGTTAGGTGTAGGCTGTCAATCACAGCGACTGGCCAGTCACAGCGCACCATTTACTCAAACCTGGAGAGGATACCATATTAGCGTATGTGAGAGGACAATTGCATCTTTTACATTTTTAATGATCAAATTAACCTGTCATTGTCAACGGGAATTCAACGTTTGTGTTGGACACAAAGTTTGTCACCCCTGAACATAGTTCAGGGGTGGCTGTGCAGAAGGCCCTGTCTGTCACCCATTTTGGGGCGGGAACCCCTTTTGGTGTTTAAGCGTTATGTTATACTTTAGCTATTGAAAAATAGCAGATCTACAAGTTCATACCGCGCTATAAACTTGTAGGTCTGCTATTTTTGAAAAATCGTGAAAACTTGCCTTTTTTGAGAACCACTGATAGAGAAACATACGGTTTTTCAGAAAACTGAACATTTCTTTTAATTTTCGACGTTGGGCCTAAATGGGTTAAAGCTGCATATAGGCCCCTTAAAAAACAAAACTTAAATATAAAATATATATTTTTTTAAAGTACTTTCTGTTCTTTGAGGCTGTAATAGTTTAGTTTACATCAGCGATATTTGTAGACGTTGCAGTAACAACATGTAACTCTAGTGTCTAATGTGTATGTTTAAAATAAATCCCAGATTGGGCCTCAACGGTGGGATCAGTTGACCAGAATCCTCACAGTGCTTTCTGCTGTACTTCCAATAGAGCGTCGCAGCCCCGCCCCCTCGAGAGACCCGGAAAGTAAATCCCCGTTCATTTTCCTCATAGACTTCTCAGAAAGTATTTATTTAAAGACGTTTACGCCGCGGACAAAGCAACTTTTGTCGTGACAAATAATGACAAACAAATGCAATTTTTCGGGCTGAACAAATAATTTGAAAGAAGAAGAAAACTGCACTTTTTTTTGTTTTTGTTTTTTTGTTGTTTGTCTTCTTTGTAATTTTTTGTTTGGTCCAAAATATTGTGTTTGTTGTCATGATTATACGGTCTTTAAATAAATACGTTTTGAATTGTCTATGGGAAAAATGCATTGGGAACTTTCATGTTGTAGTCATTGTTCTGTAGTCATCAGGATGATATCGTTACATCATGTTGTAGTCATTGTTTTGTAGTCATCAGGATGATATCGTTACGTCATGTTGTAGTATTGTTTTGTAGTCATCAGGATGATATCGTTACGTCATGTTGTAGTCATTGTTTCGTAGTCATCAGGATGATATTGTTACGTCATGTTGTAGTCATTGTTTTGAAGTCATCAGGATGATATCGTTATGTCATGTTGTAGTCATTGTTTTGAAGTCATCAGGATGATATCGTTACATCATGTTGTAGTCATTGTTTCGTAGTCATCAGGATGATATCGTTACGTCATGTTGTAGTCATTGTTTTGTAGTCATGAGGATGATATCGTTACGTCATGTTGTAGTCATTGTTTTGTAGTCATCAGGATGATATCGTTACGTCATGTTGTAGTCATTGTTTTGTAGTCATCAGGATGATATCGTTACGTCATGTTGTAGTATTGTTTTGTAGTCATCAGGATGATATCGTTACGTCATGTTGTAGTCATTGTTTTGTAGTCATCAGGATGATATCGTTACGTCATGCTGTAGTCATTGTTTTGTAGTCATCAGGATGATATCGTTACGTCATGTTGTAGTATTGTTTTGTAGTCATCAGGATGATATCGTTACGTCATGTTGTAGTCATTGTTTCGTAGTCATCAGGATGATATTGTTACGTCATGTTGTAGTCATTGTTTTGTAGTCATCAGGATGATATCGTTACATCATGTTGTAGTCATTTTTTGTAGTCATCAGGATGATATCCTTACGTCATGTTGTAGTCATTGTTTTGTAGTCATGAGGATGATATCCTTACGTCATGTTGTAGTCATTGTTTTGTAGTCATGAGGATGATATCGTTACGTCATGTTGTAGTCATTGTTTTGTAGTCATCAGGATGATATCGTTACGTCATGTTGTAGTCATTGTTTTGTAGTCATCAGGATGATATCATTACGTCATGTTGTAGTCATTGTTTCGTAGTCATCAGGATGATATCGTTACGTCATGTTGTAGTCATTGTTTTGTAGTCATCAGGATGATATCGTTACGTCATGTTGTAGTATTGTTTTGTAGTCATCAGGATGATATCGTTACGTCATGTTGTAGTATTGTTTTGTAGTCATCAGGATGATATCGTTACGTCATGTTGTAGTCATTGTTTCGTAGTCATCAGGATGATATTGTTACGTCATGTTGTAGTCATTGTTTTGTAGTCATCAGGATGATATCGTTACATCATGTTGTAGTCATTTTTTGTAGTCATCAGGATGATATCGTTACGTCATGTTGTAGTCATTGTTTTGTAGTCATAGGCGTGTGTGCGTCTCTCTCTCTCTCTCTCTCTCTCTCTCTCTCCCCAGGTGCGGGTGCCCTACCGGGTGGTGGGGCCCAAGGGGGCCACCATCATATATTTATGGGTGTGTCTCTCTCTCTCTCTCCCCCCCCCAGGTGCGTGTGCCCTACAGGGTGGTGGGCCTGGTCGTAGGGCCCAAGGGGGCCACCATCATATATTTATGGGTGTGTCTCTCTCTCTCTCTCTCTCCCCAGGTGCGGGTGCCCTACAGGGTGGTGGGCCTGGTCGTAGGGCCCAAGGGGGCCACCATCAAGCGCATCCAGCAGCAGACCCACACCTACATCGTGACCCCCTCCAGGGAGAAGGACCCCGTGTTCGAGGTGACCGGCATGCCGGAGAACGTTGACCGCGCCCGCGAGGAGATCGAGACGCACATCACGCTGCGGACCGGCGCCTTCGTGGACCTCCAGGTATGGGACGGGACCACGTGAAAACAACAATAGATATATATAAGAAAGCTAGATGGCTCTAGACCCGCGCTCTGGCCAATGGAGAGCGACGTTGCTACGTGGCAGCCATCTTACCTCGGGGCAGCATAACATTGTGTCTATGGGCCGTGTACTTTTAAATAACCACTCATAACATTGTGTCTATGGGGCGTGTACTTTTAAATAACCACTCATAACATTGTGTCTATGGGGCATGTACTTTTAAATAACCACTCATAGCATTGTGTCTATGGGGCATGTATACTTTTAAATAACCACTCATAGCATTGTGTCTATGGGGCATGTATACTTTTAAATAACCACTCATAGCATGGTGTCTATGGGGCATGTATACTTTTAAATAACCACTCATAGCATTGTCTATGGGGCATGTATACTTTTAAATAACCACTCATAGCATTGTCTATGGGGCATGTATACTTTTAAATAACCACTCATAGCATTGTCTATGGGGCATGTATACTTTTAAATAACCACTCATAGCATTGTCTATGGGGCATGTATACTTTTAAATAACCATAGCTTTCTCAATTTTCAACCGATTTTCAAACGGTTTGGTTTGTTATAAACGTCAGAGTCGTCCGCATACTTATATGCTTTTTTCTGAGGTTCATATAAAAAACAACATTAAGCTGATAAGCGAGCCATCTAGCCTTTATATTATGTCTATGGGCTGGTACGATACCGTTATTGTTAGCGTTTTTTTTCTTCTTCTTCTTATCACGATAATAACGACTATGGTCCCGACACCCCTACCTCCTTCCACCACCAGGGGGACAACGACTTCCACAGCAACGGCACCGACGTCAGCCTGGAGGGTCTGGGGGCGTTGAGCGGAGGCCTGGGGGCGGCGCTCTGGTCCCGGGCCACCAATCACCATCCTGCTAGCGCTGCCGCCGCCGCCGCCGCCGGCTCAGCCCCGCCCCCTGCCCCCCCTCCCCCTCCTCCTCCCCCCCCTCCTCCCATGATGCACCACTCCTCCTCGTCGTCCTCCTCCTCGGGACGGAAGCTGTCGGCCTCGGCCTCCACCTATCACCACGCAGCAGCGGAGGGAGGCTCCGCCTCCACCTACCACCACGCAGCGGATGGATACAACAGCGCCTCCCGCTGCTCAAGGTCGGAATTTTCTCTTTTTTTTCTCCATTTTAGTTTAGTTTTACTTCGTTTTGAATATATATATATTTTTTTATTTCAAATTCGGTTCAGTTTATAATTCGTTTTTTCTTTTCTTTTTTGCGGATTTGCTAGGTTTTAGCTTTTTTTTTAGCTTTTTTTTTAAAATGCTAATGGTTTAAGTTTGTTTTTTATTCGTTTTTTTGTTTTTTTAATGCAATACAATATAATTATTTGTCGGTTGCAGCATTGAAAAGGTAAGTATTGTGTAACAGAAGAAGATGGCATTTAAAATGTTTTTTATTTAAATTACACTTGAGCCACAAACGAAAAGGAAGGACACTTTGTCTATAATTACAGTTGGTGTTTGTTAGTTCTGTAAACACACACAATACAGTTTCAGATAGTTGTTGTTTATTTTTGTATTTATTTTTTTAATTTTAGTTGTGGTTATTTAGTTAGTTTTGGTCAGAGCCATCTAATAGCAGAGTTAGGACATTGAGGGGGCAGAAACCCAGAACCATCTAATAGCAGAGTTAGGACATTGAGGGGGCAGAAACCCAGAGCCATCTAATAGCAGAGTTAGGACATTGAGGGGGCAGAAACCCAGAGCCATCTAATAGCAGAGTTAGGACATTGAGGGGGCAGAAACCCAGAGCCATCTAATAGCAGAGTTAGGACATTGAGGGGGCAGAAACCCAGAGCCATCTAATAGCAGAGTTAGGACATTGAGGGGGCAGAAACCCAGAACCATCTAATAGCAGAGTTAGGACATTGAGGGGGCAGAAACCCAGAGCCATCTAATAGCAGAGTTAGGACATTGAGGGGGCAGAAACCCAGAGCCATCTAATAGCAGAGTTAGGACATTGAGGGGGCAGAAACCCAGAGCCATCTAATAGCAGAGTTAGGACATTGAGGGGGCAGAAACCCAGAGCCATCTAATAGCAGAGTTAGGACATTGAGGGGGCAGAAACCCAGAGCCATCTAATAGCAGAGTTAGGACATTGAGGGGGCAGAAACCCAGAACCATCTAATAGCGGAGTTAGGACATTGAGGGGGCAGAAACCCAGCCTGAACTGAGACAAGCTGGAGTTGGAAATACATTGTTTTCAACGAGGGCGGCGCAAATAACAGCTATTTTTTAAGCATGTGTGCAACATGACAACTGTTTTTAAAGTATTGTACAGTAACAAGTAAAGTCTCTTTAATGTTTATGTTGTACTATTACTACAAAACAATCTAAAATAAAAGGGATTTAAGATCATTAAAGCTGGGCTGTTGCCCTTTGAGTCCAATGCATTTCTGCCTACTTCCTAATAGAAGTCTATGTAACGATAATGAACTTTATTTATATAGCACCTTTCAGAGCAAGTACAAGTACAAGGTTAAAAAAACAACAAACAACATATAGCAAATCAAGGGCAGTTTAAAAACTAGAAACATAAAGAAAAGAAGACAACATAGCAACAGTTAAAAATGAACAATCTCCTATATAAAGGGTAAAAAACATTCTGTGTAAAGGTGAGTTTTCAAAAGTGACTTAAAGGACAACTTTAGTTTTTTTCAACCATGGTTCATGTTTTAGGTTGTCATTAGAGAAAGTAATAGTTGAGTGTTATTATTATTTTTTTTCATTTGCTGCTTTCTTTCGTTTTAGGGATTTTAGCTCTTTTTGACAGGGGGGCGGGGGCATTCGGGCATGTCAAAAACTGCTAAAATCCCCAAAACAAAAGAAAGCAGCAATTGAAAGAAAATTAACACTCATATTTTACTTTCTCTAATAACAACCTAAAACATGAACCTTGGTTGAAAAAAACTAAAGTTTAAACACAGGCACAGATGGTGCTAACCTTACATGCACCGGTAGAGCATTCCATAGTCTGCAGGGTGCCCGGGCGGCAAAGGCCCAACCACCTCTGGTGACAAGGTTCGTCCTATAGGGATCTCTAGTAGGGCCTTATCTGAAGATGTGAGGGTGCGTTTAGATTTAGGTGGGGACAGCATTTCTAGGATGTAGGTACGGTAGGGGCCAGTCCGTTTTAGGGTTTATAGGTGAAAAGTAAAAATGTAAAGTCGCATCTGGCGCTCACCGGCATGTAGGAGAGCCTCCATTGGACTGAAGCCCCATGAAGTGAACGCAGAGTTTGCGTAACTCTGTCTATATCTAAGGCTCTGGTTTTGGTTTAACCCATTCTGGGGCGGGAACCCCTTTTGGTGTTAGCATTATGCTATGCTTTAGCTATTGAAAAATAGAAGATCTACAAGCTCATAGAGCTACGAGCTTGTAGGTCTGCTATTTTTTTTTAAATCGAAGAACGACTGACATAGAAACATAGCTTTTTCAGAAAACTGTCACAGGATGTAGAAGACATTTTTAGAATCTGATCTCAGGTCAGAATGGGTTTTAACTGTAATGACCTTTTGACCCCTTTGCAGAGCCGCGGATGGCGCCAGCCCCACCAGTCCGTTCAGCACGGGCTCTGGAGGAGGGGGAGGCGGCTTCACCTTCGGGGGCGGAGACTCTACGCCGGGAGGAGGAGGAGGGGGAGGGGAGGAGCTAGGGGGCGGCGGCGGCTTCGAGTTCAGCGCCGCCAACATCTGGGCGCCGTTCTCCGCCGCTGGCAAAGGCTCCTCCTCCTCCAACCCCGCCTCCTCCTCCTGCTCCTCGTCCAATCAGCCGCCGCTCCGGCGCAACAGCAGCGGGCTGAGCGGAGGAGGAGGAGGAGGAGGGGGCGTGGTCACGCCGCGCCTCTCTCCCACGCTGCCCCAGGACGGCGGCTGCTGCCCCGCCCCCCTGGCGGGCGGCGCCGTAGCGGGCGGGGGCGGGGCCATCATCATGGATCACCCCATGGCGCGTCGCGCTCAGAGCGACCCCCTCAGCACGCTGGCCTGGCTGCAGGTTAGTTCCTGGTTCCGCCCTGTGTTACTGGAATAAAACCACTGTAGTTTCTCAACACAACTTTATCGTCAGCGCTCCAAACAGTATCACAACATCCGGTTATATCCGGTTTGTGATCCACCGGTATTCCCTTTAAGGAGAATTCCATGCTAGAAGGCTTTCTTACCTTTCTTTGTAGTTGTTACGTCCCCACCAAAGAGGTCCAGGTGTTATTTTGTGCAAAAGCTCCTTTTTGGCTATTTCCCCTACCATAAGCCCTCAATGAATTGCATTGAATTGAATGGGGCTATGGGGTGTTGTGCTAATTTGCTTATTTCCATCGCTCAAAATTATATATATTTTGTATATATCCTCTCTTCATAATGTAAATAATATCCCAAGCGGCACACTTTACTACTTATTTTGATGGAAATAAGCGAATTAGCACAACACCCCATAGCCCCATTCAATTCCCATTCAATTCAATGCAATTCATTGAGCGATTATGGTAGGGGAAATAGCCAACCTTTTTGGTGGGGACGTAACAACTACAAAGAAAGGTAAGAAAGCCTTCTAGCATGGAATTCTCCTTTAAAGTCACCGTGCATCACATAACACACACACACACACACACTCACTGGAAATAGTCAACAGGGAAGAACATTAACTTAACACGCCCTGCCCACCTCTTCAGACTCCATCTTAGCCCCGTAGTCTGAGATCCACCTCTTCAGACTCCATCTTAGCCCCGTAGTCTGAGACCCACCTCTTCAGACTCCATCTTAGCCCCGTAGTCTGAGACCCACCTCTTCAGACTCCATCTTAGCCCCGTAGTCTGAGACCCACCTCTTCAGACTCCATCTTAGCCCCGTAGTCTGAGACCCACCTCTTCAGACTCCATCTTAGCCCCGTAGTCTGAGACCCACCTCTTCAGACTCCATCTTAGCCCCGTAGTCTGAGACCCACCTCTTCAGACTCCATCCTAGCCCCGTAGTCTGAGACCCACCTCTTCAGACTCCATCTTAGCCCCGTAGTCTGAGATCCACCTCTTCAGACTCCATCTTAGCCCCGTAGTCTGAGATCCACCTCTTCAGACGCCATCTTAGCCCCGTAGTCTGAGACCCACCTCTTCAGACTCCATCTTAGCCCTGTAGTCTGAGATCCACCTCTTCAGACTCCATCTTAGCCCCGTAGTCTGAGATCCACCTCTTCAGACTCCATCTTAGCCCCGTAGTCTGAGATCCACCTCTTCAGACGCCATCTTAGCCCCGTAGTCTGAGATCCACCTCTTCAGACGCCATCTTAGCCCCGTAGTCTGAGATCCACCTCTTCAGACTCCATCTTAGCCCCGTAGTCTGAGATCCACCTCTGTTTTTGGCCGCAGAAAATGTTCTATTTTAGTTTTAGTCTCTTGAATAGTGTTCGTTTAGTGTTTGTCGCCCGTAATTCTTTTTAGTGTTAATCTAGTTTTAGTCGACAAAATCTACAGTTGATTTTGTCGACTAAAATGTATTTTGACGGGCCTTGATGCCGTCGTAATGGGTGATTTTACACTTACAGATCTGATATTTTCAGCATGCAACCAAGTGTAAAATGACTTGTCTTTTACTTGTACTGGATCTCTTGTCCACTAGTTTTACATTTTTTTTTAGTCATATTTACATTTTAGTCTAGTTATTTTAGTCATCATGGCTTAGTTTTCATTTAGTTTTCATCTAGTTTTCATCAGTGGAAAAAGGTAGTCGACGAACATTTTTCGTCATAGTTTTAGTCTACGAAAAACAACTCTTCAGACTCCATCTTAGCCCGTAGCACTTGCCCTAGCCTCGACGACCTTACAGGCGTATGCAAAGGCTCAACTTTATGTCATTTAGATAGCAGTTTATGTAGACATAGCACTAGCTTTTTTTTATGTATACAGTATAATAGCATTGTATGTAGACCTAGCCAGGTGTTATTTTGTGCAAAAGCGCATTATTGGCTATTTCCCCTACCATAAGCCCTCAATGAATTGCATTGAATTGAATGGGGCATTGGGGTGTTGTGCTAATTCGCTTATTTCCATCGCTCAAAAATCTTTCTTCTTTTGTTGTATATATCCTCTCTATGTAAATAGTATTCCAAGCGGCTACTTATTACTACATATTATATAATATAACTAGCTATATATAATATTAATAACTACTTTACTACTTATTTCGATGGAAATAAGTGAAGTGGCACAAACACCCAACGGCCCGTTGAGGGCTTATATTACAAATATAGGTAAGAAAACCTGATAGTATGAGATTCTCCTTTAACCCCTTTTGGTGTTTTAAACTTTAGCTATTGGAAAATATCAGATCTACAAGCTCATAGCGCGCCACCGAGTGGCGCGCTACGAGCTTGTAGGTCTGCTATTTTTTTTAAATCGAAGAACAACTGACATAGAAACATAGCTTTTTGACTGGTGCAACCACTCCCCTACAACCAGCAATGTCCGTGCGTATCTATGTATCAGTGGTCATGAGCACGAGTATATATCTTATTAGTACCAGTAGGCAGGGCTCCAGACTAACTTTTTTCACCACCGTCCCGGAACCGTCCCAAAACACAATTTGAACCGTCCCGAAGTAAATGTATACCGTCCCGGGAAAAAAAAGTACAAAAAAAGCACCACTCAAATTGTTAAAATTAATAACTGTATTCCTATTGTAATAGAAATACAATTAAGCCAAACAAATAATGTACTGCATGCATTGAATACATGCAGTACATTATTTGTTTGGCTTCATGTTTCTTCTGTAGATACACTGATTCAGTCAAAATGCTCCCAGATGAAAAATAGGGCTTGGTTAAAAATGTTAATCGAATGAATCAGAGGCTTTGTAATTGCACCACTCAGTTCACACGGGTGTGATTTTTCAGAGAACTGTCAGGATGTATAGAAGACATTTTTTAGAATCTGATCTCAGGTCAGAATGGGTTTTAATACATCCTAAATGTCTGTATTCCAGGGTGGCGTTGGTGTTCCGGGGAGCGGCGGCTCCTTCTCCGGGGCGTCCAGCTCCAGCTCGGGGGGCTCGTCGACGGGCTACTCGTCCTGCTCGGCCTCCTCGCTGCCCGGAGGCTCGCCCACCGACTCGGAGGGCGGCGGGGGAGGGGCCAGCGGCATGGCCGCCATGATGCTGAGCCGGCTGAAGGCCGGCGTGGGGCCGGCGGTGGGCGCCGGCGGGGGGCCGGGCCTGGTGGGCATCGGCCCCGCCGGCGCCATCATCAACAGGTATGGACGGTTGTTTCTTTAACCCATTTTGGGGCAGGAACCCCTTTTGGTGTTAGCATTATGTTATGCTTTAGCTATTGAGAAATAGCAGATCTACAAGTGATCTACAAATCGATAAGGTGCTCGTTATCAATACACATTAACGAGCTCCATCGCTAGACGTGACTCTATTTTGTCGACAGATCTGATCTAATCTAATCTATCTCTTGGACAGAGACTGCTTTGTGTATCTAATCTAATCTATCTCTTTGACAGAGACTGCTTGTGTATCTAATCTAATCTAATCTATCTCTTGGACAGAGACTGCTTTGTGTGTATCTAATCTAATCTAATCTATCTCTTGGACAGAGACTGCTTCGTGTGTATCTAATCTAATCTAATTTATCTCTTTGACAGAGACTGCTTGTGTATCTAATCTAATCTATCTCTTGGACAGAGACTGCTTCGTGTGTATCTAATCTAATCTAATTTATCTCTTTGACAGAGACTGCTTGTGTATCTAATCTAATCTATCTCTTGGACAGAGACTGCTTCGTGTGTATCTAATCTAATCTAATTTATCTCTTTGACAGAGACTGCTTGTGTATCTAATCTAATCTAATCTATCTCTTTGACAGAGACTGCTTCGTGTGTATCTAATCTAATCTATCTCTTGGACAGAGACTGCTTCGTGTGTTTCTAATCTAATCTAATCTATCTCTTCGACAGAGACTGCTTCGTGTGTATCTAATCTAATCTAATCTATCTCTTCGACAGAGACTGCTTCGTGTGTATCTAATCTAATCTAATATATCTCTTCGACAGAGACTGCTTCGTGTGTATCTAATCTAATCTAATATATCTCTTCGACAGAGACTGCTTCGTGTCTATCTAATCTAATCTAATCTAATTATCTCTTGGACAGAGACTGCTTCGTGTGTTGCTAATCTAATCTAATCTATCTCTTGGACAGAGACTGCTTCGTGTGTATCTAATCTAATCTAATCTAATCTATCTCTTGGACAGAGACTGCTTCGTGTCTATCTAATCTATCTCTTGGACAGAGACTGCTTCGTGTCTATCTAATCTATCTCTTGGACAGAGACTGCTTCGTGTGTATCTAATCTAATCTATCTCTTCGACAGAGACTGCTTCGTGTGTTTCGAGAGTGAGGTGACCGCTGCGTTGGTGCCCTGCGGCCACAACCTGTTCTGCATGGACTGCGCGGGCCAGATCTGCCAATCAGCGGAGCCCGAGTGTCCCGTGTGCCACACCCCCACCACGCAATGCATCCGCATCTTCTCCTAATGCCCCGCCCCCCAGGAGGCTGAGCCACACCCCCAATCCGTAGGAGGAGGAGGGGCTTAGTTGTCTTACTGCGGTAACAAAAATAAAAGACATGTTTTTTGGGGCTCGTCCGGATTGGGGAAGGACCGACCGAGATTTCTTCGCGCGCACACGAACCGTGAAAAATGCATTAATAACAGATGATGATGACACTATATGGATGTTTGATTTATTGCCAATAACTATGTCAAGATTAATAATAATAATAATAATTACAATAATAATAATAATTACTTGTTCTCTTGAGTGAAGACCATTTAGCTGGCCTGCCGAGGCAGAAGCTGTGAGGATATTTACGGACGCTTTTGTCACGACGTTGCCTCGCAGAAGGAAACCAGTGTCTTATCTTTATTCAGGCCTTTCGTTTTCTGGGCCGCGGTCAGCACACACACAGCGCCACAAAATAGTGGCTGACCCGGGATCAGCACACGCGGCGCCACATAGTGGCTGACCTGGGGTCAGCACACACAGCGCCACATAGTCCATAGTCTGCTGGCCCCGGCCACTCTCTCTCTCTCTCTCTCTGTGTCTCCGTTGTGTTCTGACTTCTTCAAGATGTCTTCTCTTCCTTCTTTCACTCACTAACTAAGCCTCTTTTTCCCTCCCTTTTCCTCCTTCTTCTGGCCTCTTTTTGTACTTAGCGAGATATTTTTCGACGAAGCCGCGCTGTCGGCCCCGTGTGCACTTTTTTCTACTCATTTCCTCGTTTTTCTTTCTTTCTCGTGGTAACTTCGGGGTCGGGAGGGGAACCGTCGGCCCACCGGCGTTGAAACGCCGTCCGTCCCGCTCTGCTGCGCCTCCTTCTGCGATCGTTCTGTTGTCGTTGTTTTTTTTATCGTGAAGCGTTTTACTTCATACGCTGTGGTTATCCTTCGCCTCGGGGACGTGTTTTAGCTCGACTCAAAGCCCGGCGAGGAGGAGGAGGAGGAGTGAAGATAGCCGCCGTCTCTTAACGAACTTAGATTCACATCCGCGGGTTCTTAGTTTTATTTTTTTTAGCGCCACACAAATATGAAGACGTTTCTTAAGTCTCCATTGATTCTACGTGAATGAGGGAGCAAATAGGAGAGAAAGTGGAATGTAACTCTTATACGTTCACTAAAAATCACCTTAAAGGATTAAAAGAATAAAATGTTTTTTGTACACTAAAACGTTGACTACCCCCCCCCCCCCCCCCCCCCCCCCAACGCTGTGAAAAACCCTGTGGCTATCGTTTTTTTTTTCACGATCGGGGGAAAAAAAACTTGATTTTAATAATCTAATGTTTGAAGGAATGTTGTCAGTTTTCTCCTATTCCTTTTCGGTTTGCCTGACAATCTTATCTGCATCTCTCTTCCTGCTCGAAACGAGCCCAGTGTTGCGCTCACTTATGTATGCGTGCGTGCGTGCGTGCGTCCGTGTGCGTGCGTGTGAGAGAGAGAGAGAGAGAGAGAGAGAGAGAGAGTCAGGGTAGATTTGAATGCACATCGTGATGTGTTAGAGATAATGGTTATGATTCCTACACGAGGACACATTGGTGTGTTTGGATTAAGATGACTTGAGGTCTGGGGTTCGAATCCCCCCCCCCCCCCCCCCCTGTCCTCTGAACCAATGGGAACTTGGAGGAAGCAGTGAATCCATCCACCCCCCCACCCCCCCTGTCTGTTACACTTAGATAGAGTTTTATCCAGTGTGTGTGTGTGTGTGTGTGGTCTTTTTAAGAAACGTTTTTGTACTCTTTTAAGTGACTTTGTGACATGTTGTGTACATCGTCGTTGTGTCGGCTTCACGGCGTCGTGTTGACAACGGGCCATCTCCTCGCACGCCTCGACTGTCGGGTCCTTCTGGAGACGGCGGCGGTGGTGGTGGTGGTGGTGGGGGGGGGGGTGACGGGAGGGGGGGGGGGGGGGGTGATGTTGAGGCGACGCGGGGCTGGTGTTAACCCATTCTGAACGGGAACCCATTTTGGTGTTGGCATCATGTCGTGCTTTAGCTATTGAAAAATAGCAGATCTACAAGCTCATATCGCGCCACCGAGTGGCGCGATATGAGCTTGTAGGTCTGCTATTTTTTTGAAAAATCGAAGAACGACTGACATTTTTTTAGAATCTGATCTCAGGTCAGAATGGGTTTAATCAGACCAGTGTGTGTGTGTGTGTCCGGTTGGAAACCTCGTATGAATCTGATCTCAGGTCAGAATGGTGTTAAGTCAGCCGTCGTCTTTTTCATGCACTGCAACCCCCCCCCCTCTCCCCCCTCCCACCTTCGCTCAATGAAAAGAATATGTTTATTTAGTGCATTTTCTTTTGTCTTCCACCCCCCCCCCCCCCAATCTAACACAGCCAAGCTGTATGGCACTCTCTCAGATGACCCACTGTACTCTCATCACTGTACTCTACTGTACTGTATAGACTAGTACAGTATCTGTATAGGCCGCGTTGACAGCTTGTTCTTTTGCTATTTTTTTTTTTTCTTTTTTAGAAATGGTGCTATCAATTCTGCCCCAATTTAGGGCATTTAGCAGACGCTCTTAATCCCGAGCGATTTACAGTAAGAAGCAACAACAACAACAACAACACATGGAAATACTGCAAATACATAAAAATGTAGTCATAAAGAATCCTAAGGATCTCTTATCTATGGAGATGTACTCCGTAGCGCATACACCTTTTCCATGTCAAGGACCCCCAAATTGACACTAATTAGTCCGCGGATCCCCATTTGAAAAATATATGCCTGGGACCCCCATAAGAGAAGATTATGACAGCTCTAGCAGTGATTCTCAACCCGTCTAATTTCAAGGACCCCCAGTTTGACATGCATAATAGTCTACGGACCCCCATTTAATGGCATTTCTATCTCTGGGACCCCCCGATTTATATTGTAAAATCAATGTAACAATTTAACTCTTGAGAGTTACAGACCCATAAGGGTCCATTTGGTTCCAAACTTTCATTTTAGCTGGGGACCCCCTGGGGGGTCCCTCAAGGACCCCTGGGGGGTCCCCGGACCCCACTCTGGGGAACCACTGCCATAGAGATGTACTCGCTCACGTGCACTATATGCGGACTCACGTGCACTATGTGGAGGAGAAGTCATTAGTTCTCAGGAGACTCGTCCTGTGTCGTTTCATTTTTAATTTTCTATCTTTTTCATAAGCTGCGTGCGAACGGGAGCCACTCATCTCATGAGCCTGTTGGCGTCGCGCAACCCGTCGGATTTAGAGAGTATGTTCCGTGTATTTCTTGGGTTTTTGTTTTAAAATAACGTGCGTGTCGGACATGTCGGACATGTTGGTGTGAGGATGGTTTAGAGTAGGTTTGTCGTCGTGGTCATGCGTGTAGTGTAGCGCTTCTTCCTTCCTTTGTTGTGAACCTTTTTATCCAATCGAGAGACAAAGCCATGACGACGGAATCGAATCAACGAAAACGGAAACGATCTCCAAACTGACTTTGACGCTTTAAGGGCTTCCTAAGATGCACTGCACCCAGACGGCTTCCTACGATGCACTGCACCCTACGATGCACTGCACTTAGACAGCTTCCTACGATGCACTGCACCCTACGATGCACTGCACTTAGACAGCTTCCTACGATGCACTGCACCCAGACAGCTTCCTACGATGCACTGCACCCAGACAGCTTCCTACGATGCACTGCACCCAGACGTCTTCATATGATGCACTGCACCCAGACGGCTTCATATGATGCACTGCACCCTACGATGCACTGCACCCAGGCGGCTTCCTACGATGCACTGCACCCAGGCGGCTTCATACGATGCACTGCACCCTACGATGCACTGCACCCAGACGGCTTCATACGATGCACTGCACCCAGACAGCTTCATACGATGCACTGCACCCTACGATGCACTGCACCCAGACGGCTTCATACGATGCACTGCACCCAGACAGCTTCATACGATGCACTGCACCCAGACGGCTTCCTACGATGCACTGCACCCTACGATGCACTGCACCCAGACAGCTTCCTACGATGCACTGCACCCAGACAGCTTCCTACGATGCACTGCACCCAGACGGCTTCCTACGATGCACTGCACCCAGACGTCTCTCCAGCTTCTCGTTCGTTGAGTGACGGAGACGGCCAGAATAATCAAATAGAATCCGTTAGTTTTTTTTAATGGCAGCTAGTAGCTTTCGGTCATCCAGGGCTTCCACAGACACTCTGATCGTGTTCCAATCCCAACAGCTGCAGAATGTCAAGCTAATTATTTATCTTTTCGCCGACCGGGCTACACCTGGTCATCTACACCTGGTCATCTACACCTGGTCATAGGTGTTCGACCGGGTTCCTCTTAAATGGTAAATGGTGCATTTACATAGCGCCTTTTATCCAAGGCGCTTTACATAGATTGTGCATCACATTCACCTATTCATACATCGATGGCGGCAGAAATCATGCAAGGCACCAACCTGCACATCAGGAGCAATTGGGGGTTCAGAGTCTTTGCTCAAGGACACTTCGACACTAACTCTGGGGGAGCTCACAGGGTTCGAACTGGCAACCTTGCGGTTACCATCCGGCCACTCTACCCCTGATCCACCGCCTGTGAATAAAGTACGGCCTGGTTTATGCTCCGTGGTAGAGCCAAGATGGCCGACCCGCGCGTTTTTGAGCTCGTAGAGCGGCCTAGTCATGGCGAGGGGGTGTGGCTGGTTAAACGAGGCCTGAGCGGCCGTACGGGCTTCCTCTTCAGAGGACGTTTCAGGTTTCCCTCCCTTGATGTATAATCGCAGATCGGACGGAAAGGGATCAGGAGTTTTGGAACGTTTAGGGAAGGAGGGATGATGACGCGTCCGACTTTTTGTTTAGAGCAGACGATTTGAAATGATAAAAAAAAACGGGAGGATAAGTTGCTGCTGCTGTTAAATAAATGGTGCTACAAAACGACCCCAGCCTAACTGGCCAGGAACGGACGGCGCTAACGAGCCTCGGCGCTTTGAACTGGTCAGCGTCTCTCCTCTCCGCCAGACGCCTGACCGGACGCTCGCTACGTTTACGTGTAGCGACTGACCGACGGACGGACGGACAAGGGGGGTGGGCGGGGCCTCTTCCTCCAACACACAGTTGATCTAATACGTGGCTGTCCTGGTTTAACACTGCAGTAGTGTGTGTGTGTGTGTGTGTGTGTGTGTGTGTGTGTGTGTGTTTCCTTTCCGACTTGAACGGTCGCAGTCCCGCGAGGCATGGGCAGCGCGGAGCAGCAGGAGGAGGAGCCAGGGATCAGCTGTCTGTAATTAGTGGGTCTCCGTTTCGCCCGGAGACTCGCGCCTATGGTGCTTCTTTTTAGTTTTTACGGTGCTTTTTATTTTACGGTGCAACTCCCTACTGAGGAACGAACCGTAATATCCGCTGGTTGTCGTACGCTAGGCTAGCTGTTACAGCAGCGCGCTAACCGAACACCTACCCGGGCTGTGATTGATTGGCCAGTAGCCACTTTTGAGTGGCAGTCGGGGGAACGCTCTCGCCCAGAACATGATTTACGTTTCTGTCCTTTATCGGGTCGCAAACTGGAACGGCTCTGAGTCGGTGAACTCAGTGAACTTCGCAGCGCACAAGTTTGCTTGAGACGGTCATGTTCATATAGTAGGCTAATATATTTAGGGCTCCATTTTCGCCCACCGCTAAACCCCTTATCCCTAAACTTCTTTTTCCATTTTTTACTATTTTGCAAAACATTTTTAAATAGTTAAAATGGCCAGTCTACAAGCTAGATTGGCAAGTTGAACTATTCAAAATGGCAAAGATCTTTAGGGATAAGGGGTTTAGCGGTGACGAATGGAGCCCTTAAAGTCTAAAAGTTGTTGGAGGCGAGAGGCATTTCCGCGTTGCCACAGAAGCGGGGGCGTGGTTATAAGCACAACCCGGGTGGGATTTGGAATGAAGCGGTGCAGCGCGGCACAAACGGTAATATCTGCTAGTTGTCGTATGCTAGGCTAGCACGTATGCTAGACTAGCCTGTATGCTAGGCTAGCCCGTATGCTAGGCTAGCTCGTATGCTAGGCTAGCCCGGCGCAGCAGAGCTTAGATACCCCCCCCCCCCTTTCCGAAACCCTCCACAGTGCACTTCCTCACCCTCGTTGCTGCCCTCCTGTGGAACGGTTGATGTACTGCGTACGTACACCAGGCGGGGCCACGGCACTTCAGATCCACATCGCCGCCATTTCTAAATGTCGGTTTCCATAAATCTTTGTGGGTTAATTGCCCAGCTCTGGTGTCTCGTTTAAAAACTGGCAATCCCCACCGCTGTCGCTGGAGTCAGGTGTGTGTGCGTGCGTGTGCGCATAGGTGTGTGTGCGTGCGTGTGAGAGGTTTCTAATGTCTGCATCGAGTTGGATTCTTCTAAAGCCATTCGGCTAAATGTCCAGAGTTTTGTTTATTTAAATTGAATGTTTTTTTTTTTAATTCAAAGAAATGAATGGTTGTCGAACATGCCATGGTGATTGGTGGATCTATAAAGATCACCACGACGCCCAAACCTCTGGCCAATCAGAGGCTGTTGCACCGCGACGACACCCAAACCTCTGGCCAATCAGAGTGATACCATTTTTAGGGTAATGTACAGTAGATTAGTTGTTTAAAAAAAAAAGAAAGAAAAACGTATTTAAAAAAAAAAAAAAAAAAAACAGAAAAAAAAAAAAAAAAGGAAAGGTACAGATATTCTCATACTGACTGCTGATTTTCTTTTCTTTTTTTTAAAGCTGAATGTCCCCCCCTCCCCCCCCTCCCCCCCCCCCCCCCCCATTCCCTCTGAAGGGGTTTGAAAACAGGGTTCCTTGAGGCATGCTAGCCAGTGACCTCTGGTGACCTCTGACGTTTATTTAATTTTTTTCACAACAAAGCGGGGGTGCGGAAAGGTCAGCGCCCCCCCCCCTCCCTCCCTCCCGCTCCCGCTTGTGTTTTGTTATATTTGTTTTGCTTTAATTCTTTTTGTATGCGGAACCAAAATGAAAAAACGTCAGCAAAGTTTTAAATATTTCAGGCATTTGACCTGTTATTGTGTGTGTGCGTGCGTGCGTGCGTGTGTAAATACCCCCTGAATACAATCATTTGGGAACGCGTTTTTCAACAAAAAATAAATTAAAAGTTTAAAAAGGACTTCAATTGAAGATAAGTGTAGTTTTTAAGAACATGTATCATTCTTTGTAAGTTAACCATCTGCATGTCTTCGAGCCGCCAGGCGTTAGATCGCCATTTTTAAGAGGAAAGAAGGAAAGACAAAAAGAAGAAAAAAAAAATACAAAAAAAGAAATACACTTTTTACACATTTTATTTTTACAATTTTATTTGCTTACCTAAATATCCCAGACAATAATGTGACCCTTTTTTTATTACTTCAAATTAATTTTATTTTATTTCTTTTTTTTAAATTTTCTTTATTTCCTGTGTACAACATATAAGCAATTTATAACAAAATGAGAAAAAAAAATTATTGAAGAAATTTTAAAATTGAAATATATTTTATTTGAAAGTTTATGGACCTTTTAACCGTGAGCTGGGAAAACATTGTATAATGCTATAATTTCAGCTGACTTGACGGTTATGAGATATGTATCAAGAGTTTTATTTTTTATGCTTCTTTAATAAAATCTTGTTTTTTTGTTTTTTTTTGTTTCATTTTTTTACTGTAAAACAATAATTCACTTGTGTCTGTCTTTATTTCTGGCCAGTTTTGGAACATACCTTCTTTTTTGAGTAGTGCAAACACTCCTATAGACAGCTATGTGGGTCCCTGGACCTGTCCCTGGGTCCCTTTGTCTGTCCCTGGGTAGCTGGGTCTGTCCGAGCACGAAAATAGCGTTTGTTCAGCACCAAGTGTCACTGTTGCACAGCAATTTACAATTTAGGCATTTAGCAGACACTTTTAATCCAGAGCGATTTACATTAAGCAAGAACAAAAAAGCATGGGAATGCATCACATAAAAACATTTATCATGAAACATGCGTAAGCTAAGAAAGTAACAGTGGAATATCTATATAATGAAACTACATTAACTATACTATGCTATACATATGTACTATGACATGCTATGACTACATACGTACAATACAATTATAGTGCTGTATACATAGCATGCTATAAGTCTGTATCAAATGCTATCTAAGTCTACAGAAATGCTATCTAAGGGGGGTGGGGTAAGTGCTATGGGCCATGATGGAGTCTAAAAAGGTGGGTTTTCAGACTACGGCGGAAGATTGGGAGTGATGCTGCAGTTCTGACTGCAATGGGAAGTGCATTCCACAGTTTTGGAGCCGGAAGGGAGAAGAGTTTGGGACGTGTGGAGCGTTGCAAACTAACACAGCCTAACACAGACACACAGGCCAGGGAGAAGGGCTAGTACAGTAAAGCACAAGTACAGTACAGCACCACTCACATCAGACGTGTCTGATTTTTCAGAACGACGAGGGCACCAGGAAATAATTCCCCGTTCATTTCCCCCCACAGATGTTTAAAAATGTATTTATTTAAAGACCTTTAAAAGCCTCGGGACAAAGCCAACAGCAGGCCTTTCTCGGCCCCACCTCTCTCCCATTGTTTATATGTGTTTTAGTTTCCAAGATGGCCACAGCACCAGGAGGGGTTGGCGTTACTATGGGCTGCGTTAAAGGTATATTCAGTGATTTCACTCAAAAAACCTTAGGTTTCGTTTTTGGCTGTGGGACCCAGCCTTTCGTCCAATCAGGATAGAGAGTCAAAAACGAAACCTAAGGTTTTTTTGACCCCCAGGGGTTAACTGGGGACAGGGAGGAACTCCTTATATGGCCAGCACACTCTATAGTAGGGAGGATTATCACAACAAAACAAAAAAATAAGTGATATTGAATTTGAAATCACTGAATATACCTTTAACAGAAAAGAAAGAAAATGTGTTTATTGTCATGTCAGTCCGAGGCTTTTAAAGGCCTATAATAATAATAATAAAACTTTTTTTGTATAGCACCTTTCATGACATGAAATGCAGCTCAAAGTGCTTTACAGAGCAATGGAGAAAAAAAGAAAAGCAAGGCATAAACATTAAAAAAACAAGAGCAGTAATGCAATACAGTGAGGACATGAATAACAAAAATAAATAAAAGATCAATTAAAAGCAAAATTAAGGGTGTAGAAGTGGGTCTTGAGCTGTGCTTTAAAAATGTCTACAGACCCCCGGCCCACACACGGACGTACAACACAATCTGTTCAGGCACCAATCAGCCAAAAAGGCTGTACAATAAAGCAGCGATCTCTCTCGACGTTTAAATGAAATGTTTTCAAGCCAAAACAAATAACTTGATTAACATGTCTTAATGACTGTTGGTAGGGTGTGTGTGTGTGTGTGTGTGTGTGTGTGTGCACGTGCCTGCGTGCAAGTGCTTGCTATGGACAGACTGCAAACCTGATTTTCGGCCGCCATCTAGTGTCCATCAGCAGTCACTGCATGCAGTGTTATGGTCCGTATATAATGAATCGTTTTTATTATTTTATTTAAAGTCCATAGCCTATATTATAGTGGTTCAATCCATTAAAGTGGTTAGATGTCAATTGTAAAGTTTGCCTCGTGACATATTGTATCTTTAAATAATAATAATAATGGGGGTCTCGCCTACTTGCTGCTTCTTACAGGCGTCGTTAAATTAATTCCTTTTGATACAGTTTAATACAGTAACATGGAACGTATAATCAGGTGAGTGGGGAATTGGACCCAAACGCAGATGAGGACTTCATAAGAGTACAAAGGGCTTTATTGTGCCAATATAGAAGTCAAATCAATCAAGCTTTATTTTTTTATATAGCACAATTCAGTGTATAGTGTATAGTTCAAAGTGTAGTATAGTATCTAGCATTTTATGTAGACATAGCACTACTATATAGGCTAGTGTATGCATAGTTTCATTATATAGATATTCCACTGTTAGGTTCTTATATAATTCATGATGACTATTTTTATGTAGGCTTTGATTGATTGATTGAAATATTTATTAACAGTTTGTAGAATTTACAGTACATTTTAAGCACATACTCAATACAAAGACTGTTAACTGTGAGTGGACGACCCAATTAAGCATTACACTTGTTTACAACAGGGTCCACATTGTTCAATTCATCAAAACATTTAGAGACATACAAACATTTAGAGACATACAAATAGACATTTCTATGTAGCTAAAGAACAGAACAGGAATTCATCAGCAAAAAAGGGAAAAGATACATTATACAGTGAGGGGAAATGGGGGGGGATTCAGATTTTACAGAGGCCAGTTTCGAATTGCAGCCATCCGTAGGTGCCCTTTGAGAGGCCTATAATGATGTATTCCATGTTTTTTCTTCTTGCTTACTGTAAATGGATCGCTCTGGATTAAGAGCGTCTGCTACATGTCTGAATTGTAAAGTGCTGCCTTCACAGGAAGAAGAAATCACAGAAAGAAGACGTATTGCGATTACTTTTCTTTTCTTTCTTTTTTTACTACACTATTTAACACTAAACATTTTAAAACAATGTGACACCATGAAGCTGAATCATACACTTCAAGGCAGCCAGACACTGTCATGACATTAATCAATGAATCAATGAATACATAAAGTGTGCGTGTGCGTGCGTGCGAGTGTATAGGTGCGTGTTGGATACTGTACGTCTGGTGTCCCCACGCCAGATTTTTCATTCAGCCTGAGGTGATGAAAATGTTGCCCAGCAGGGGGAGTGGTTTTACCATCTATACGCACGTTTGCATACATGTATTTCAGTCATCAGGACGCACCACGCCAGCTTTTGTTAGAAGAAAAAAAACGCCAAACACACAACACTGCTGCTATTAGTGTTTGTTTGTTTGTTTGTTACTTACAACAAGCCGTTTGTTTTCATAAATAACTCGTCATGTAACATATTGTAGACAACATGGACATCGAGTAGAGTATAGAATGGCCAGAGCCTGGTAAAAAAACAACAAAAAGCTTCTACAGTAAGCTGTGGAAACAGAAGTCTCCAGTCTATTAAACTCAGGTGAGTCTCTGTGTTTGCAGGTGTTAGCTTATTTAGCTCGGTGGTTTTCAACCTGTAACTCTGAGAATGTGACACATTATGGAACCAAATGGACCCTTAGGCTACAGCTCTGTAACTCTGAGAGTATAATATAGGCCTACATGTAACCAAATGGACCGTTACAGCTGGGTCCAATGTCGTCAAATGGTGGTCCTTGGCTCAAATGCTGCACAGACTTGGGCCTGGCAAGCTAAAATGTCTTTAAATGGTGTTTCTATGGTTCGGCATCTGAGCCACGGTCACGGACCACCATTTGATGACATTTAGAATATGTTGTTGTCGTTGGATAAGATTTGATTGAAGTATTTATTAACAGTTTGCAGAATGTAAGCACAACTCAATACAGAGACTGTTACTGTGTGGACGACACACTGATAAAGCATTACGCTGGTTTACAACAGGGGCCACCGTGTTCAATTCATTAGAACATTCTGAGACGGAACAAATATACACTTCTATAAAAGATTGTCCACAATTCCATCCATGCTGTAGGCCAGTGGTAACCAACCTTTTCAAGCCCAAGAGCCCATTTTATTCCCAATTGTAAGCCAAGATCTACCACTAAAACGTGTTAGAAAAAACACTTGTTTTTTTTGCTATTTCTGACAGGCTCAATGCATGTGCACACATCCACACAAAGACTAAAGCTTAAATTAGAATAGATACTTATAGTAAGTTATATTATCAATGTCAAATAATATTAGAAATAAAAAATATTAGGACAAAAATACAAATAAACAAGTTTTTTTTAAATAAAACCAAATGCAAAGAACATGAATTGCTTTTACAGCACAATATTTTGTTTCTCATTTCAATGAATATTCACATTGGCAGATGTTCAAATGACATAGGCATAACATGACCATATATATTTGCACAGATATGGCCCCCAGCTCCACAGCAGCCATGGCCCCCAGCCCCCCAGCTGAGGGCCATGGCTGCTGGGGGGCTGGGGCCCATGGTCGCTGCTGCGCCGATGGTGGCGGTGGAGCTGGGGAGGGGGACTCGGGTCCATCTCTGATGGCAGGGTGATCCGTGCTCGAAGGACCATGAAAGAATTGTATACTGTACCTTGAAGGGGTTTGCTGGTTGTAGGCTATATCACCCTTACACCAGTGTGCCTATTAGAGCACCATGCAGGACCATAGTCGGCTTGTGGTTTCACATATATTTATTGAGGGTGACATGGAGTGATTATGGTTGAATTATATTAACGCATCAAGGTGGACAGACTCAGGTTTCTACCTCTTCACCCATTCAACATTTCTATACCAAATGAGACCATTTGGTTTTACTGTTACTGTCGATCATATAATCACCACCTGTGTCCTTTTACTGTCGATCACATAATCACCACCTGTCTCCTTTACTGTCCATCACATAATCACCACCTGTCTCCTTTTACTGTTACTGTCGATCACATAATCGCCACCTGTCTCCTTTTACTGTTACTGTCGATCACATAATCACCACCTGTCTCCTTTTACTGTTACTGTCGATCACATAATCACCACCTGTCTCCTTTTACTGTCGATCACATAATCGCCACCTGTCTCCTTTTACTGTTACTGTCGATCACATAATCACCACCTGTCTCCTTTTACTGTTACTGTCGATCACATAATCACCACCTGTCTCCTTTTGCTGTCGATCACATAATCACCACCTGTCTCCTTTTACTGTCGATCACATAATCACCACCTGTCTCCTTTTTCTGTTACTGTCGATCACATAATCACCACCTGTCTCCTTTTTCTGTTACTGTCGATCATATAATCACCACCTGTCTCCTTTTACTGTCGATCGCATAATCACCACCTGTCTCCTTTTACTGTCGATCACATAATCACCACCTGTCTCCTTTTACTGTTAATCACATGTTCACCACCTGTCTCCTTTTACTGTCGATCACATTATCACCACCTGTCTCCTTTTACTGTCGATCACATGATCCCCACCTGTCTCCTTTTACTGTTAATCACATGATCACCACCTGTCCCCTTTAACTGTTACTGTCGATCAGTGCTGTTCTGTGCTGTGTCCCACTCTCGGCCTGCACCTTGTCGTGGTGAGTGGGCTTTAAACCAAGACAGGCCATTTTTACCCATTAACTCATTTACTGAATGAATAAATATGGCCAAATTTTACTGAGGGATTGGATTTTTATGAATTTTGTGTGGCGCAAATCTTTGAATACCGTATATTTCCAAATAACAGCCCAGGTTCTGACACCATTTTGCATAATAACCGCCTCGTCCAAATAACTGCCCTTGTCCATATAACCGCCCATGGGCCCTTATTTGCAAACTTAGTCAGCCTCTCATATATATATGTAATGTAAATGTATGTGTATACAGCGTGCTGAGTTTGCAGATCTCCTCGTGGCCTCATACGTTTTTAACTCATATCTTTGCTTCTGTCCCATGGAACAACATATTTTCAGATGTGGGTCGGCGGCCAAATACATATAATTCTGGGGGTCCTTGACATGAAATAGTTTGAGAACCACTGACATAGAAACAGAGTTTTTTCAGAAAACTGACTATTTAGAAGACTTTTTTCTTTTTTTTTTTTAGAATCGTTCGGGTCTAATTAGGCTAGTTGGGGTCCGTTGAAAAGAGCATGCTGGCCAAAAATAGAGGAACATAACTGAAGACAAGCATTTATAGAAAAGCTTCTCTCTTCACCACTGGGAGTATTAAACATAAAATAGTTTTTTAACCCATTTAGACCTGAGGACGATTCTATAACGTCTTCTAAATCCTGACAGTTTGTCTGAAAAACCCTATGTTTCTGTGTCAGTCATTCTCAAATGTCAAGGACCCCCAAAAATATATGTAATTGCCCGCCGACCCCCATCTAAAAAGATGTTGTTTCAGGGAAGATTTGAGTTAAAAACGTTCATCCTGGAATATTATATTCAAAGATTTGCGCCACATTTTCACGATTTTTCAAAAATAGCAGACCCACAAGCTCGTAGCACGGCACTCGGTGCACTCGGTGCCGCGCTATGAGCTTGTAGATCTGCTATTTTTCATAACATAATGCTTAAATCACCAAAAGGGTTCCCGCCCAAAATGAGTTCATGGACAATAGAATATTTTGTCTCAAGTATTTTCAATCTGGAAATTGTAGGCAAGACACACTGTGATTTGGACCTGTAAATTATCAAACAAAAACTAAGGCACTGGTTGTGGTACTTCTGGTTTACCAGAACGGGGTTCAACTCCCTGCGGTGCCCTGCTCATTGTGTTTTTCAGGATTTCAATTCAAATATAGCAAAAATAGCTGATCTACAAGATCGTTATTTTTTTGCTATGACAGTAATGCATGCAATATGGCCCTCTGGAGTCAGTGTGGAAATATAATATAGTGGCCCTCTGGAGTGAGTGTGGAAATATAATATAGTGGACCTCTGGTGTGAGTGTGGAAATATAGTGTCCCTCTGGAGTGAGTGTGGAAATATAATATAGTGGCCCTCTGGTGTGAGTGTGGAAATATAGTGGCCCTCTGGAGTGAGTGTGGAAATATAATATATTCAGGGCTGCACACAACTTTTTTGGTCTAGTACTCAGAGGAGCACCTGGAGGAGTTACTTGGTGCTCCTAAAATGCGGCGACCCGTCTCGCCGGATGGATAAAAGAGGGATGCATGAATAACTTATAGCAAAACAATATTTATTGGATAAGTGGGGACTGGGGAGTCAATGGAGAGTATTGCAACTCTAGATTCATCCCATTATAAAACAAATCTAGAGTTGCAAATTACAGCTATAGGTCCATGTGTATTCCAGCCCTATATGCATATTCTAATACAAACTTCTTAATACTTCCTAAGGATAATATGAGCATCAAAGCAATATTTAGATATTTTTTTATTTTATTTTTTAAATAGCCGATCTACTAGCTCACAACGTGTTGCGGAGGCGACACGTTGTGAGCTTGCAGATCAGCTTTTAATTAACATACGACACGTCGTACGGCGAAGCATACGTCAGGCTTCCCTTTTGTTTTTAGCCGAGGCGATGTACACAGTCAACACAGTCAGACAGTCAGACACACATAGCTCCTCGGTGCAAAATAAATAATGTACACTACCCGACTTTACGATAAAAGCTGGGTGACTGAAATTCTTTGTCCCTGTATAAAAGGTGCAGTTTTTATCGGCCAGATTGGGATGCTCACGACATATTTTGCACCACATCTCGGATGATCTCGCTGCGCTCAGCATTAGTTTGGAGCCAGCCGACATCATCCAACCACTTTTCCGCAAACACGCGTTTTCTGTGCGATTCAGGTGGTGGTTCCGTTTGGCGTCTCTTCGGAGGTGGTGGTGCTGGAACACCAAAATAGTTACTTAATGGCGCTTGCTTCTTGGACATTTTGACGAGAGTTTGGCTGTAATACTGTAAGAATAATGTGTCGGGTAACTTTTTCTCCGTAAATTATAAAACAAACACTAAGGCACTGGTTGTGGTACTTCTGGTTTACCAGAACGGGGTTCAACTCTCTGCGGTGCCCTGCTCAATTTGTTGTTACATGGTTCATTTTCTGCTCATTGTGTTTTGCTTTTTCATAGATGATAACCCCCAGGTTCTTTACTGATTGTACCGTATAGTATTAATAGAGACGGCAACCGGAGGAAACCCTGAGGCGAAATGGACAAGGTGGCCAAATTTGTTATTGCAGCTTTGTGGCCAAAGCTGGTCCGTTGACTATCATTGCTCACACGCATGATGACACGTGAACACTGTTTCATACGTGAACGCTGTTTCATACGTGAACGCTGTTTCATACGTGAACGCTGTTTCATACGTGAACGCTGTTTCATACGTGAACACTGTTTCATACGTGAACTCTGTTTCATACGTGAACGCTGTTTCATACGTGAACGCTGTTTCATACGTGAACGCTGTTTCATACGTGAACGCTGTTTCATACGTGAACACTGTTTCATACGTGAACGCTGTTTCATACGTGAACGCTGTTTCATACGTGAACGCTGTTTCATACGTGAACGCTGTTTCATACGTGAACGCTGTTTCATACGTGAACGCTGTTTCAGTGCAACGATAGTCAGCGGCCCAATCCATCCCAGAATGCACTCTGTTCCAACCCGGAAGGAGGAGTGAAATCGCCTCATGTGCTTTTGAGCAACTTAATGCAAGTGGATGGGAGGAGAAACCCGGTGCCGTCTCTATTAATATATACTCTAAGGTTTGTACTCCCTACAGTTGGGTTACAAGTATATTTAGGGACCAAGCCCGAAGGGACTCTTGGTCGCCTTTTCGCTTCTCCTTCGCGAAACGTGGCTTTTTTTTGGCTCCCGATTCCAATAATTTGAAGATGACTATTGGCCCTGATTTGACCCCATCTGATCGGACAACCTCTAGAGGGCAATGCCAAACGGTGAGGACGCGGAGCCCACAACCATTGACCAATGGGTGGCGCTATAGCACTCAGCTGAGCTTGTAGAAACTCAAAGGACCACTTCAGAACGCTGCTGCCCGTATTGTCACCAGAACCCCTGTCATCAGTCACATCACCCCTGTTTTACACCAACTCCACTGGCTCCCCATCAAATACCGTATCCACTTCAAGATCCTCCTCCACACATTCAAGGCCATCCATAACCTCGCCCCCCCATACCTGTCTGACCTTGTCCACATCAATATCCCCACCCGGTCTCTCAGGTCTGCCTCCTCCCTCACCCTGAACGTCCTCCCAGCCCGTCTCTCCACCATGGGGTCAAGAGCCTTCAGCCGCTCTGCCCCTCACCTCTGGAACTCCCTCCCCCCTGACATCAGAAACATGGACTCTATCACCATATTTCAAACTCACCTCAAAACCCACCTGTTTAGGCAGGCCTATGACTCTGTGTGACGTTCTGCTGCAAGCTGTGCCCTAGTTTAATATTTCTTTTTCTGCTTTTAACTGTGTTCTTGTACTGCTTTTAATCTGTACGGCGACCTTGAGTGCCCTGAAAGGCGCCTTATAAATAAAATGTATTATTATTATTATTATTATTATTTTACCACTTTTCAACCTTCATATAAAAAGTGTATGGCAAACTATAGCACGCCGTTTTTCATCATTTTTGAGGATTTGAAAAAAAACAAAACAAAAAAAAAACATGGGTTATAGCCTATGGTTTTTTGAATTTTTGAAAAAAATGTTATCCTCGTTTTTCATCATCTTTGAACATGGGCTATAGCCCCTACCGTACGGCATACTATAGCACGCCGTTTTTCATCATTTTTGAGGATTTGAAAACATTTCAAAATTTAAAAAAACATGGGTTATAGCCCATCGTTTTTTGAAATTTTGAAAAAAAATGTAACCTCGTTTTTCATCATTTTTTAACATGGGCTATAGCCCCTACCGTACGGCATACTATAGCACGCCGTTTTTCATCATTTTTGAGGATTTGAAAAAAAAAAAAAAATCAAAAAACATGGGTTATAGCCCATCGTTTTTTGAATTTTTGAAAAAAATGTTATCCTCGTTTTTCATCATTTTTAAACATGGGCTATAGCCCCTACCGTACGGCATACTATAACAAGCCGTTTTTCATCATTTTTGAGGATTTGATTATTATTATTATTATTTTTTTTAACATGGGTTATAGCCCATCGTTTTTTTGAAAATTTGATTTATTTTTTAAACCTCGTTTTTCATCATTTTTAAACATGGGCTATAGCCCCTACCGTACGGCATACTATAACAAGCCGTTTTTCATCATTTTTGAGGATTTGAAAAGAATTCAAAATTTCAAAAAACATGGGTTATAGCCCATCGTTTTTTTTAAATTTAGAATTTTTTTTTAAACCTCGTTTTTCATCATTTTTAAACATGGGCTATAGCCCCTACCGTACGGCATACTATAACACGCCGTTTTTCATCATTTTTGAGGATTTGAAAAAAATTAAAAATTTCAAAAAACATGGGTTATAGCCCATCGTTTTTTGAAATTTTGAAAAAAAAATGTAACCTCGTTTTTCATCATTTTTGAACATGGGCTATAGCCCCTACCGTACGGCATACTATAGCACGCCGTTTTTCATCATTTTTGAGGATTTGAAAAAAAATCAAAATTTCAAAAAACATGGGATATAGCCCATCGTTTTTTTTTAATTTGATTTCTTTTTTAAACCTCGTTTTTCATCATTTTTAAACATGGGCTATAGCCCCTACCGTACGGCATACTATAACAAGCCGTTTTTCATCATTTTTGAGGATTTGAAAAGAATTCAAAATTTCAAAAAACATGGGTTATAGCCCATCGTTTTTTTTTTATTTAGAATTTTTTTTAAACCTCGTTTTTCATCATTTTTAAACATGGGCTATAGCCCCTACCGTACGGCATACTATAACACGCCGTTTTTCATCATTTTTGAGGATTTGAAAAAAATTAAAAATTTCAAAAAACATGGGTTATAGCCCATCGTTTTTTGAAATTTTGAAAAAAAATGTAACCTCGTTTTTCATCATTTTTGAACATGGGCTATAGCCCCTACCGTACGGCATACTATAGCACGCCGTTTTTCATCATTTTTGAGGATTTGAAAAAAAATCAAAATTTCAAAAAACATGGGATATAGCCCATCGTTTTTTGAAATTTTGAAATTATTTTTTAACCTAGTTTTTCATCATTTTTGAACATGGGCTATAGCCCCTACCGTACGGCATACTATAGCACGCCGTTTTTCATCATTTTTGAGGATTTGAAAAAAATTCAAAATTTCAAAAAACATGGGTTATAGCCCATAGTTTTTTGAAATTTTGAAAAAAAAAATGTACCTCGTTTTTCATCATTTTTGAACATGGGCTATAGCCCCTACCGTACGGCATACTATAGCACGCCGTTTTTCATCATTTTTGAGGATTTGAAAAAAATTCAAAATTTCAAAAAACATGGGTTATAGCCCATAGTTTTTTGAAATTTTGAAAAAAAAAATGAACCTCGCTTTTCATCATTTTTTAACATGGGCTATAGCCCCTACCGTACGGCATACTATAGCACGCAGTTTTTCATCATTTTTGAGGATTTAAAAAAAATTCAAAAAACATTATAGCCCATCGTTTTTTTGAAATTTTGAAAAAATGTTAAACCTCTTTTTTCATCATTTTTAAACATGGGCTATAGCCCCTACCGTACGGCATACTATAACACGCCGTTTTTCATAATTTTTGAGGATTTAAAAAAAAATCAAAATGTCAAAAACATGGGTTATAGCCCATCGTTTTTTGAATTTTTGAAAAAAATAAGTAACCTCATTTTTCATCATTTTTGAACATGGGCTATAGCCCCTACCGTACGGCATACTATAGCACGCCGTTTTTCATCATTTTTGAGGATTTGAAAAAAATTCAAAATTTCAAAAAACATGGGTTATAGCCCATAGTTTTTTGAAATTTTGAAAAAAAAAATTAACCTCGTTTTTCATCATTTTTTAACATGGGCTATAGCCCCTACCGTACGGCATACTATAGCACGCCGTTTTTCATCATTTTTGAGGATTTTAAAAAAATTCAAAATTTCAAAAAACATGGGTTATAGCCCATCGTTTTTTTGAAATTTTGAAAAAAAAATTAACCTCGTTTTTCATCATTTTTAAACATGGGCTATAGCCCCTACCGTACGGCATACTATAACACGCCGTTTTTCATCATTTTTGAGGATTTTGAAAAAATTCAAAATTTCAAAAGACATGGGTTATAGCCCATCGTTTTTTAAAAATTAAAAAAAAAAATTAAACCTCGTTTTTCATCATTTTTAAACATGGGCTATAGCCCCTACTGTACGGCATACTATAACACGCCGTTTTTCATCATTTTTGAGGATTTAAAAAAAAATCAAAATGTCAAAAACATGGGTTATAGCCCATCGTTTTTTGAATTTTTGAAAAAAATAAGTAACCTCATTTTTCATCATTTTTGAACATGGGCTATAGCCCCTACCGTACGGCATACTATAGCACGCCGTTTTTCATAATTTTTGAGGATTTGAAAAAAATTCAAAATTTCAAAAAACATGGGTTATAGCCCATAGTTTTTTGAAATTTTGAAAAAAAAATTCACCTCGTTTTTCATCATTTTTGAACATGGGCTATAGCCCCTACCGTACGGCATACTATAGCACGCCGTTTTTCATCATTTTTGAGGATTTTAAAAAATTTAAAAAAACATGGGTTATAGCCCATCGTTTTTTTGAAATTTTGAAAAAATTTTAAACCTCGTTTTTCATCATTTTTAAACATGGGCTATAGCCCCTACCGTACGGCATACTATAACACGCCGTTTTTCATCATTTTTGAGGATTTTGAAAAAATTCAAAATTTCAAAAAACATGGGCCCATCGTTTTTTGAATTTTTGAAAAAAATAAGTAACCTCATTTTTCATCATTTTTGAACATGGGCTATAGCCCCTACCGTATGGCATACTATAGCACGCCGTTTTTCATCATTTTTGAGGATTTGAAAAAAATTAAAAAAAAAAAAAAAACGATGGGTTATAGCCCATTGTTTTTTTGAATTTTTGATTTTTTTTTTATCCTCGTTTTTCATCATTTTGGACCATGGGCTATAGCCCATATCGTACGGCATACTATAGCACGCCGTTTTTCATCATTTTTGAGGATTTGAAAAAAATGAAAAAATGAAAAAAAACGATGGGTTATAGCCCATTGTTTATTAGGGTGTTCCTTAAAACGCAAAGTTTTGAAAGTCTAAGCTCCAACCCCCTGAATTGGTTACACTAGTTGAGAAAACCCTTCTGGTGAATTTTTTCCTCAATCGGACAACATTTACCCCGTCCTCATGGACCCTGAAGTTTCACCCCGAGGATCCCAGACTACGGCAGGGCATAAACGGTGCTACAATTAATTTTAAGGATATCTTAACAGGGCGGGTGTCTATTTTATGTGTTTTTCTCCTAGGATTTCAAATCTGTGCTTACTTTTTGGATACAACCATTCTTACCTACATCATTTTGCATTTAAAAATGCCAATTTTAACCTTTCAAACCTCTTTCAATGGAAAAGTAGCCTATATGTGAAATAATTTTGCCAAAGCCTTTATATAATTATTTTATTTTTTAAAGTCGTAACATGAGAAGTGAGTAATGAATAACAACAACATAAGAAAAATCTGTGCAATAGAGTAAACAAATCAGTGCAATGGAGTAGACAAATTAGTGCAATGGAGTAGACAATTCAGTGCAATGGATTTTTTTAAATGCTTACTTCTTTACACAGTTAAATATATCAAACTATAACAAAAAGCTTAAGGAGAATGTCATTCTACCTCAAATACATAGTTTTTAGTGGCTGTAGCCCAACGTAAATCAAGTGCAACTGCAGTTTATCCACAAGGCTCCCAGGCCCGTCCGACTTAGTGCTCCTGCTCCTCCTTCTGGGCTGCCATGCCAACAGCGATGCTTTTCTTTCTGGAGTCTGGGAACTCTGCGCGATGACAAGAGACAACTTGGAGGAGAAATTGAAGTTGCTCCTCATCCTTGGTGAGCTTGCGGTTGTATTCCTGGATGAGGGCAACTCCTCGCTCCGCATGGTCGTTGATGACCGCTATACCCTGCACAAAAGCCGCTGCTGTACAGAAGTCTTCCCGCTCCAGCCAGGTCGTGGGATCGGCGTCGAGGAACCCGTCTTCCAGGCACAGCTTCTGGAAGAACTGTCGTGTGTTGGTTGATGCCATATCTTGCAGCTGGAGTCCAGAGACGGCTTGGCTGGGCAGTAGCTGTGGGCGCTTCGCTGGAGATTCATCTCCCTCTGTGGTGTGAAGTGAATTGAGGATTCCCCTCTTCTCCTCCATCGTGACCATGGGGTCGAAGACTGCCAGAGCGACAAGCTCC
Source organism: Protomyctophum parallelum (assembly GCF_964188405.1). Lineage (NCBI taxonomy): Eukaryota > Metazoa > Chordata > Actinopteri > Myctophiformes > Myctophidae > Protomyctophum > Protomyctophum parallelum. The sequence goes on from NC_139709.1 coordinate 3,572,348, forward strand.
TCTGAGAGGTAACACAGGTGGCCTTGCAGCTTGGTCAGAGCTGCCTTGCCCACATCCCGGTTGACGTCGTCCATGTAGGTCGTCAGATCCTTCAGCAGTTGCAGGTCGTGTCGAGGGGCAGCTGCGGCCTCCGGAGCCAGTGTCCAGGCTTTTGCGTACAGGCGACTGACGAAGATGGCGATTTGCTGCAGGCCCTTCTCCTCCTTCGCTGTGAGCTTGAATTGGCTCCGGAACATCCACACCTTCAGTGCGTAGATGGCTTTGGACATCCACCTTGCGTGGTGCATGGGTCCGGGGGCGAGGAACCGTACTCCTCGTGGGGGGATCTGGCCGAGGAAGATCACAGTCAATTCTAGTAGCTCCCGGTAGTCGTCCCGAAGGCCCTTGTGGTTGGTGAGGGTGCTCTGGAACCATTCCTTTTCCACACCCAGACTCCAGAAAGAAAACCATCGCTGTTGGCATGGCAGCCCAGAAGGAGGAGCAGGAGCACTAAGTCGGACGGGCCTGGGAGCCTTGTGGATAAACTGCAGTTGCACTTGATTTACGTTGGGCTACAGCCACTAAAAACTATGTATTTGAGGTAGAATGACATTCTCCTTAAGCTTTTTGTTATAGTTTGATATATTTAACTGTGTAAAGAAGTAAGCATTTAAAAAAATCCATTGCACTGAATTGTCTACTCCATTGCACTAATTTGTCTACTCCATTGCACTTGATAGATAAATTTGGTCTAGTTTGTGGGTGAATGCTCTTTTGACCTTTTGACCTTTTAATCTAATTGCCCTGTGACTGACATTTGATGTCCGGCTGTCCCACTGACGTTAAAATAGTATGGTTCTGGCCCTGCCGGAGACTAGATAGTAAGACTTCTCCCCTAGCCAGTGTCTTGATAAGAATTGTTTTGTTTCCGTTGGCCATAACACCCAGCCTCTGTGTTTTTGCCTTTGAAAGTTAGATTTCTCTCTAACAGACTGGTAAACTGCACTCAATGACGTGATGCACTGTCCCCCGGTTCCACTAACTGATATTGCAGGTCCGGACTATCTCTGCCCCGTGAGATAGTTCCTGTGTGCAATATTCGTGACGTCTTGCATTATCTGTCCATTCAAATATGTTTTTTAACCTTGTTGTTCAACACATTTTTCGGTGTATTGATTACGGTATGCTATATCAACCCTGTTCAATTTGAACATGGGGAGAGATCGTTGTGAAACGCTGTCCGGATGACATGTCTTCTTCTCTCCCGAAACAATGGTGAATATATCTGATTGAACCTCCCTCTAAGTTCTGCTTGTCTGAGTTCTCTTTCTTGTGTCCGTCAATTCATTCTAAGGTATATTGGTTAACTCTGTTATACTCTGACTTTTACTCATCATAGCCTAAAAGGTTTTTACATCCATTTCTGTAAAGTTACAAGCCCTCTGCTTCTATTCTGGTAAAGAGTATTTATGGTACTTAGATTACTTTCTAAAGGCCCAGGCCGTAGCGTAACGGTCTGGGCACCGGACTGGTAATCCAGTCGCAGTGTGCCGCGGGTTCGACTCCCGGACCCGACACGGCCTTTACTGCATGTCATCCCCCCATCTCTCTCCCGTTTCCTGTCAGCCTACTGTCTGTCCCTTCAAAAATCAATAAAAAGGCGTAAGCCGCAAAAAAATATCTTAAAAAAAAAAAAAAGATTACTTTCTAAAGTATTTATTCAGTTCCGGTGCTCCAGAGCTCTCTCTAGCTCTAGCTCTCAAGCTATCGATCCTAAGCTATTGTTTATTGTTATTTATACAGTCCTAATACAGTCCTATAGTCTTTTGGTGGAAAAATATCCATCAGCACTGATTTGTTTACTCTATTGCACAGATTTTTCTTATGTTGTTGTTATTCATTACTCACTTCTCATGTTACGACTTTAAAAAATAAAATAATTATATAAAGGCTTTGGCAAAATTATTTCACATATAGGCTACTTTTCCATTGAAAGAGGTTTGAAAGGTTAAAATTGGCATTTTTAAATGCAAAATGATGTAGGTAAGAATGGTTGTATCCAAAAAGTAAGCACAGATTTGAAATCCTAGGAGAAAAACACATAAAATAGACACCCGCCCTGTTAAGATATCCTTAAAATTAATTGTAGCACCGTTTATGCCCTGCCGTAGTCTGGGATCCTCGGGGTGAAACTTCAGGGTCCATGAGGACGGGGTAAATGTTGTCCGATTGAGGAAAAAATTCACCAGGAGGGTTTTCTCAACTAGTGTAACCAATTCAGGGGGTTGGAGCTTAGACTTTCAAAACTTTGCGTTTTAAGGAACACCCTATTGTTTATTTGAAATTTTGATTTTTTTTTTATCCTCGTTTTTCATCATTTTGGACCATGGGCTATAGCCCATATCGTACGGCATACTATAGCACGCCGTTTTTCATCATTTTTGAGGATTTGAAAAAAAAAATTAAATTAAAAAAACGATGGGTTATAGCCCATTGTTTTTTTGAAATTTTGATTTTTTTTTTATCCTCGTTTTTCATCATTTTGGACCATGGGCTATAGCCCATATCGTACGGCATACTATAGCACGCCGTTTTTCATCATTTTTGAGGATTTGAAAAAAATGAAAAAATGAAAAAAACGATGGGTTATATAGCCCATTGTTTATTTGAAATTTTGATTTTTTTTTTATCCTCGTTTTTCATCATTTTGGACCATGGGCTATAGCCCCTACCGTACGGCATACTATAACACGCCGTTTTTCATCATTTTTGAGGATTTTGAAAAAATTCAAAATTTCAAAAGACATGGGTTATAGCCCATCGTTTTTTAAAAATTAAAAAAAAAATAAACCTCGTTTTTCATCATTTTTAAACATGGGCTATAGCCCCTACTGTACGGCATACTATAACACGCCGTTTTTCATCATTTTTGAGGATTAAAAAAAAAATCAAAATGTCAAAAACATGGGTTATAGCCCATCGTTTTTTGAATTTTTGAAAAAAATAAGTAACCTCATTTTTCATCATTTTTGAACATGGGCTATAGCCCCTACCGTACGGCATACTATAGCACGCCGTTTTTCATAATTTTTGAGGATTTGAAAAAAATTCAAAATTTCAAAAAACATGGGTTATAGCCCATCGTTTTTTTGAAATTTTGAAATTTTTTTAAACCTCGTTTTTCATCATTTTTAAACATGGGCTATAGCCCCTACCGTACGGCATACTATAACACGCCGTTTTTCATCATTTTTGAGGATTTTGAAAAAATTCAAAATTTCAAAAAACATGGGTTATAGCCCATCGTTTTTTTGAAATTTTGAAAAAAAATTAAACCTCGTTTTTCATCATTTTTAAACATGGGCTATAGCCCCTACCGTACGGCATACTATAACACGCCGTTTTTCATCATTTTTGAGGATTTTGAAAAAATTCAAAATTTAAAAAAACATGGGCCCATCGTTTTTTGAATTTTTGAAAAAAATAAGTAACCTCATTTTTTTTTTTATCCTCGTTTTTCATCATTTTGGACCATGGGCTATAGCCCATATCGTACGGCATACTATAGCACGCCGTTTTTCATCATTTTTGAGGATTTGAAAAATAAAATTAAATTAAAAAAACGATGGGTTATAGCCCATTGTTTTTTTTAAATTTAGATTTTTTTTTATCCTCGTTTTTCATCATTTTGGACCATGGGCTATAGCCCATATCGTATGGCATACTATAGCACGCCGTTTTTCATCATTTTTGAGGATTTGAAAATAATGAAAAAATAAAAAAACGATGGGTTATAGCCCATTGTTTTTTTGAAATTTTGATTTTTTTTTTATCCTCGTTTTTCATCATTTTGGACCATGGGCTATAGCCCATATCGTACGGCATACTATAGCACGCCGTTTTTCATCATTTTTGAGGATTTGAAAAAAATGAAAAAATGAAAAAAACGATGGGTTATATAGCCCATTGTTTTTTTTTAATTTTGATTTTTTTTTATCCTCGTTTTTCATCATTTTGGACCATGGGCTATAGGCCATATCGTACGGCATACTATAGCACGCCGTTTTTCATCATTTTTGAGGATTTGAAAAAAATGAAAAAATGAAAAAAAAGATGGGTTATAGCCCATTGTTTTTTTTTATTTTAGATTTTTTTTTTATCCTCGTTTTTCATCATTTTGGACCATGGGCTATAGCCCATATCGTACGGCATACTATAGCACGCCGTTTTTCATCATTTTTGAGGATTTGAAAAAAATGAAAAAATGAAAAAAACGATGGGTTATATAGCCCATTGTTTTTTTGAAATTTTGATTTTTTTTTTATCCTCGTTTTTCATCATTTTGGACCATGGGCTATAGCCCATATCGTATGGCATACTATAGCACGCCGTTTTTCATCATTTTTGAGGATTTGAAAAAAAATCAAAATTTCAAAAAACATGGGATATAGCCCATCGTTTTTTGAAATTTTGAAATTATTTTTTAACCTAGTTTTTCATAATTTTTGAACATGGGCTATAGCCCCTACCGTACGGCATACTATAGCACGCCGTTTTTCATTATTTTTGAGGATTTGAAAAAAAATCAAAATTTCAAAAAACATGGGTTATAGCCCATCTTTTTTTGAAATTTTGAAAAAAAAATTTAACCTCGTTTTTCATCATTTTTGAACATGGGCTATAGCCCCTACCGTACGGCATACTATAGCACGCCGTTTTTCATCATTTTTGAGGATTTGAAAAAATTTCAAAATTTCAAAAAACATGGGTTATAGCCCATAGTTTTTTGAAATTTTGAAAAAAAAAATTAACCTCGTTTTTCATCATTTTTTAACATGGGCTATAGCCCCTACCGTACGGCATACTATAGCACGCCGTTTTTCATCATTTTTGAGGATTTTAAAAAAATTCAAAATTTCAAAAAACATGGGTTATAGCCCATCGTTTTTTTGAAATTTTGAAAAAAAAATTAACCTCGTTTTTCATCATTTTTAAACATGGGCTATAGCCCCTACCGTACGGCATACTATAACACGCCGTTTTTCATCATTTTTGAGGATTTTGAAAAAATTCAAAATTTCAAAAGACATGGGTTATAGCCCATCGTTTTTTAAAAATTAAAAAAAAAATTTAAACCTCGTTTTTCATCATTTTTAAACATGGGCTATAGCCCCTACTGTACGGCATACTATAACACGCCGTTTTTCATCATTTTTGAGGATTTAAAAAAAAATCAAAATGTCAAAAACATGGGTTATAGCCCATCGTTTTTTGAATTTTTGAAAAAAATAAGTAACCTCATTTTTCATCATTTTTGAACATGGGCTATAGCCCCTACCGTACGGCATACTATAGCACGCCGTTTTTCATAATTTTTGAGGATTTGAAAAAAATTCAAAATTTCAAAAAACATGGGTTATAGCCCATAGTTTTTTGAAATTTTGAAAAAAAAATTCACCTCGTTTTTCATCATTTTTGAACATGGGCTATAGCCCCTACCGTACGGCATACTATAGCACGCCGTTTTTCATCATTTTTGAGGATTTTAAAAAATTTCAAAAAACATGGGTTATAGCCCATCGTTTTTTTGAAATTTTGAAAAAAATTTAAACCTCGTTTTTCATCATTTTTAAACATGGGCTATAGCCCCTACCGTACGGCATACTATAACACGCCGTTTTTCATCATTTTTGAGGATTTTGAAAAAATTCAAAATTTCAAAAAACATGGGCCCATCGTTTTTTGAATTTTTGAAAAAAATAAGTAACCTCATTTTTCATCATTTTTGAACATGGGCTATAGCCCCTACCGTATGGCATACTATAGCACGCCGTTTTTCATCATTTTTGAGGATTTGAAAAAAATTAAAAAATAAAAAAAAACGATGGGTTATAGCCCATTGTTTTTTTGAATTTTTGAATTTTTTTTTATCCTCGTTTTTCATCATTTTGGACCATGGGCTATAGCCCATATCGTACGGCATACTATAGCACGCCGTTTTTCATCATTTTTGAGGATTTGAAAAAAATGAAAAAATGAAAAAAAACGATGGGTTATAGCCCATTGTTTATTTGAAATTTAGATTTTTTTTTTATCCTCGTTTTTCATCATTTTGGACCATGGGCTATAGCCCATATCGTACGGCATACTATAGCACGCCGTTTTTCATCATTTTTGAGGATTTGAAAAAAAAAATTAAATTAAAAAAACGATGGGTTATAGCCCATTGTTTTTTTGAAATTTTGATTTTTTTTTATCCTCGTTTTTCATCATTTTGGACCATGGGCTATAGCCCATATCGTACGGCATACTATAGCACGCCGTTTTTCATCATTTTTGAGGATTTGAAAATAATGAAAAAATAAAAAAACGATGGGTTATAGCCCATTGTTTTTTTGAAATTTTGATTTTTTTTTTATCCTCGTTTTTCATCATTTTGGACCATGGGCTATAGCCCATATCGTACGGCATACTATAGCACGCCGTTTTTCATCATTTTTGAGGATTTGAAAAAAATGAAAAAATGAAAAAAACGATGGGTTATATAGCCCATTGTTTATTTGAAATTTTGATTTTTTTTTTATCCTCGTTTTTCATCATTTTGGACCATGGGCTATAGCCCCTACCGTACGGCATACTATAACACGCCGTTTTTCATCATTTTTGAGGATTTTGAAAAAATTCAAAATTTCAAAAGACATGGGTTATAGCCCATCGTTTTTTAAAAATTAAAAAAAAAAATTAAACCTCGTTTTTCATCATTTTTAAACATTGGCTATAGCCCCTACTGTACGGCATACTATAACACGCCGTTTTTCATCATTTTTGAGGATTTAAAAAAAAATCAAAATGTCAAAAACATGGGTTATAGCCCATCGTTTTTTGAATTTTTGAAAAAAATAAGTAACCTCATTTTTCATCATTTTTGAACATGGGCTATAGCCCCTACCGTACGGCATACTATAGCACGCCGTTTTTCATAATTTTTGAGGATTTGAAAAAAATTCAAAATTTCAAAAAACATGGGTTATAGCCCATCGTTTTTTTGAAATTTTGAAATTTTTTTAAACCTCGTTTTTCATCATTTTTAAACATGGGCTATAGCCCCTACCGTACGGCATACTATAACACGCCGTTTTTCATCATTTTTGAGGATTTTGAAAAAATTCAAAATTTCAAAAAACATGGGTTATAGCCCATCGTTTTTTTGAAATTTTGAAAAAAATTTAAACCTCGTTTTTCATCATTTTTAAACATGGGCTATAGCCCCTACCGTACGGCATACTATAACACGCCGTTTTTCATCATTTTTGAGGATTTTGAAAAAATTCAAAATTTAAAAAAACATGGGCCCATCGTTTTTTGAATTTTTGAAAAAAATAAGTAACCTCATTTTTTTTTTTATCCTCGTTTTTCATCATTTTGGACCATGGGCTATAGCCCATATCGTACGGCATACTATAGCACGCCGTTTTTCATCATTTTTGAGGATTTGAAAAATAAAATTAAATTAAAAAAACGATGGGTTATAGCCCATTGTTTTTTTGAAATTTAGATTTTTTTTTATCCTCGTTTTTCATCATTTTGGACCATGGGCTATAGCCCATATCGTACGGCATACTATAGCACGCCGTTTTTCATCATTTTTGAGGATTTGGAAATAATGAAAAAATAAAAAAACGATGGGTTATAGCCCATTGTTTTTTTGAAATTTTGATTTTTTTTTTATCCTCGTTTTTCATCATTTTGGACCATGGGCTATAGCCCATATCGTACGGCATACTATAGCACGCCGTTTTTCATCATTTTTGAGGATTTGAAAAAAATGAAAAAATGAAAAAAACGATGGGTTATATAGCCCATTGTTTTTTTTAAATTTTGATTTTTTTTTATCCTCGTTTTTCATCATTTTGGACCATGGGCTATAGGCCATATCGTACGGCATACTATAGCACGCCGTTTTTCATCATTTTTGAGGATTTGAAAAAAATGAAAAAATGAAAAAAAAGATGGGTTATAGCCCATTGTTTTTTTTTATTTTAGATTTTTTTTTTATCCTCGTTTTTCATCATTTTGGACCATGGGCTATAGCCCATATCGTACGGCATACTATAGCACGCCGTTTTTCATCATTTTTGAGGATTTGAAAAAAATGAAAAAATGAAAAAAACGATGGGTTATATAGCCCATTGTTTTTTTGAAATTTTGATTTTTTTTTTATCCTCGTTTTTCATCATTTTGGACCATGGGCTATAGCCCATATCGTATGGCATACTATAGCACGCCGTTTTTCATCATTTTTGAGGATTTGAAAAAAAATCAAAATTTCAAAAAACATGGGATATAGCCCATCGTTTTTTGAAATTTTGAAATTATTTTTTAACCTAGTTTTTCATCATTTTTGAACATGGGCTATAGCCCCTACCGTACGGCATACTATAGCACGCCGTTTTTCATTATTTTTGAGGATTTGAAAAAAAATCAAAATTTCAAAAAACATGGGTTATAGCCCATCTTTTTTTGAAATTTTGAAAAAAAAAATTAACCTCGTTTTTCATCATTTTTGAACATGGGCTATAGCCCCTACCGTACGGCATACTATAGCACGCCGTTTTTCATCATTTTTGAGGATTTGAAAAAAATTCAAAATTTCAAAAAACATGGGTTATAGCCCATAGTTTTTTGAAATTTTGAAAAAAAAAAGTACCTCGTTTTTCATCATTTTTTAACATGGGCTATAGCCCCTACCGTACGGCATACTATAGCACGCCGTTTTTCATCATTTTTGAAGATTTGAAAAAAAATCAAAATTTCAAAAAACATGGGATATAGCCCATCGTTTTTTGAAAATTTGAAATTATTTTTTAACCTCGTTTTTCATCATTTTTTAACATGGGCTATAGCCCCTACCGTACGGCATACTATAGCACGCCGTTTTTCATCATTTTTGAGGATTTAAAAAAAAATCAAAATGTCAAAAACATGGGTTATAGCCCATCGTTTTTTGAATTTTTGAAAAAAATAAGTAACCTCATTTTTCATCATTTTTGAACATGGGCTATAGCCCCTACCGTACGGCATACTATAGCACGCCGTTTTTCATCATTTTTGAGGATTTGAAAAAATTTCAAAATTTCAAAAAACATGGGTTATAGCCCATAGTTTTTTGAAATTTTGAAAAAAAAAAATTAACCTCGTTTTTCATCATTTTTGAACATGGGCTATAGCCCCTACCGTACGGCATACTATAGCACGCCGTTTTTCATCATTTTTGAGGATTTTAAAAAATTTCAAAATTTCAAAAAACATGGGTTATAGCCCATCGTTTTTTTGAAATTTTGAAAAAAAATTAAACCTCGTTTTTCATCATTTTTAAACATGGGCTATAGCCCCTACCGTACGGCATACTATAACACGCCGTTTTTCATCATTTTTGAGGATTTTGAAAAAATTCAAAATTTCAAAAGACATGGGTTATAGCCCATCGTTTTTTTAAAATTAAAAAAAAAAATTTAACCTCGTTTTTCATCATTTTTAAACATGGGCTATAGCCCCTACTGTACGGCATACTATAACACGCCGTTTTTCATCATTTTTGAGGATTTAAAAAAAATTCTAAATGTCAAAAACATGGGTTATAGCCCATCGTTTTTTGAATTTTTGAAAAAAATAAGTAACCTCATTTTTCATCATTTTTGAACATGGGCTATAGCCCCTACCGTACGGCATACTATAGCACGCCGTTTTTCATAATATTTGAGGATTTGAAAAAAATTCAAAATTTCAAAAAACATGGGTTATAGCCCATAGTTTCTTGAAATTTTGAAAAAAAAAATTAACCTCGTTTTTCATCATTTTTGAACATGGGCTATAGCCCCTACCGTACGGCATACTATAGCACGCCGTTTTTCATCATTTTTGAGGATTTTAAAAAAATTCAAAAAACATGGGTTATAGCCCATCGTTTTTTTGAAATTTTGAAAAAAATTTAAACCTCGTTTTTCATCATTTTTAAACATGGGCTATAGCCCCTACCGTACGGCATACTATAACACGCCGTTTTTCATCATTTTTGAGGATTTTGAAAAAATTCAAAATTTCAAAAAACATGGGTTATAGCCCATCGTTTTTTTGAAATTTTGAAAAAAAATTAAACCTCGTTTTTCATCATTTTTAAACATGGGCTATAGCCCCTACCGTACGGCATACTATAACACGCCGTTTTTCATCATTTTTGAGGATTTTGAAAAAATTCAAAATTTCAAAAAACATGGGCCCATCGTTTTTTGAATTTTTGAAAAAAATAAGTAACCTCATTTTTCATCATTTTTGAACATGGGCTATAGCCCCTACCGTATGGCATACTATAACACGCCGTTTTTCATCATTTTTGAGGATTTGAAAAAAAATAAAAAATTCAAAAAACATGGGTTATAGCCCATCGTTTTTTTAATTTTTGAAAAAAATGTTATCCTCATTTTTCATCATTTTTAAACATGGGCTATAGCCCCTAAGGTATGGCATACTATAGCACGCCATTTTTCATCATTTTTGAGGATTTTAAAAAAAATCAAAATTTCAAAAAACATGGGTTATAGCCCATCGTTTTTTTGAAATTTTGAAAAAACTTTAAACCTCGTTTTTCATCATTTTAAAACATGGGCTATAGCCCCTACCGTACGGCATACTATAACACGCCGTTTTTCATCATTTTTGAGGATTTAAAAAAAAATCAAAATTAAAAAAAACATGGGTTATAGCCCATCGTTTTTTGAATTTTTGAAAAAAATGTTATCCTCATTTTTCATCATTTTTAAACATGGGCTATAGCCCCTAAGGTATGGCATACTATAGCACGCCATTTTTCATCATTTTTGAGGATTTAAAAAAAATTCAAAATTTCAAAAAACATGGGTTATAGCCCATAGTTTTTTTGAAATTTTGATTTTTTTTGAATCCTCGTTTTTCATCATTTTGGACCATGGGCTATAGCCCATATCGTACGGCATACTATAGCATGCCATTTTTCATCATTTTTGAGGATTTGAAAAAAATGAAAAAATAAAAAAAAACGATGGGTTATAGCCCATTGTTTTTTAGAATTTTAGAATTTTTTTTTATCCTCGTTTTTCATCATTTTGGACCATGGGCTATAGCCCATATCGTACGGCATACTATAGCACGCCGTTTTTCATCATTTTTGAGGATTTGAAAAAAATTCAAAATTTCAAAAAACATGGGTTATAGCCCATAGTTTCTTGAAATTTTGAAAAAAAAAATTAACCTCGTTTTTCATCATTTTTGAACATGGGCTATAGCCCCTACCGTACGGCATACTATAGCACGCCGTTTTTCATCATTTTTGAGGATTTTAAAAAAATTCAAAAAACATGGGTTATAGCCCATCGTTTTTTTGAAATTTTGAAAAAAATTTAAACCTCGTTTTTCATCATTTTTAAACATGGGCTATAGCCCCTACCGTACGGCATACTATAACACGCCGTTTTTCATCATTTTTGAGGATTTTGAAAAAATTCAAAATTTCAAAAAACATGGGTTATAGCCCATCGTTTTTTTGAAATTTTGAAAAAAAATTAAACCTCGTTTTTCATCATTTTTAAACATGGGCTATAGCCCCTACCGTACGGCATACTATAACACGCCGTTTTTCATCATTTTTGAGGATTTTGAAAAAATTCAAAATTTCAAAAAACATGGGCCCATCGTTTTTTGAATTTTTGAAAAAAATAAGTAACCTAATTTTTCATCATTTTTGAACATGGGCTATAGCCCCTACCGTATGGCATACTATAACACGCCGTTTTTCATCATTTTTGAGGATTTGAAAAAAAATAAAAAATTCAAAAAACATGGGTTATAGCCCATCGTTTTTTTAATTTTTGAAAAAAATGTTATCCTCATTTTTCATCATTTTTAAACATGGGCTATAGCCCCTAAGGTATGGCATACTATAGCACGCCATTTTTCATCATTTTTGAGGATTTAAAAAAAAATCAAAATTTCAAAAAACATGGGTTATAGCCCATCGTTTTTTTGAAATTTTGAAAAAACTTTAAACCTCGTTTTTCATCATTTTAAAACATGGGCTATAGCCCCTACCGTACGGCATACTATAACACGCCGTTTTTCATCATTTTTGAGGATTTAAAAAAAAATCAAAATTAAAAAAAACATGGGTTATAGCCCATCGTTTTTTGAATTTTTGAAAAAAATGTTATCCTCATTTTTCATCATTTTTAAACATGGGCTATAGCCCCTAAGGTATGGCATACTATAGCACGCCATTTTTCATCATTTTTGAGGATTTAAAAAAAATTCAAAATTTCAAAAAACATGGGTTATAGCCCATAGTTTTTTTGAAATTTTGATTTTTTTTGAATCCTCGTTTTTCATCATTTTGGACCATGGGCTATAGCCCATATCGTACGGCATACTATAGCATGCCATTTTTCATCATTTTTGAGGATTTGAAAAAAATGAAAAAATAAAAAAAAACGATGGGTTATAGCCCATTGTTTTTTAGAATTTTAGAAATTTTTTTTATCCTCGTTTTTCATCATTTTGGACCATGGGCTATAGCCCATATCGTACGGCATACTATAGCACGCCGTTTTTCATCATTTTTGAGGATTTGAAAAAAATGAAAAAATGAAAAAAACGATGGGTTATAGCCCATTGTTTTTTTCTTTTTTTTTTTTATCCTCGTTTTTCATCATTTTGGACCATGGGCTATAGCCCATATCGTACGGCATACTATAGCACGCCATTTTTCATCATTTTTGAGGATTTGAAAAAAATGAAAAAATGAAAAAAAACGATGGGTTATATAGCCCATTGTTTTTTTGAATTTTTGAATTTTTTTTTATCCTCGTTTTTCATCATTTTGGACCATGGGCTATAGCCCATATCGTACGGCATACTATAGCACGCCGTTTTTCATCATTTTTGAGGATTTGAAAAAAATGAAAAAATGAAAAAAAAACGATGGGTTATAGCCCATTGTTTTTTTTGAAATTTTGATTTTTTTTTAATCCTCGTTTTTCATCATTTTGGACCATGGGCTATAGCCCATGTTTTTTGAAATTTTGAATTTTTTAAAAATCCTCAAAAATGATGAAAAACGGCGTGCTATAGTATGCCGTACGATATGGGCTATAGCCCATGTTTAAAAATGATGAAAAACAAGGTTTAAAAAAAATTAAAATTTTCAAAAAAACGATGGGCTATAACCCATGTTTTTTGAAATTTTGATTTTTTTTTAAATCCTCAAAAATGATGAAAAACGGCGTGCTATAGTATGCCGTACGTTAGGGGCTATAGCCCATGTTCAAAAATGATGAAAAATGAGGATAACATTTTTTTCAAAAATTCAAAAAATGATGGGCTATAACCCATGTTTTTTGAAAATTTGAATTTTTTTCAAATCCTCAAAAATGATGAAAAACGGCGTGTTATAGTATGCCGTACGGTAGGGGCTATAGCCCATGTTTAAAAATGATGAAAACGAGGTTTAATTTTTTTTCAAAATTTAAAAAAAACGATGGGCTATAACCCATGTTTTTTGAAATTTTGAATTTTTTTAAAATCCTCAAAAATGATGAAAAACGGCGTGCTATAGTATGCCGTACGGTAGGGGCTATAGCCCATGTTCAAAAATGATGAAAAACAAGGTTTAAAAAAAAATCAAAATTTCAAAAAAACGATGGGCTATAACCCATGTTTTTTTAATTTTTTTAAATGTTTTAAAATCCTCAAAAATGATGAAAAACTGCGTGTTATAGTATGCCGTACGGTAGGGGCTATAGCCCATGTTTAAAAATGATGAAAAACAAGGTTTAAAAAAAATTCAAATTTTCAAAAAAACGATGGGCTATAACCCATGTTTTTTGAAATTTTGAATTTTTTTTAAATCCTCAAAAATGATGAAAAACGGCGTGTTATAGTATGCCGTACGGTAGGGGCTATAGCCCATGTTTAAAAATGATGAAAAACGAGGTTTAAAAAAAAATCAAAATTAAAAAAAAACGATGGGCTATAACCCATGTTTTTTTTTTATTTGAATTTTTTTCAAATCCTCAAAAATGATGAAAAACGGCGTGTTATAGTATGCCGTACGGTAGGTGCTATAGCCCATGTTTAAAAATGATGAAAAACGAGGTTTAAATTTTTTTCAAAATTTCAAAAAAACGATGGGCTATAACCCATGTTTTTTGAAATTTTGAATTTTTTTAAAATCCTCAAAAATGATGAAAAACGGCGTGCTATAGTATGCCGTACGGTAGGGGCTATAGCCCATGTTCAAAAATGATGAAAAACAAGGTTTAAAAAAAAAATCAAAATTTCAAAAAAACGATGGGCTATAACCCATGTTTTTTTAATTTTTTTAAATGTTTTAAAATCCTCAAAAATGATGAAAAACTGCGTGTTATAGTATGCCGTACGGTAGGGGCTATAGCCCATGTTTAAAAATGATGAAAAACAAGGTTTAAAAAAAATTCAAATTTTCAAAAAAACGATGGGCTATAACCCATGTTTTTTGAAATTTTGAATTTTTTTTAAATCCTCAAAAATGATGAAAAACGGCGTGCTATAGTATGCCGTACGTTAGGGGCTATAGCCCATGTTCAAAAATGATGAAAAATGAGGATAACATTTTTTTCAAAAATTCAAAAAACGATGGGCTATAACCCATGTTTTTTGAAAAAAAAATTTTTTTTCAAATCCTCAAAAATGATGAAAAACGGCGTGTTATAGTATGCCGTACGGTAGGGGCTATAGCCCATGTTTAAAAATGATGAAAAACGAGGTTTAAAAAAAAATCAAAATTAAAAAAAAACGATGGGCTATAACCCATGTTTTTTTTTAATTTGAATTTTTTTCAAATCCTCAAAAATGATGAAAAACTGCGTGTTATAGTATGCCGTACGGTAGGTGCTATAGCCCATGTTTAAAAATGATGAAAAACGAGGTTTAAATTTTTTTCAAAATTTCAAAAAAACGATGGGCTATAACCCATGTTTTTTGAAATTTTGATTTTTTTTTTAAATCCTCAAAAATGATGAAAAACGGCGTGCTATAGTATGCCGTACGGTAGGGGCTATAGCCCATGTTCAAAAATGATGAAAAATGAGGATAACATTTTTTTCAAAAATTCAAAAAACGATGGGCTATAACCCATGTTTTTTGATATATTTTTTTTTTTTCAAATCCTCAAAAATTATGAAAAACGGCGTGTTATAGTATGCCGTACGGTAGGGGCTATAGCCCATGTTTAAAAATGATGAAAAATGAGGTTTAAAAAAAAATCAAAATTTCAAAAAAACGATGGGCTATAACCCATGTTTTTTTTTAATTTGAATTTTTTTCAAATCCTCAAAAATGATGAAAAACGGCGTGTTATAGTATGCCGTACGGTAGGTGCTATAGCCCATGTTTAAAAATGATGACAAACGAGGTTTACATTTTTTTCAAAATTTCAAAAAAACGATGGGCTATAACCCATGTTTTTTGAAATTTTGAATTTTTTTTAAATCCTCAAAAATGATGAAAAACGGCGTGCTATAGTATGCCGTACGGTAGGGGCTATAGCCCATGTTCAAAAACGATGAAAAACGAGGATAACATTTTTTTCAAAAATAAAAAAAACGATGGACTATAACCCATGTTTTTTTTAATTTAGATTTTTTTTTCAAATCCTCAAAAATGATGAAAAACGGCGTGTTATAGTATGCCGTACGGTAGGGGCTATAGCCCATGTTTAAAAATGATGAAAAACGAGGTTTAAAAAAAATTCAAAATTTCATAAAAACGATGGGCTATAACCCATGTTTTTTGAAATTTTGAATTTTTTTTAAATCCTCAAAAATGATGAAAAACGGCGTGTTATAGTATGCCGTACGGTAGGGGCTATAGCCCATGTTCAAAAACGATAAAAAACTAGGTTTATAAAAATTTCAAAATTTCAAAAAAACGATGGGCTATAACCCATGTTTTTTGAAATTTTGAATTTTTTTAAAATCCTCAAAAATGATGAAAAACGGCGTGCTATAGTATGCCGTACGGTAGGGGCTATAGCCCATGTTCAAAAATGATGAAAAATGAGGATAACATTTTTTTCAAAAATTCAAAAAACGATGGGCTATAACCCATGTTTTTTGAAAATTTGATTTTTTTTCAAATCCTCAAAAATGATGAAAACGGCGTGTTATAGTATGCCGTACGGTAGGGGCTATAGCCCATGTTTAAAAATGATGAAAAACGAGGTTTAAAAAAAATTCAAAATTTCAAAAACACGATGGGCTATAAACCATGTTTTTTGAAATTTTGATCTTTTTTTAAATCCTCAAAAATGATGAAAAACGGCGTGCTATCGTATGCCGTAGGGTAGGGGCTATAGCCCATGTTCAAAAACGATGAAAAACGAGGATAACATTTTTTTCGAAAATTCAAAAAACGATGGGCTATAACCCATGTTTTTTTTTATTTTGATTTTTTTTTAAATCCCCAAAAATGATGAAAAACGGCGTGTTATAGTATGCCGTACGGTAGGGGCTATAGCCCATGTTTAAAAATGATGAAAAACGAGGTTTAAAAAAAATTAAAAATTAAAAAAAAAACTATGGGCTATAACCCATGTTTTTTGAAATTTTGAAATGTTTTCAAATCCTCAAAAATGATGAAAAACGGCGTGCTATAGTATGCCGTTTGGTAGGGGCTATAGCCCATGTTCAAAAACGATGAAAAACGAGGTTTAATTTTTTTTTCAAAATTTAAAAAAAACGATGGGCTATAACCCATGTTTTTTGAAATTTTTAATTTTTTTAAAAACCTCAAAAATGATGAAAAACGGCGTGCTATAGTATGCCGTACGGTAGGGGCTATAGCCCATGTTCAAAAATGATGAAAAATGAGGATAACATTTTTTTCAAAAATTCAAAAAACGATGGGCTATAACCCATGTTTTTTGAAAATTTGAATTTTTTTCAAATCCTCAAAAATGATGAAAAACGGCGTGTTATAGTATGCCGTACGGTAGGGGCTATAGCCCATGTTTGAAAATGATGAAAAACGAGGTTTAAAAAAATTTCAAAATTTCAAAAAAACGATGGGCTATAACCCATGTTTTTTGAAATTTTGACCTTTTTTTAAATCCTCAAAAATGATGAAAAACGGCGTGCTATAGTATGCCGTACGGTAGGGGCTATAGCCCATGTTCAAAAACGATGAAAAACGAGGATAACATTTTTCTCGAAAATTCAAAAAACGATGGGCTATAACCCATGTTTTTTGAAATTTTGAATTTTTTTAAAATCCTCAAAAATGATGAAAAACGGCGTGCTATAGTATGCCGTACGTTAGGGGCTATAGCCCATGTTCAAAAATGATGAAAAATGAGGATAACATTTTTTTCAAAAATTCAAAAAACGATGGGCTATAACCCATGTTTTTTTAAATTTTTTAATTTTTTAAAATCCTCAAAAATGATGAAAAACGGCGTGCTATAGTATGCCGTACGGTAGGGGCTATAGCCCATGTTCAAAAATGATGAAAAATGAGGATAACATTTTTTTCAAAAATTCAAAAAACGATGGGCTATAACCCATGTTTTTTGAAAATTTGATTTTTTTTCAAATCCTCAAAAATGATGAAAAACGGCGTGTTATAGTATGCCGTACGGTAGGGGCTATAGCCCATGTTTAAAAATGATGAAAAACGAGGTTTAAAAAAAATTCAAAATTTCAAAAAACGATGGGCTATAACCCATGTTTTTTTTTATTTTGATTTTTTTTTAAATCCCCAAAAATGATGAAAAACGGCGTGTTATAGTATGCCGTACGGTAGGGGCTATAGCCCATGTTTAAAAATGATGAAAAACGAGGTTTAAAAAAAATTAAAAATTAAAAAAAAAACTATGGGCTATAACCCATGTTTTTTTAAATTTTGAAATGTTTTCAAATCCTCAAAAATGATGAAAAACGGCGTGCTATAGTATGCCGTTTGGTAGGGGGTATAGCCCATGTTCAAAAACGATGAAAAACGAGGTTTAATTTTTTTTTCAAAATTTAAAAAAAACGATGGGCTATAACCCATGTTTTTTGAAATTTTTAATTTTTTTAAAAACCTCAAAAATGATGAAAAACGGCGTGCTATAGTATGCCGTACGGTAGGGGCTATAGCCCATGTTCAAAAATGATGAAAAATGAGGATAACATTTTTTTCAAAAATTCAAAAAACGATGGGCTATAACCCATGTTTTTTGAAATTTTGACCTTTTTTTAAATCCTCAAAAATGATGAAAAACGGCGTGCTATAGTATGCCGTACGTTAGGGGCTATAGCCCATGTTCAAAAATGATGAAAAATGAGGATAACATTTTTTTCAAAAATTCAAAAAACGATGGGCTATAACCCATGTTTTTTTAAATTTTTAAATTTTTTAAAATCCTCAAAAATGATGAAAAACGGCGTGCTATAGTATGCCGTACGGTAGGGGCTATAGCCCATGTTCAAAAATGATGAAAAATGAGGATAACATTTTTTTCAAAAATTCAAAAAACGATGGGCTATAACCCATGTTTTTTGAAAATTTGAATTTTTTTCAAATCCTCAAAAATGATGAAAAACGGCGTGTTATAGTATGCCGTACGGTAGGGGCTATAGCCCATGTTTAAAAATGATGAAAAACGAGGTTTAAAAAAAATTCAAAATTTCAAAAAAACGATGGGCTATAACCCATGTTTTTTGAAATTTTGAATTTTTTTCAAATCCTCAAAAATGATGAAAAACGGCGTCTTATAGTATGCCGTACGGTAGGGGCTATAGCCCATGTTCAAAAACGATGAAAAACGAGGTTTAATGTTTTTTTCAAAATTAAAAAAAAACGATGGGCTATAACCCATGTTTTTTGAAATTTTTAATTTTTTTTAAAATCCTCAAAAATGATGAAAAACGGCGTGCTATAGTATGCCGTACGGTAGGGGCTATAGCCCATGTTCAAAAATGATGAAAAACGAGGATAACATTTTTTTTCGAAAATTCAAAAAACGATGGGCTATAACCCATGTTTTTTGAAATTTTTAAATTTTTTAAAATCCTCAAAAATGATGAAAAACGGCGTGCTATAGTATGCCGTACGTTAGGGGCTATAGCCCATGTTCAAAAATGATGAAAAATGAGGATAACATTTTTTTCAAAAATTCAAAAAACGATGGGCTATAACCCATGTTTTTTGAAAATTTGAATTTTTTTCAAATCCTCAAAAATGATGAAAAACGGCGTGTTATAGTATGCCGTACGGTAGGGGCTATAGCCCATGTTTAAAAATGATGAAAAACGAGGTTTAAAAAAAATTCAAAATTTCAAAAAAACGATGGGCTATAACCCATGTTTTTTGAAATTTTGAATTTTTTTCAAATCCTCAAAAATGATGAAAAACGGCGTCTTATAGTATGCCGTACGGTAGGGGCTATAGCCCATGTTCAAAAACGATGAAAAACGAGGTTTAATGTTTTTTTCAAAATTAAAAAAAAACGATGGGCTATAACCCATGTTTTTTGAAATTTTTAATTTTTTTTAAAATCCTCAAAAATGATGAAAAACGGCGTGCTATAGTATGCCGTACGGTAGGGGCTATAGCCCATGTTCAAAAATGATGAAAAACGAGGATAACATTTTTTTTCGAAAATTCAAAAAACGATGGGCTATAACCCATGTTTTTTGAAATTTTTAAATTTTTTAAAATCCTCAAAAATGATGAAAAACGGCGTGCTATAGTATGCCGTACGTTAGGGGCTATAGCCCATGTTCAAAAATGATGAAAAATGAGGATAACATTTTTTTCAAAAATTCAAAAAACGATGGGCTATAACCCATGTTTTTTGAAAATTTGAATTTTTTTCAAATCCTCAAAAATGATGAAAAACGGCGTGTTATAGTATGCCGTACGGTAGGGGCTATAGCCCATGTTCAAAAACGATGAAAAACGAGGTTTAATTTTTTTTTTCAAAATAAAAAAAAAACGATGGGCTATAACCCATGTTTTTTGAAATTTTTAATTTTTTTAAAATCCTCAAAAATGATGAAAAACGGCGTGCTATAGTATGCCGTACGGTAGGGGCTATAGCCCATGTTCAAAAATGATGAAAAATGAGGATAATTTTTTTTTCAAAAATTCAAAAAACGATGGGCTATAACCCATGTTTTTTGAAAATTTGAATTTTTTTCAAATCCTCAAAAATGATGAAAAACGGCGTGTTATAGTATGCCGTACGGTAGGGGCTATAGCCCATGTTTGAAAATGATGAAAAACGAGGTTTAAAAAAAATTCAAAATTTCAAAAAAACGATGGGCTATAACCCATGTTTTTTGAAATTTTGACCTTTTTTTAAATCCTCAAAAATGATGAAAAACGGCGTGCTATAGTATGCCGTACGGTAGGGGCTATAGCCCATGTTCAAAAATGATGAAAAACAAGGTTTAAAAAAAAATCAAAATTTCAAAAAAACGATGGGCTATAACCCATGTTTTTTTAATTTTTTTTAATGTTTTAAAATCCTCAAAAATGATGAAAAACTGCGTGTTATAGTATGCCGTACGGTAGGGGCTATAGCCCATGTTTAAAAATGATGAAAAACGAGGTTTAAAAAAAAATCAAAATTAAAAAAAAACGATGGGCTATAACCCATGTTTTTTTTTAATTTGAATTTTTTTCAAATCCTCAAAAATGATGAAAAACGGCGTGTTATAGTATGCCGTACGGTAGGTGCTATAGCCCATGTTTAAAAATGATGAAAAACGAGGTTTAAATTTTTTTCAAAATTTCAAAAAAACGATGGGCTGTAACCCATGTTTTTTGAAATTTTGATTTTTTTTTTAAATCCTCAAAAATGATGAAAAACGGCGTGCTATAGTATGCCGTACGGTAGGGGCTATAGCCCATGTTCAAAAATGATGAAAAATGAGGATAACATTTTTTTCAAAAATTCAAAAAACGATGGGCTATAACCCATGTTTTTTGAAATTTTTTTTTTTTTTCAAATCCTCAAAAATTATGAAAAACGGCGTGTTATAGTATGCCGTACGGTAGGGGCTATAGCCCATGTTTAAAAATGATGAAAAATGAGGTTTAAAAAAAAATCAAAATTTCAAAAAAACGATGGGCTATAACCCATGTTTTTTTTTAATTTGAATTTTTTTCAAATCCTCAAAAATGATGAAAAACGGCGTGTTATAGTATGCCGTACGGTAGGTGCTATAGCCCATGTTTAAAAATGATGACAAACGAGGTTTACATTTTTTTCAAAATTTCAAAAAAACGATGGGCTATAACCCATGTTTTTTGAAATTTTGAATTTTTTTAAAATCCTCAAAAATGATGAAAAACGGCGTGCTATAGTATGCCGTACGGTAGGGGCTATAGCCCATGTTCAAAAACGATGAAAAACGAGGATAACATTTTTTTTCGAAAATTCAAAAAACGATGGGCTATAACCCATGTTTTTTGAAAATTTTAAATTTTTTAAAATCCTCAAAAATGATGAAAAACGGCGTGCTATAGTATGCCGTACGTTAGGGGCTATAGCCCATGTTCAAAAATGATGAAAAATGAGGATAACATTTTTTTCAAAAATTCAAAAAACGATGGGCTATAACCCATGTTTTTTGAAAATTTGAATTTTTTTCAAATCCTCAAAAATGATGAAAAACGGCGTGTTATAGTATGCCGTACGGTAGGGGCTATAGCCCATGTTTAAAAATGATGAAAAACGAGGTTTAAAAAAAATTCAAAATTTCAAAAAAACGATGGGCTATAACCCATGTTTTTTGAAATTTTGAATTTTTTTCAAATCCTCAAAAATGATGAAAAACGGCGTCTTATAGTATGCCGTACGGTAGGGGCTATAGCCCATGTTCAAAAACGATGAAAAACGAGGTTTAATTTTTTTTTTCAAAATAAAAAAAAAACGATGGGCTATAACCCATGTTTTTTGAAATTTTTATTTTTTTTAAAATCCTCAAAAATGATGAAAAACGGCGTGCTATAGTATGCCGTACGGTAGGGGCTATAGCCCATGTTCAAAAATGATGAAAAATGAGGATAATTTTTTTTTCAAAAATTCAAAAAACGATGGGCTATAACCCATGTTTTTTGAAAATTTGAATTTTTTTCAAATCCTCAAAAATGATGAAAAACGGCGTGTTATAGTATGCCGTACGGTAGGGGCTATAGCCCATGTTTGAAAATGATGAAAAACGAGGTTTAAAAAAAATTCAAAATTTCAAAAAAACGATGGGCTATAACCCATGTTTTTTGAAATTTTGACCTTTTTTTAAATCCTCAAAAATGATGAAAAACGGCGTGCTATAGTATGCCGTACGGTAGGGGCTATAGCCCATGTTCAAAAATGATGAAAAACAAGGTTTAAAAAAAAATCAAAATTTCAAAAAAACGATGGGCTATAACCCATGTTTTTTTAATTTTTTAAATGTTTTAAAATCCTCAAAAATGATGAAAAACTGCGTGTTATAGTATGCCGTACGGTAGGGGCTATAGCCCATGTTTAAAAATGATGAAAAACAAGGTTTAAAAAAAATTCAAATTTACAAAAAAAAAAACGATGGGCTATAACCCATGTTTTTTGAAATTTTGAATTTTTTTTAAATCCTCAAAAATGATGAAAAACGGCGTGCTATAGTATGCCGTACGTTAGGGGCTATAGCCCATGTTCAAAAATGATGAAAAATGAGGATAACATTTTTTTCAAAAATTCAAAAAACGATGGGCTATAACCCATGTTTTTTGAAATTTTTTTTTTTTTTCAAATCCTCAAAAATGATGAAAAACGGCGTGTTATAGTATGCCGTACGGTAGGGGCTATAGCCCATGTTTAAAAATGATGAAAAACGAGGTTTAAAAAAAAATCAAAATTAAAAAAAAACGATGGGCTATAACCCATGTTTTTTTTTAATTTGAATTTTTTTCAAATCCTCAAAAATGATGAAAAACGGCGTGTTATAGTATGCCGTACGGTAGGTGCTATAGCCCATGTTTAAAAATGATGAAAAACGAGGTTTAAATTTTTTTCAAAATTTCAAAAAAACGATGGGCTATAACCCATGTTTTTTGAAATTTTGATTTTTTTTTTAAATCCTCAAAAATGATGAAAAACGGCGTGCTATAGTATGCCGTACGGTAGGGGCTATAGCCCATGTTCAAAAATGATGAAAAATGAGGATAACATTTTTTTCAAAAAACGATGGGCTATAACCCATGTTTTTTGATTTTTTTTTTTTTTTTCAAATCCTCAAAGATTATGAAAAACGGCGTGTTATAGTATGCCGTACGGTAGGGGCTATAGCCCATGTTTAAAAATGATGAAAAATGAGGTTTAAAAAAAAATCAAAATTTCAAAAAAACGATGGGCTATAACCCATGTTTTTTTTAATTTGAATTTTTTTCAAATCCTCAAAAATGATGAAAAACGGCGTGTTATAGTATGCCGTACGGTAGGTGCTATAGCCCATGTTTAAAAATGATGACAAACGAGGTTTACATTTTTTTCAAAATTTCAAAAAAACGATGGGCTATAACCCATGTTTTTTGAAATTTTGAATTTTTTTTAAATCCTCAAAAATGATGAAAAACGGCGTGCTATAGTATGCCGTACGGTAGGGGCTATAGCCCATGTTCAAAAACGATGAAAAACGAGGATAACATTTTTTTCAAAAATAAAAAAAACGATGGACTATAACCCATGTTTTTTTTAATTTAGATTTTTTTTTCAAATCCTCAAAAATGATGAAAAACGGCGTGTTATAGTATGCCGTACGGTAGGGGCTATAGCCCATGTTTAAAAATGATGAAAAACGAGGTTTAAAAAAAATTCAAAATTTCATAAAAACGATGGGCTATAACCCATGTTTTTTGAAATTTTGAATTTTTTTTAAATCCTCAAAAATGATGAAAAACGGCGTGTTATAGTATGCCGTACGGTAGGGGCTATAGCCCATGTTCAAAAACGATAAAAAACTAGGTTTATAAAAATTTCAAAATTTCAAAAAAACGATGGGCTATAACCCATGTTTTTTGAAATTTTGAATTTTTTTTAAATCCTCAAAAATGATGAAAAACGGCGTGCTATAGTATGCCGTACGGTAGGGGCTATAGCCCATGTTCAAAAATGATGAAAAATGAGGATAACATTTTTTTCAAAAATTCAAAAAACGATAGGCTATAACCTATGTTTTTTGAAATTTTGAATTTTTTTAAAATCCTCAAAAATGATGAAAAACGGTGTGCTATAGTATGCCGTACGGTAGGGGCTATAGCCCATGTTCAAAAACGATGAAAAATGAGGATAACATTTTTTTCAAAAATTCAAAAAACGATGGGCTATAACCCATGTTTTTTGAAATTTTGAATTTTTTTCAAATCCTCAAAAATGATGAAAAACGGCGTGTTATAGTATGCCGTACGGTAGGGGCTATAGCCCATGTTTAAAAATGATGAAAAACGAGGTTTAAATTTTTTTACAAATTTCAAAAAAACGATGGGCTATAACCCATGTTTTTTTTAATTTTAATTTTTTTTTAAATCCTCAAAAATGATGAAAAACGGCGTGTTATAGTATGCCGTACGGTAGGGGCTATAGCCCATGTTTAAAAATGATGAAAAACGAGGTTTAAAAAAAAATCAAAATTAAAAAAAAAACTATGGGCTATAACCCATGTTTTTTGAAATTTTGAATTTTTTTAAAATCCTCAAAAATGATGAAAAACGGCGTGCTATAGTATGCCGTACGGTAGGGGCTATAGCCCATGTTCAAAAATGATGAAAAATGAGGATAACATTTTTTTCAAAAATTCAAAAAACGATGGGCTATAACCCATGTTTTTTGAAAATTTGAATTTTTTTCAAATCCTCAAAAATGATGAAAACGGCGTGTTATAGTATGCCGTACGGTAGGGGCTATAGCCCATGTTTAAAAATGATGAAAAACGAGGTTTAAAAAAAAATCAAAATTTAAAAAAAACGATGGGCTATAACCCATGTTTTTTGAAATTTTGAATTTTTTTAAAATCCTCAAAAATGATGAAAAACGGCGTGCTATAGTATGCCGTACGGTAGGGGCTATAGCCCATGTTCAGAAATGATGAAAAATGAGGATAACATTTTTTTCAAAAATTCAAAAAACGATGGGCTATAACCCATGTTTTTGGATTTTTTTTTTTTTTTTTAATCCTCAAAAATGATGAAAAACGGCGTGCTATAGTATGCCGTATGGTAGGGGCTATAGCCCATGTTCAAAAACGATGAAAAACGAGGATAACATTTTTTTCGAAAATTCAAAAAACGATGGGCTATAACCCATGTTTTTTTTTATTTTGAATTTTTTTAAAATCCTCAAAAATGATGAAAAACGGCGTGTTATAGTATGCCGTACGGTAGGGGCTATAGCCCATGTTTAAAAATGATGAAAAACGAGGTTTAAAAAAAATTCAAAATTTCAAAAAAAACTATGGGCTATAACCCATGTTTTTTTTTATTTTGAATTTTTTTAAAATCCTCAAAAATGATGAAAAACGGCGTGCTATAGTATGCCGTACGGTAGGGGCTATAGCCCATGTTCAAAAATGATAAAAAATGAGGATAACATTTTTTTCAAAAATTCAAAAAATGATGGGCTATAACCCATGTTTTTTGAAAATTTGAATTTTTTTCAAATCCTCAAAAATGATGAAAAACGGCGTGTTATAGTATGCCGTACGGTAGGGGCTATAGCCCATGTTTAAAAATGATGAAAAACGAGCTTTAAAAAAAAATCAAAATTTCAAAAAAACAATGGGCTATAACCCATGTTTTTGAAATTTTGATTTTTTTTTAAATCCTCAAAAATTATGAAAAACGGCGTGCTATAGTATGCCGTACGGTAGGGGCTATAGCCCATGTTCAAAAACGATGAAAAACGAGGATAATTTTTTTTTCGAAAATTCAAAAAACGATGGGCTATAACCCATGTTTTTTTTATTTTTAATTTTTTTAAAATCCTCAAAAATGATGAAAAACGGCGTGTTATAGTATGCCGTACGGTAGGGGCTATAGCCCATGTTTAAAAATGATGAAAAACGAGGTTTAAAAAAAAATCAAAATTAAAAAAAAAACTATGGGCTATAACCCATGTTTTTTGAAATTTTGAAATTTTTTCAAATCCTCAAAAATGATGAAAAACGGCGTCTTATAGTATGCCGTACGGTAGGGGCTATAGCACATGTTCAAAAACGATGAAAAACGAGGTTAATTTTTTTTTTCAAAATTTCAAAAAAACGATGGGCTATAACCCATGTTTTTGAAATTTTGAATTTTTTTAAAATCCTCAAAAATGATGAAAAACGGCGTGCTATAGTATGCCGTACGGTAGGGGCTATAGCCCATGTTCAAAAATGATGAAAAATGAGGATAACATTTTTTTCAAAAATTCAAAAAACGATGGGCTATAACCCATGTTTTTTGAAAATTTGAATTTTTTTCAAATCCTCAAAAATGATGAAAAACGGCGTGTTATAGTATGCCGTACGGTAGGGGCTATAGCCCATGTTTAAAAATGATGAAAAACGAGGTTTAAAAAAAATTCAAAATTTCAAAAAAACGATGGGCTATAACCCATGTTTTTTGAAATTTTGAAATTTTTTCAAATCCTCAAAAATGATGAAAAACGGCGTCTTATAGTATGCCGTACGGTAGGGGCTATAGCCCATGTTCAAAAACGATGAAAAACGAGGTTTAATTTTTTTTTCAAAATTAAAAACAAACGATGGGCTATAACCCATGTTTTTTTAAATTTTGAATTTTTTTAAAATCCTCAAAAATGATGAAAAACGGCGTGCTATAGTATGCCGTACGGTAGGGGCTATAGCCCATGTTCAAAAATGATGAAAAATGAGGATAACATTTTTTTCAAAAATTCAAAAAACGATGGGCTATAACCCATGTTTTTTGAAATTTTGATTTTTTTTTAAATCCTCAAAAATGATGAAAAACGGCGTGCTATAGTATGCCGTACGGTAGGGGCTATAGCCCATGTTCAAAAATGATGAAAAATGAGGATAACATTTTTTTCAAAAATTCAAAAAACGATGGGCTATAACCCATGTTTTTTGAAAATTTTAATTTTTTTCAAATCCTCAAAAATGATGAAAAACGGCGTGTTATAGTATGCCGTACGGTAGGGGCTATAGCCCATGTTCAAAAACGATGAAAAACGAGGTTTAAATTTTTTTCAAATTTTCAAAAAAACGATGGGCTATAACCCATGTTTTTTGAAATTTTGAATTTTTTTAAAATCCTCAAAAATGATGAAAAACGGCGTGCTATAGATAGCCGTACGGTAGGGGCTATAGCCCATGTTCAAAAATGATGAAAAATTAGGATAACATTTTTTTCAAAAATTCAAAAAACGATGGGCTATAACCCATGTTTTTTTAAATTTTGAATTTTTTTAAAATCCTCAAAAATGATGAAAAACGGCGTGTTATAGTATGCCGTACAGTAGGGGCTATAGCCCATGTTTAAAAATGATGAAAAACGAGGTTTAAAAAATTTCAAAAAAAAAAAAAAAACGATGGGCTATAACCCATGTTTTTTGAAATTTTGAATTTTTTTAAAATCCTCAAAAATGATGAAAAATGGCGTGCTATAGTATGCCGTACGTTAGGGGCTATAGCCCATGTTCAAAAATGATGAAAAATGAGGATAACATTTTTTTCAAAAATTCAAAAAACGATGGGCTATAACCCATGTTTTTTTTAATTTAGAATTTTTTTCAAATCCTCATAAATGATGAAAAACGGCGTGTTATAGTATGCCGTACGGTAGGGGCTATAGCCCATGTTTAAAAATGATGAAAAACGAGGTTTAAAAAAAATTCAAATTTTCATAAAAACGATGGGCTATAACCCATGTTTTTTGAAATTTTGATTTTTTTTTAAATCCTCAAAAATGATGAAAAACGGCGTGTTATAGTATGCCGTACGGTAGGGGCTATAGCCCATGTTCAAAAACGATGAAAAACTAGGTTTAAATTTTTTTCAAAATTTCAAAAAAACGATGGGCTATAACCCATGTTTTTTGAAATTTTGAATTTTTTAAAAATCCTCAAAAATGATGAAAAACGGCGTGCTATAGTATGCCGTACGGTAGGGCCTATAGCCCATGTTCAAAAATGATGAAAAATGAGGATAACATTTTTTTCAAAAATTCAAAAAACGATGGGCTATAACCTATGTTTTTTGAAAGTTTGAATTTTTTTTAAATCCTCAAAAATGATGAAAAACGGCGTGCTATAGTATGCCGTACGGTAGGGGCTATAGCCCATGTTCAAAAACGATGAAAAACGAGGATAACATTTTTTTCAAAAATAAAAAAAACGATGGGCTATAACCCATGTTTTTTGAAATTTTGATTTTTTTTTAAATCCTCAAAAATGATGAAAAACGGCGTGTTATAGTATGCCGTACGGTAGGGGCTATAGCCCATGTTTAAAAATGATGAAAAACGAGGTTTAAAAAAAATCAAATTTTCGAAAAAACGATGGGCTATAACCCATGTTTTTTGAAATTTTGAATTTTTTAAAAATCCTCAAAAATGATGAAAAACGGCGTGCTATAGTATGCCGTACGGTAGGGGCTATAGCCCATGTTCAAAAATGATGAAAAATGAGGATAACATTTTTTTCAAAAATTCAAAAAACGATGGGCTATAACCCATGTTTTTTGAAAATTTGAATTTTTTTCAAATCCTCAAAAATGATGAAAACGGCGTGTTATATAGTATGCCGTACGGTAGGGGCTATAGCCCATGTTTAAAAATGATGAAAAACGAGGATAACATTTTTTTCGAAAATTCAAAAAACGATGGGCTATAACCCATGTTTTTTTAAATTTTGATTTTTTTTTAAATCCTCAAAAATGATGAAAAACGGCGTGTTATAGTATGCCGTACGGTAGGGGCTATAGCCCATGTTTAAAAATGATGAAAAACGAGGTTTAAAAAAAAATCAAAATTAAAAAAAAAACTATGGGCTATAACCCATGTTTTTTGAAATTTTTAATTTTTTTAAAATCCTCAAAAATGATGAAAAACGGCGTGCTATAGTATGCCGTACGGTAGGGGCTATAGCCCATGTTCAAAAATGATGAAAAATGAGGATAACATTTTTTTCAAAAATTCAAAAAACGATGGGCTATAACCCATGTTTTTTGAAATTTTGATTTTTTTTTAAATCCTCAAAAATGATGAAAAACGGCGTGCTATAGTATGCCGTACGGTAGGGGCTATAGCCCATGTTCAAAAACGATGAAAAACGAGGATAACATTTTTTTCGAAAATTCAAAAAACGATGGGCTATAACCCATGTTTTTTTTAATTTTGAATTTTTTTTAAATCCTCAAAAATGATGAAAAACGGCGTGTTATAGTATGCCGTACGGTAGGGGCTATAGCCCATGTTTAAAAATGATGAAAAACGAGGATAACATTTTTTTCGAAAATTCAAAAATCGATGGGCTATAACCCATGTTTTTTGAAATTTTGAATTTTTTTAAAATCCTCAAAAATGATGAAAAACGGCGTGCTATAGTATGCCGTACGGTAGGGGCTATAGCCCATGTTCAAAAACGATGAAAAACGAGGATAACATTTTTTTTCGAAAATTCAAAAAACGATGGGCTATAACCCATGTTTTTTTTTATTTTAATTTTTTTTTAAATCCTCAAAAATGATGAAAAACGGCGTGTTATAGTATGCCGTACGGTAGGGGCTATAGCCCATGTTTAAAAATGATGAAAAACGAGGTTTAAAAAAAAATCAAAATAAAATAAAAAACTATGGGCTATAACCCATGTTTTTTGAAATTTTGAATTTTTTTCAAATCCTCAAAAATGATGAAAAACGGCGTCTTATAGTATGCCGTACGGTAGGGGCTATAGCCCATGTTCAAAAACGATGAAAAACGAGGTTAATTCTTTTTTTCAAAATTTAAAAAAAACGATGGGCTATAACCCATGTTCTTTGAAATTTTGAATTTTTTTAAAATCCTCAAAAATGATGAAAAACGGCGTGCTATAGTATGCCGTACGGTAGGGGCTATAGCCCATGTTCAAAAATGATGAAAAATGAGGATAACATTTTTTTCAAAAATTCAAAAAACGATGGGCTATAACCCATGTTTTTTGAAATTTTGATTTTTTTTTAAATCCTCAAAAATGATGAAAAACGGCGTGTTATAGTATGCCGTACGGTAGGGGCTATAGCCCATGTTCAAAAACGATGAAAAACGAGGTTTTTTTTTTTTTTCAAAATTTCAAAAAAACGATGGGCTATAACCCATGTTTTTTGAAATTTTGAATTTTTTTAAAATCCTCAAAATGATGAAAAACGGCGTGCTATAGTATGCCGTACGGTAGGGGCTATAGCCCATGTTCAAAAATGATGAAAAATGAGGATAACATTTTTTTCAAAAATTCAAAAAACGATGGGCTATAACCCATGTTTTTTGAAATTTTGATTTTTTTTTAAATCCTCAAAAATGATGAAAAACGGCGTGCTATAGTATGCCGTACGGTAGGGGCTATAGCCCATGTTCAAAAATGATGAAAAATGAGGATAACATTTTTTTCAAAAATTCAAAAAACGATGGGCTATAACCCATGTTTTTTGAAAATTTAAATTTTTTTCAAATCCTCAAAAATGATGAAAAACGGCGTGTTATAGTATGCCGTACGGTAGGGGCTATAGCCCATGTTCAAAAACGATGAAAAACGAGGTTTAAATTTTTTTCAAATTTTCAAAAAAACGATGGGCTATAACCCATGTTTTTTGAAATTTTGAATTTTTTTAAAATCCTCAAAAATGATGAAAAACGGCGTGCTATAGATAGCCGTACGGTAGGGGCTATAGCCCATGTTCAAAAATGATGAAAAATTAGGATAACATTTTTTTCAAAAATTCAAAAAACGATGGGCTATAACCCATGTTTTTTTAAATTTTGAATTTTTTTTAAATCCTCAAAAATGATGAAAAACGGCGTGTTATAGTATGCCGTACAGTAGGGGCTATAGCCCATGTTTAAAAATGATGAAAAACGAGGTTTAAAAAATTTCAAAAAAAAAAAAAAAACGATGGGCTATAACCCATGTTTTTTGAAATTTTGAATTTTTTTAAAATCCTCAAAAATGATGAAAAATGGCGTGCTATAGTATGCCGTACGTTAGGGGCTATAGCCCATGTTCAAAAATGATGAAAAATGAGGATAACATTTTTTTCAAAAATTCAAAAAACGATGGGCTATAACCCATGTTTTTTTTAATTTAGAATTTTTTTCAAATCCTCATAAATGATGAAAAACGGCGTGTTATAGTATGCCGTACGGTAGGGGCTATAGCCCATGTTTAAAAATGATGAAAAACGAGGTTTAAAAAAAATTCAAATTTTCATAAAAACGATGGGCTATAACCCATGTTTTTTGAAATTTTGATTTTTTTTTAAATCCTCAAAAATGATGAAAAACGGCGTGTTATAGTATGCCGTACGGTAGGGGCTATAGCCCATGTTTAAAAATGATGAAAAACGAGGTTTAAAAAAAATCAAATTTTCGAAAAAACGATGGGCTATAACCCATGTTTTTTGAAATTTTGAATTTTTTAAAAATCCTCAAAAATGATGAAAAACGGCGTGCTATAGTATGCCGTACGGTAGGGGCTATAGCCCATGTTCAAAAATGATGAAAAATGAGGATAACATTTTTTTCAAAAATTCAAAAAACGATGGGCTATAACCCATGTTTTTTGAAAATTTGAATTTTTTTCAAATCCTCAAAAATGATGAAAACGGCGTGTTATATAGTATGCCGTACGGTAGGGGCTATAGCCCATGTTTAAAAATGATGAAAAACGAGGATAACATTTTTTTCGAAAATTCAAAAAACGATGGGCTATAACCCATGTTTTTTTAAATTTTGATTTTTTTTTAAATCCTCAAAAATGATGAAAAACGGCGTGTTATAGTATGCCGTACGGTAGGGGCTATAGCCCATGTTTAAAAATGATGAAAAACGAGGTTTAAAAAAAAATCAAAATTAAAAAAAAAACTATGGGCTATAACCCATGTTTTTTGAAATTTTTAATTTTTTTTAAATCCTCAAAAATGATGAAAAACGGCGTGCTATAGTATGCCGTACGGTAGGGGCTATAGCCCATGTTCAAAAATGATGAAAAATGAGGATAACATTTTTTTCAAAAATTCAAAAAACGATGGGCTATAACCCATGTTTTTTGAAATTTTGATTTTTTTTTAAATCCTCAAAAATGATGAAAAACGGCGTGCTATAGTATGCCGTACGGTAGGGGCTATAGCCCATGTTCAAAAACGATGAAAAACGAGGATAACATTTTTTTCGAAAATTCAAAAAACGATGGGCTATAACCCATGTTTTTTTTAATTTTGAATTTTTTTTAAATCCTCAAAAATGATGAAAAACGGCGTGTTATAGTATGCCGTACGGTAGGGGCTATAGCCCATGTTTAAAAATGATGAAAAACGAGGATAACATTTTTTTCGAAAATTCAAAAATCGATGGGCTATAACCCATGTTTTTTGAAATTTTGAATTTTTTTAAAATCCTCAAAAATGATGAAAAACGGCGTGCTATAGTATGCCGTACGGTAGGGGCTATAGCCCATGTTCAAAAACGATGAAAAACGAGGATAACATTTTTTTTCGAAAATTCAAAAAACGATGGGCTATAACCCATGTTTTTTTTTATTTTAATTTTTTTTTAAATCCTCAAAAATGATGAAAAACGGCGTGTTATAGTATGCCGTACGGTAGGGGCTATAGCCCATGTTTAAAAATGATGAAAAACGAGGTTTAAAAAAAAATCAAAATAAAATAAAAAACTATGGGCTATAACCCATGTTTTTTGAAATTTTGAATTTTTTTCAAATCCTCAAAAATGATGAAAAACGGCGTCTTATAGTATGCCGTACGGTAGGGGCTATAGCCCATGTTCAAAAACGATGAAAAACGAGGTTAATTCTTTTTTTCAAAATTTAAAAAAAACGATGGGCTATAACCCATGTTCTTTGAAATTTTGAATTTTTTTAAAATCCTCAAAAATGATGAAAAACGGCGTGCTATAGTATGCCGTACGGTAGGGGCTATAGCCCATGTTCAAAAATGATGAAAAATGAGGATAACATTTTTTTCAAAAATTCAAAAAACGATGGGCTATAACCCATGTTTTTTGAAATTTTGATTTTTTTTTAAATCCTCAAAAATGATGAAAAACGGCGTGTTATAGTATGCCGTACGGTAGGGGCTATAGCCCATGTTCAAAAACGATGAAAAACGAGGTTTTTTTTTTTTTTCAAAATTTCAAAAAAACGATGGGCTATAACCCATGTTTTTTGAAATTTTGAATTTTTTTAAAATCCTCAAAATGATGAAAAACGGCGTGCTATAGTATGCCGTACGGTAGGGGCTATAGCCCATGTTCAAAAATGATGAAAAATGAGGATAACATTTTTTTCAAAAATTCAAAAAACGATGGGCTATAACCCATGTTTTTTGAAATTTTGATTTTTTTTTAAATCCTCAAAAATGATGAAAAACGGCGTGTTATAGTATGCCGTACGGTAGGGGCTATAGCCCATGTTTAAAAATGATGAAAAACGAGGTTTAAAAAAAAATCAAAATTAAAAAAAAAACTATGGGCTATAACCCATGTTTTTTGAAATTTTGAAATTTTTTAAAATCCTCAAAAATGATGAAAAACGGCGTGCTATAGTATGCCGTACGGTAGGGGCTATAGCCCATGTTCAAAAATGATGAAAAATGAGGATAACATTTTTTTCAAAAATTCAAAAAACGATGGGCTATAACCCATGTTTTTTGAAAATTTGAATTTTTTTCAAATCCTCAAAAATTATGAAAAACGGCGTGTTATAGTATGCCGTACGGTAGGGGCTATAGCCCATGTTTAAAAATGATGAAAAACGAGGTTTAAATTTTTTTCAAAATTTCAAAAAAACGATGGGCTATAACCCATGTTTTTGAAATTTTGAATTTTTTTCGAATCCTCAAAAATGATGAAAAACGGCGTGTTATAGTATGCCGTACGGTAGGGGCTATAGCCCATGTTTAAAAATGATGAAAAACGAGGTTTAAAAAAAAATCAAAAAAAAAAAAAAACTATGGGCTATAACCCATGTTTTTTGAAATTTTGAATTTTTTTCAAATCCTCAAAAATGATGAAAAACGGCGTCTTATAGTATGCCGTACGGTAGGGGCTATAGCCCATGTTCAAAAACGATGAAAAACAAGGTTTATTTTTTTTTTCAAAATTTCAAAAAAACGATGGGCTATAACCCATGTTTTTTGAAATTTTTAAAATTTTTAAAATCCTCAAAAATGATGAAAAACGGCGTGCTATAGTATGCCGTACGGTAGGGGCTATAGCCCATGTTCAAAAATGATGAAAAATGAGGATAACATTTTTTTTCAAAAATTCAAAAAACGATGGGCTATAACCCATGTTTTTTGAAAATTTGAATTTTTTTCAAATCCTCAAAAATTATGAAAACGGCGTGTTATAGTATGCCGTACGGTAGGGGCTATAGCCCATGTTTAAAAATGATGAAAAACGAGGTTTAAAAAAAAATCAAAATTTAAAAAAAACGATGGGCTATAACCCATGTTTTTTGAAATTTTGAATTTTTTTAAAATCCTCAAAAATGATGAAAAACGGCGTGCTATAGTATGCCGTACGGTAGGGGCTATAGCCCATGTTCAAAAATGATGAAAAATGAGGATAACATTTTTTTCAAAAATTCAAAAAACGATGGGCTATAACCCATGTTTTTGGAAATTTTGATTTTTTTTTAAATCCTCAAAAATGATGAAAAACGGCGTGCTATAGTATGCCGTACGGTAGGGGCTATAGCCCATGTTCAAAAACGATGAAAAACGAGGATAACATTTTTTTCGAAAATTCAAAAAACGATGGGCTATAACCCATGTTTTTTTAAATTTTGAATTTTTTTTAAATCCTCAAAAATGATGAAAAACGGCGTGTTATAGTATGCCGTACGGTAGGGGCTATAGCCCATGTTTAAAAATGATGAAAAACGAGGTTTAAAAAAAATTCAAAATTTCAAAAAAAACTATGGGCTATAACCCATGTTTTTTGAAATTTTGATTTTTTTTTAAATCCTCAAAAATTATGAAAAACGGCGTGCTATAGTATGCCGTACGGTAGGGGCTATAGCCCATGTTCAAAAACGATGAAAAACGAGGATAACATTTTTTTCGAAAATTCAAAAAACGATGGGCTATAACCCATGTTTTTTTTAATTTTTTTTTTTTTTTTAATCCTCAAAAATGATGAAAAACGGCGTGTTATAGTATGCCGTACGGTAGGGGCTATAGCCCATGTTTAAAAATGATGAAAAACGAGGTTTAAAAAAAAATCAAAATAAAAAAAAAACCCATGTTTTTTGAAATTTTGAATTTTTTTCAAATCCTCAAAAATGATGAAAAACGGCGTCTTATAGTATGCCGTACGGTAGGGGCTATAGCCCATGTTCAAAAACGATGAAAAACGAGGTTAATTTTTTTTTTCAAAATTTCAAAAAAACGATGGGCTATAACCCATGTTTTTTGAAATTTTGAATTTTTTTAAAATCCTCAAAAATGATGAAAAACGGCGTGCTATAGTATGCCGTACGGTAGGGGCTATAGCCCATGTTAAAAAATGATGAAAAATGAGGATAACATTTTTTTCAAAAATTCAAAAAACGATGGGCTATAACCCATGTTTTTTGAAAATTTGAATTTTTTTCAAATCCTCAAAAATGATGAAAAACGGCGTGTTATAGTATGCCGTACGGTAGGGGCTATAGCCCATGTTTAAAAATGATGAAAAACGAGGTTTAAAAAAAAAATCAAAATTTCAAAAAAACGATGGGCTATAACCCATGTTTTTTGAAATTTTGAATTTTTTTCAAATCCTCAAAAATGATGAAAAACGGCGTCTTATAGTATGCCGTACGGTAGGGGCTATAGCCCATGTTCAAAAACGATGAAAAACGAGGTTTAATTTTTTTTTCAAAATTTCAAAAAACACGATGGGCTATAACCCATGTTTTTTGAAATTTTGAATTTTTTTAAAATCCTCAAAAATGATGAAAAACGGCGTGCTATAGTATGCCGTACGGTAGGGGCTATAGCCCATGTTAAAAAATGATGAAAAATGAGGATAACATTTTTTTCAAAAATTCAAAAAACGATGGGCTATAACCCATGTTTTTTGAAAATTTGAATTTTTTTCAAATCCTCAAAAATGATGAAAAACGGCGTGTTATAGTATGCCGTACGGTAGGGGCTATAGCCCATGTTTAAAAATGATGAAAAACGAGGTTTAAAAAAAAATCAAAATTTCAAAAAAACGATGGGCTATAACCCATGTTTTTTGAAATTTTGAATTTTTTTCAAATCCTCAAAAATGATGAAAAACGGCGTCTTATAGTATGCCGTACGGTAGGGGCTATAGCCCATGTTCAAAAACGATGAAAAACGAGGTTTAATTTTTTTTTCAAAATTTCAAAAAACACGATGGGCTATAACCCATGTTTTTTGAAATTTTGAATTTTTTTAAAATCCTCAAAAATGATGAAAAACGGCGTGCTATAGTATGCCGTACGGTAGGGGCTATATCCCATGTTCAAAAATGATGAAAAATGAGGATAACATTTTTTTCAAAAATTCAAAAAACGATGGGCTATAACCCATGTTTTTTTTAAATTTGAATTTTTTTCAAATCCTCAAAAATGATGAAAAACGGCGTGTTATAGTATGCCGTACGGTAGGGGCTATAGCCCATGTTTAAAAATGATGAAAAACGAGGTTTAAAAAAAATTCAAAATTTCAAAAAAACGATGGGCTATAACCCATGTTTTTTGAAATTTTGAATTTTTTTTAAATCCTCAAAAATGATGAAAAACGGCGTGCTATAGTATGCCGTACGGTAGGGGCTATAGCCCATGTTCAAAAATGATGAAAAATGAGGATAACATTTTTTTCAAAAATTCAAAAAACGATGGGCTATAACCCATGTTTTTTGAAAATTTGATTTTTTTTCAAATCCTCAAAAATGATGAAAAACGGCGTGTTATAGTATGCCGTACGGTAGGGGCTATAGCCCATGTTCAAAAACGATGAAAAACGAGGTTTAATTTTTTTTCAAACTTTCAAAAAAACGATGGGCTATAACCCATGTTTTTTGAAATTTTGAATTTTTTTAAAATCCTCAAAAATGATGAAAAACGGCGTGCTATAGATAGCCGTACGGTAGGGGCTATAGCCCATGTTCAAAAATGATGAAAAATTAGGATAACATTTTTTTCAAAAATTCAAAAAACGATGGGCTATAACCCATGTTTTTTTTTATTTTGAATTTTTTTTAAATCCTCAAAAATGATGAAAAACGGCGTGTTATAGTATGCCGTACGGTAGGGGCTATAGCCCATGTTTAAAAATGATGAAAAACGAGGTTTAAAAAATTTCAAAATTTCAAAAAAAACGATGGGCTATAACCCATGTTTTTTGAAATTTTGAAATTTTTTCAAATCCTCAAAAATGATGAAAAACGGCGTGTTATAGTATGCCGTACGGTAGGGGCTATAGCCCATGTTTAAAAATGATGAAAAACGAGGTTTAAAAAAAAATCAAATTTTCATAAAAACGATGGGCTATAACCCATGTTTTTTGAAATTTTGATTTTTTTTTAAATCCTCAAAAATGATGAAAAACGGCGTGTTATAGTATGCCGTACGGTAGGGGCTATAGCCCATGTTCAAAAACGATGGAAAAACTAGGTTTAAATTTTTTTCAAAATTTCAAAAAAACGATGGGCTATAACCCATGTTTTTTGAAAATTTGAATTTTTTAAAAATCCTCAAAAATGATGAAAAACGGCGTGCTATAGTATGCCGTACGGTAGGGCCTATAGCCCATGTTCAAAAATGATGAAAAATGAGGATAACATTTTTTTCAAAAATTCAAAAAACGATGGGCTATAACCTATGTTTTTTGAAATTTTGAATTTTTTTAAAATCCTCAAAAATGATGAAAAACGGCGTGCTATAGTATGCCGTACGGTAGGGGCTATAGCCCATGTTCAAAAACGATGAAAAACGAGGATAATTTTTTTTTCAAAAATAAAAAAAACGATGGGCTATAACCCATGTTTTTTGAAATTTTGATTTTTTTTAAAATCCTCAAAAATGATGAAAAACGGCGTGTTATAGTATGCCGTACGGTAGGGGCTATAGCCCATGTTTAAAAATGATGAAAAACGAGGTTTAAAAAAAATCAAATTTTCAAAAAAACGATGGGCTATAACCCATGTTTTTTTTAATTTTTAATTTTTTTTAAATCCTCAAAAATGATGAAAAACGGCGTGCTATAGTATGCCGTACGGTAGGGGCTATAGCCCATGTTCAAAAATGATGAAAAATGAGGATAACATTTTTTTCAAAAATTCAAAAAACGATGGGCTATAACCCATGTTTTTTGAAAATTTGAATTTTTTTCAAATCCTCAAAAATGATGAAAAACGGCGTGTTATAGTATGCCGTACGGTAGGGGCTATAGCCCATGTTCAAAAACGATGAAAAACGAGGTTTAAAAAAATTTCAAAATTTCAAAAAAACGATGGGCTATAACCCATGTTTTTTGAAATTTTGAATTTTTTTTAAATCCTCAAAAATGATGAAAAACGGCGTGCTATAGTATGCCGTACGGTAGGGGCTATAGCCCATGTTCAAAAATGATGAAAAATGAGGATAACATTTTTTTCAAAAATTCAAAAAACGATGGGCTATAACCCATGTTTTTTGAAAATTTGAATTTTTTTCAAATCCTCAAAAATGATGAAAACGGCGTGTTATAGTATGCCGTACGGTAGGGGCTATAGCCCATGTTTAAAAATGATGAAAAACGAGGTTTAAAAAAAATTCAAAATTTCAAAAAAACGATGGGCTATAACCCATGTTTTTGGAAATTTTGATTTTTTTTTAAATCCTCAAAAATGATGAAAAACGGCGTGCTATAGTATGCCGTACGGTAGGGGCTATAGCCCATGTTCAAAAACGATGAAAAACGAGGATAACATTTTTTTCGAAAATTCAAAAAACGATGGGCTATAACCCATGTTTTTTTAAATTTAGATTTTTTTTTAAATCCTCAAAAATGATGAAAAACGGCGTGTTATAGTATGCCGTACGGTAGGGGCTATAGCCCATGTTTAAAAATGATGAAAAACGAGGTTTAAAAAAAAATCAAAATTAAAAAAAAAACTATGGGCTATAACCCATGTTTTTTTTAATTTTGAATTTTTTTAAAATCCTCAAAAATGATGAAAAACGGCGTGCTATAGTATGCCGTACGGTAGGGGCTATAGCCCATGTTCAAAAATGATGAAAAATGAGGATAACATTTTTTTCAAAAATTCAAAAAACGATGGGCTATAACCCATGTTTTTTGAAAATTTGAATTCTTTTCAATTTCTCAAAAATTATGAAAAACGGCGTGTTATAGTATGCCGTACGGTAGGGGTTATAGCCCATGTTTAAAAATGATGAAAAACGAGGTTTAAAATTTTTTCAAAATTTCAAAAAAACTATGGGCTATAACCCATGTTTTTTGAAATTTTGAATTTTTTTCAAATCCTCAAAAATGATGAAAAGCGGCGTCTTATAGTATGCCGTACGGTAGGGGCTATAGCCCATGTTCAAAAACGATGAAAAACAAGTTTTTTTTTTTTTTTCAAAATTTCAAAAAAACGATGGGCTATAACCCATGTTTTTTGAAATTTTGAATTTTTTAAAAATCCTCAAAAATGATGAAAAACGGCGTGCTATAGTATGCCGTACGGTAGGGGCTATAGCCCATGTTCAAAAATGATGAAAAATGAGGATAACATTTTTTTCAAAAATTCAAAAAACGATGGGCTATAACCCATGTTTTTTGAAAATTTGAATTTTTTTCAAATCCTCAAAAATGATGAAAAACGGCGTGTTATAGTATGCCGTACGGTAGGGGTTATAGCCCATGTTTAAAAATGATGAAAAACGAGGTTTAAAAAAAATTCAAAATTTCAAAAAAACGATGGGCTATAACCCATGTTTTTTGAAATTTTGATCTTTTTTTAAATCCTCAAAAATGATGAAAAACGGCGTGCTATAGTATGCCGTACGGTAGGGGCTATAGCCCATGTTCAAAAACGATGAAAAACGAGGATAACATTTTTTTCGAAAATTCAAAAAACGATGGGCTATAACCCATGTTTTTTTAAATTTTGAATTTTTTTAAAATCCTCAAAAATGATGAAAAACGGCGTGTTATAGTATGCCGTACGGTAGGGGCTATAGCCCATGTTTAAAAATGATGAAAAACGAGGTTTAAAAAAAAATCAAATTTTTAAAAAAAACTATGGGCTATAACCCATGTTTTTTGAAATTTTGAAATTTTTTCAAATCCTCAAAAATGTGGAAAAACGGCGTCTTATAGTATGCCGTACGGTAGGGGCTATAGCCCATGTTCAAAAACGATGAAAAACGAGGTTTAATGTTTTTTTTCAAAATTTCAAAAAAACGATGGGCTATAACCCATGTTTTTTTAATTTTTTTAATTTTTTAAAATCCTCAAAAATGATGAAAAACGGCGTGCTATAGTATGCCGTACGGTAGGGGCTATAGCCCATGTTCAAAAATGATGAAAAATGAGGATAACATTTTTTTCAAAAATTCAAAAAACGATGGGCTATAACCCATGTTTTTTGAAAATTTGAATTTTTTTCAAATCCTCAAAAATGATGAAAAACGGCGTGTTATAGTATGCCGTACGGTAGGGGCTATAGCCCATGTTCAAAAACGATGAAAAACGAGGTTTAAAAAATTTTCAAAATTTCAAAAAAACGATGGGCTATAACCCATGTTTTTTGAAATTTTGAATTTTTTTAAAATCCTCAAAAATGATGAAAAACGGCGTGCTATAGTATGCCGTACGGTAGGGGCTATAGCCCATGTTCAAAAACGATGAAAAACGAGGATAACATTTTTTTCGAAAATTCAAAAAACGATGGGCTATAACCCATGTTTTTTTTAATTTTTAATTTTTTTTAAATCCTCAAAAATGATGAAAAACGGCGTGTTATAGTATGCCGTACGGTAGGGGCTATAGCCCAAGTTTAAAAATGATGAAAAACGAGGTTTAAAAAAATTTCAAAATTAAAAAAAAAACTATGGGCTATAACCCATGTTTTTGAAATTTTGAATTTTTTTCAAATCCTCAAAAATGATGAAAAACGGCGTCTTATAGTATGCCGTACGGTAGGGGCTATAGCCCATGTTCAAAAACGATGAAAAACGAGGTTTAATTTTTTTTTCCAAATTTCAAAAAAACGATGGGCTATAACCCATGTTTTTTGAAATTTTGAATTTTTTTAAAATCCTCAAAAATGATGAAAAACGGCGTGCTATAGTATGCCGTACGGTAGGGGCTATAGCCCATGTTCAAAAATGATGAAAAATGAGGATAACATTTTTTTCAAAAATTCAAAAAACGATGGGCTATAACCCATGTTTTTTGAAAATTTGAATTTTTTTCAAATCCTCAAAAATGATGAAAAACGGCGTGTTATAGTATGCCGTACGGTAGGGGCTATAGCCCATGTTCAAAAACGATGAAAAACGAGGTTTAAAAAAAATTCAAAATTTCAAAAAAACGATGGGGTATAACCCATGTTTTTTGAAATTTTGAATTTTTTTTAAATCCTCAAAAATGATGAAAAACGGCGTGCTATAGTATGCCGTACGGTAGGGGCTATAGCCCATGTTCAAAAATGATGAAAAATGAGGATAACATTTTTTTCAAAAATTCAAAAAACGATGGGCTATAACCCATGTTTTTTGAAAATTTGAATTTTTTTCAAATCCTCAAAAATGATGAAATACGGCGTGTTATAGTATGCCGTACGGTAGGGGCTATAGGCCTAGCCCATGTTTAAAAATTATGAAAAACAAGGTTTAAAAAAAAATCACAATTTCAAAAAAACGATGGGCTATAACCCATGTTTTTGGAAATTTAGATTTTTTTTTAAATCCTCAAAAATGATGAAAAACGGCGTGCTATAGTATGCCGTACGGTAGGGGCTATAGCCCATGTTCAAAAACGATGAAAAACGAGGTTTAAAAAAATTTCAAAATTTCAAAAAAACGATGGGCTATAACCCATGTTTTTTGAAATTTTGAATTTTTTTAAAATCCTCAAAAATGATGAAAAACGGCGTGCTATAGTATGCCGTACGGTAGGGGCTATAGCCCATGTTCAAAAACGATGAAAAACGAGGATAACATTTTTTTCGAAAATTCAAAAAACGATGGGCTATAACCCATGTTTTTTTTAATTTTTAATTTTTTTTAAATCCTCAAAAATGATGAAAAACGGCGTGTTATAGTATGCCGTACGGTAGGGGCTATAGCCCAAGTTTAAAAATGATGAAAAACGAGGTTTAAAAAAATTTCAAAATTAAAAAAAAAACTATGGGCTATAACCCATGTTTTTGAAATTTTGAATTTTTTTCAAATCCTCAAAAATGATGAAAAACGGCGTCTTATAGTATGCCGTACGGTAGGGGCTATAGCCCATGTTCAAAAACGATGAAAAACGAGGTTTAATTTTTTTTTCCAAATTTCAAAAAAACGATGGGCTATAACCCATGTTTTTAGAAATTTTGAATTTTTTTAAAATCCTCAAAAATGATGAAAAACGGCGTGCTATAGTATGCCGTACGGTAGGGGCTATAGCCCATGTTCAAAAATTATGAAAAATGAGGATAACATTTTTTTCAAAAATTCAAAAAACGATGGGCTATAACCCATGTTTTTTGAAAATTTGAATTTTTTTCAAATCCTCAAAAATGATGAAAAACGGCGTGTTATAGTATGCCGTACGGTAGGGGCTATAGGCCTAGCCCATGTTTAAAAATTATGAAAAACAAGGTTTAAAAAAAAATCAAAATTTCAAAAAAACGATGGGCTATAACCCATGTTTTTGGAAATTTAGATTTTTTTTTAAATCCTCAAAAATGATGAAAAACGGCGTGCTATAGTATGCCGTACGGTAGGGGCTATAGCCCATGTTCAAAAACGATGAAAAACGAGGATAACATTTTTTTCGAAAATTCAAAAAACGATGGGCTATAACCCATGTTTTTTTTAATTTTGAATTTTTTTTAAATCCTCAAAAATGATGAAAAACGGCGTGTTATAGTATGCCGTACGGTAGGGGCTATAGCCCATGTTTAAAAATGATGAAAAACGAGGTTTAAAAAAAATTCAAAAAAAAAAAAAAAAACTATGGGCTATAACCCATGTTTTTGAAATTTTGAATTTTTTTCAAATCCTCAAAAATGATGAAAAACGGCGTCTTATAGTATGCCGTACGGTAGGGGCTATAGCCCATGTTCAAAAACGATGAAAAACAAGGTTTAATTTTTTTTTCAAAATTTCAAAAAAACGATGGGCTATAACCCATGTTTTTTGAAATTTTGAATTTTTTTAAAATCCTCAAAAATGATGACAAACGGCGTGCTATAGTATGCCGTACGGTAGGGGCTATAGCCCATGTTCAAAAATGATGAAAAATGAGGATAACATTTTTTTCAAAAATTCAAAAAACGATGGGCTATAACCCATGTTTTTTGAAAATTTTAATTTTTTTCAAATCCTCAAAAATGATGAAAAACGGCGTGTTATAGTATGCCGTACGGTAGGGGCTATAGCCCATGTTCAGAAACGATGAAAAACGAGGTTTAAAAAAATTTCAAAATTTCAAAAAAACGATGGGCTATAACCCATGTTTTTTGAAATTTTGAATTTTTTTTAAATCCTCAAAAATGATGAAAAACGGCGTGCTATAGTATGCCGTACGGTAGGGGCTATAGCCCATGTTCAAAAATGATGAAAAATGAGGATAACATTTTTTTCAAAAATTCAAAAAACGATGGGCTATAACCCATGTTTTTTGAAAATTTTAATTTTTTTCAAATCCTCAAAAATGATGAAAAACGGCGTGTTATAGTATGCCGTACGGTAGGGGCTATAGCCCATGTTCAGAAACGATGAAAAACGAGGTTTAAAAAAAATTCAAAATTTCAAAAAAACGATGGGCTATAACCCATGTTTTTTGAAATTTTGAATTTTTTTTAAATCCTCAAAAATGATGAAAAACGGCGTGCTATAGTATGCCGTACGGTAGGGGCTATAG
This sequence comes from Protomyctophum parallelum, assembly GCF_964188405.1. Taxonomy (NCBI): domain Eukaryota; kingdom Metazoa; phylum Chordata; class Actinopteri; order Myctophiformes; family Myctophidae; genus Protomyctophum; species Protomyctophum parallelum. The sequence continues at coordinate 3,616,726 of NC_139709.1, forward strand.
CCCATGTTCAAAAATGATGAAAAATGAGGATAACATTTTTTTCAAAAATTCAAAAAACGATGGGCTATAACCCATGTTTTTTGAAAATTTGAATTTTTTTCAAATCCTCAAAAATGATGAAAAACGGCGTGTTATAGTATGCCGTACGGTAGGGGCTATAGGCCTAGCCCGTGTTTAAAAATGATGAAAAACGAGGTTTAAAAAAAATTCAAAATTTCAAAAAAACGATGGGCTATAACCCATGTTTTTGGAAATTTAGATTTTTTTTTAAATCCTCAAAAATGATGAAAAACGGCGTGCTATAGTATGCCGTACGGTAGGGGCTATAGCCCATGTTCAAAAACGATGAAAAACGAGGATAACATTTTTTTCGAAAATTCAAAAAACGATGGGCTATAACCCATGTTTTTTTTAATTTTGAATTTTTTTTCAATCCTCAAAAATGATGAAAAACGGCGTGTTATAGTATGCCGTACGGTAGGGGCTATAGCCCATGTTTAAAAATGATGAAAAACGAGGTTTAAAAAAAATTCAAAAAAAAAAAAAAAAACTATGGGCTATAACCCATGTTTTTGAAATTTTGAATTTTTTTCAAATCCTCAAAAATGATGAAAAACGGCGTCTTATAGTATGCCGTACGGTAGGGGCTATAGCCCATGTTCAAAAACGATGAAAAACAAGGTTTAATTTTTTTTTCAAAATTTCAAAAAAACGATGGGCTATAACCCATGTTTTTTGAAATTTTGAATTTTTTTAAAATCCTCAAAAATGATGACAAACGGCGTGCTATAGTATGCCGTACGGTAGGGGCTATAGCCCATGTTCAAAAATGATGAAAAATGAGGATAAAATTTTTTTCAAAAATTCAAAAAACGATGGGCTATAACCCATGTTTTTTGAAAATTTTAATTTTTTTCAAATCCTCAAAAATGATGAAAAACGGCGTGTTATAGTATGCCGTACGGTAGGGGCTATAGCCCATGTTCAGAAACGATGAAAAACGAGGTTTAAAAAAAATTCAAAATTTCAAAAAAACGATGGGCTATAACCCATGTTTTTTGAAATTTTGAATTTTTTTTAAATCCTCAAAAATGATGAAAAACGGCGTGCTATAGTATGCCGTACGGTAGGGGCTATAGCCCATGTTCAAAAATGATGAAAAATGAGGATAACATTTTTTTCAAAAATTCAAAAAACGATGGGCTATAACCCATGTTTTTTGAAAATTTTAATTTTTTTCAAATCCTCAAAAATGATGAAAAACGGCGTGTTATAGTATGCCGTACGGTAGGGGCTATAGCCCATGTTCAGAAACGATGAAAAACGAGGTTTAAAAAAAATTCAAAATTTCAAAAAAACGATGGGCTATAACCCATGTTTTTTGAAATTTTGAATTTTTTTTAAATCCTCAAAAATGATGAAAAACGGCGTGCTATAGTATGCCGTACGGTAGGGGCTATAGCCCATGTTCAAAAATGATGAAAAATGAGGATAACATTTTTTTCAAAAATTCAAAAAACGATGGGCTATAACCCATGTTTTTTGAAAATTTGAATTTTTTTCAAATCCTCAAAAATGATGAAAAACGGCGTGTTATAGTATGCCGTACGGTAGGGGCTATAGGCCTAGCCCGTGTTTAAAAATGATGAAAAACGAGGTTTAAAAAAAATTCAAAATTTCAAAAAAACGATGGGCTATAACCCATGTTTTTGGAAATTTTGAATTTTTTTAAAATCCTCAAAAATGATGACAAACGGCGTGCTATAGTATGCCGTACGGTAGGGGCTATAGCCCATGTTCAAAAATGATGAAAAATGAGGATAACATTTTTTTCAAAAATTCAAAAAACGATGGGCTATAACCCATGTTTTTTGAAAATTTTAATTTTTTTCAAATCCTCAAAAATGATGAAAAACGGCGTGTTATAGTATGCCGTACGGTAGGGGCTATAGCCCATGTTCAGAAACGATGAAAAACGAGGTTTAAAAAAAATTCAAAATTTCAAAAAAACGATGGGCTATAACCCATGTTTTTTGAAATTTTGAATTTTTTTTAAATCCTCAAAAATGATGAAAAACGGCGTGCTATAGTATGCCGTACGGTAGGGGCTATAGCCCATGTTCAAAAATGATGAAAAATGAGGATAACATTTTTTTCAAAAATTCAAAAAACGATGGGCTATAACCCATGTTTTTTGAAAATTTGAATTTTTTTCAAATCCTCAAAAATGATGAAAAACGGCGTGTTATAGTATGCCGTACGGTAGGGGCTATAGGCCTAGCCCGTGTTTAAAAATGATGAAAAACAAGGTTTAAAAAAAAATCAAAATTTAAAAAAAACGATGGGCTATAACCCATGTTTTTGGAAATTTAGATTTTTTTTAAAATCCTCAAAAATGATGAAAAACGGCGTGCTATAGTATGCCGTACGGTAGGGGCTATAGCCCATGTTCAAAAACGATGAAAAACGAGGATAACATTTTTTTCGAAAATTCAAAAAACGATGGGCTATAACCCATGTTTTTTTTTTATTTTAAATTTTTTTTAAATCCTCAAAAATGATGAAAAACGGCGTGTTATAGTATGCCGTACGGTAGGGGCTATAGCCCATGTTTAAAAATGATGAAAAACGAGGTTTAAAAAAATTTCAAAATTAAAAAAAAAACTATGGGCTATAACCCATGTTTTTGAAATTTTGAATTTTTTTCAAATCCTCAAAAATGATGAAAAACGGCGTCTTATAGTATGCCGTACGGTAGGGGCTATAGCCCATGTTCAAAAACGATGAAAAACGAGGTTTAATTTTTTTTTCAAAATTTCAAAAAAACGATGGGCTATAACCCATGTTTTTTGAAATTTTGAATTTTTTTTAAATCCTCAAAAATGATGAAAAACGGCGTGCTATAGTATGCCGTACGGTAGGGGCTATAGCCCATGTTCAAAAATGATGAAAAATGAGGATAACATTTTTTTCAAAAATTCAAAAAACGATGGGCTATAACCCATGTTTTTTGAAAATTTGAATTTTTTTCAAATCCTCAAAAATGATGAAAAACGGCGTCTTATAGTATGCCGTACGGTAGGGGCTATAGCCCATGTTCAAAAACGATGAAAAACGAGGTTTAATTTTTTTTTCAAAATTTCAAAAAAACGATGGGCTATAACCCATGTTTTTTGAAATTTTGATTTTTTTAAAAATCCTCAAAAATGATGAAAAACGGCGTGCTATAGTATGCCGTACGGTAGGGGCTATAGCCCATGTTCAAAAATGATGAAAAATGAGGATAACATTTTTTTCAAAAATTCAAAAAACGATGGGCTATAACCCATGTTTTTTGAAAATTTGAATTTTTTTCAAATCCTCAAAAATGATGAAAAATGGCGTGTTATAGTATGCCGTACGGTAGGGGCTATAGCCCATGTTTAAAAATGATGAAAAACGAGGTTTAAATTTTTTTCAAAATTTCAAAAAAACGATGGGCTATAACCCATGTTTTTTGAAATTTTGATCTTTTTTTAAATCCTCAAAAATGATGAAAAACGGCGTGCTATAGTATGCCGTACGGTAGGGGCTATAGCCCATGTTCAAAAACGATGAAAAACGAGGATGACATTTTTTTCGAAAATTCAAAAAACGATGGGCTATAACCCATTTTTTTTTTAATTTTGATTTTTTTTTTAAATCCTCAAAAATGATGAAAAACGGCGTGTTATAGTATGCCGTACGGTAGGGGCTATAGCCCATGTTTAAAAATGATGAAAAACGAGGTTTAAAAAAATTTCAAAATTAAAAAAAAAACTATGGGCTATAACCCATGTTTTTGAAATTTTGAATTTTTTTCAAATCCTCAAAAATGATGAAAAACGGCGTCTTATAGTATGCCGTACGGTAGGGGCTATAGCCCATGTTCAAAAACGATGAAAAACGAGGTTTAATTTTTTTTTCAAAATTTCAAAAAAACGATGGGCTATAACCCATGTTTTTTGAAATTTTGAATTTTTTTTAAATCCTCAAAAATGATGAAAAACGGCGTGCTATAGTATGCCGTACGGTAGGGGCTATAGCCCATGTTCAAAAATGATGAAAAATGAGGATAACATTTTTTTCAAAAATTCAAAAAACGATGGGCTATAACCCATGTTTTTTGAAAATTTGAATTTTTTTCAAATCCTCAAAAATGATGAAAAACGGCGTCTTATAGTATGCCGTACGGTAGGGGCTATAGCCCATGTTCAAAAACGATGAAAAACGAGGTTTAATTTTTTTTTCAAAATTTCAAAAAAACGATGGGCTATAACCCATGTTTTTTGAAATTTTGATTTTTTTAAAAATCCTCAAAAATGATGAAAAACGGCGTGCTATAGTATGCCGTACGGTAGGGGCTATAGCCCATGTTCAAAAATGATGAAAAATGAGGATAACATTTTTTTCAAAAATTCAAAAAACGATGGGCTATAACCCATGTTTTTTGAAAATTTGAATTTTTTTCAAATCCTCAAAAATGATGAAAAATGGCGTGTTATAGTATGCCGTACGGTAGGGGCTATAGCCCATGTTTAAAAATGATGAAAAACGAGGTTTAAATTTTTTTCAAAATTTCAAAAAAACGATGGGCTATAACCCATGTTTTTTGAAATTTTGATCTTTTTTTAAATCCTCAAAAATGATGAAAAACGGCGTGCTATAGTATGCCGTACGGTAGGGGCTATAGCCCATGTTCAAAAACGATGAAAAACGAGGATGACATTTTTTTCGAAAATTCAAAAAACGATGGGCTATAACCCATTTTTTTTTTAATTTTGATTTTTTTTTTAAATCCTCAAAAATGATGAAAAACGGCGTGTTATAGTATGCCGTACGGTAGGGGCTATAGCCCATGTTCAAAAACGATGAAAAACGAGGTTTAATTTTTTTTTCAAAATTTCAAAAAAACGATGGGCTATAACCCATGTTTTTTTAAATTTTTTAAATCCTCAAAAATGATGAAAAACGGCGTGCTATAGTATGCCGTACGGTAGGGGCTATAGCCCATGTTCAAAAATGATGAAAAATGAGGATAACATTTTTTTCGAAAATTCAAAAAACGATGGGCTATAACCCATGTTTTTTTAAATTTTGAATTTTTTTTAAATCCTCAAAAATGATGAAAAACGGCGTGTTATAGTATGCCGTACGGTAGGGGCTATAGCCCATGTTTAAAAATGATGAAAAACGAGGTTTAAAAATTTTTCAAAATTTCAAAAAAAACTATGGGCTATAACCCATGTTTTTTTTAATTTTGAATTTTTTTAAAATCCTCAAAAATGATGAAAAACGGCGTGCTATAGTATGCCGTACGGTAGGGGCTATAGCCCATGTTCAAAAATGATGAAAAATGAGGATAACATTTTTTTCAAAAATTCACAAAACGATGGGCTATAACCCATGTTTTTTAAAAATTTGAATTTTTTTCAAATCCTCAAAATTGATGAAAAACGGCGTGTTATAGTATGCCGTACGGTAGGGGCTATAGCCCATGTTTAAAAATGATGAAAAACGAGGTTTAAATTTTTTTCAAAATTTCAAAAAAACGATGGGCTATAACCCATGTTTTTTGAAATTTTGATTTTTTTTTAAATCCTCAAAAATTATGAAAAACGGCGTGCTATAGTATGCCGTACGGTAGGGGCTATAGACCATGTTCAAAAACGATGAAAAACGAGGATAACATTTTTTTCAAAAATAAAAAGAACGATGGGCTATAACCCATGTTTCTTGAATTTTTTTTTCTTTTTCAAATCCTCAAAAATGATGAAAACGGCGTGCTATAGTATGCCGTACGGTAGGGGCTATAGGCCATGTTCAAAAATGATGAAAAACAAGTTTCTTTTTTTTTCAAAATTTTAAAAAACGATGGGCTATAACCCATGTTTTTAGAAATTTTGATTTTTTTTCAAATCCTCAAAAATGTAGAAAAACGGCGTGCTATAGTATGCCGTATGGTAGGGGCTATAGCCCATGTTCAAAAATGATGAAAAACGAGGTTAAAAAAAAATTAAAAAATTAAAAAAACGATGGACTCTTATTGCCATCCTGTTGATAGCTATAGCGCCACCCTTTGGCAAATGGGTGTGGGCATCGCGTCCTCACCGTTTGCCTCTACCATATTGCCAGGTTTCGCGAAAACCAACTGCACGGTTCAGCCAGAACTGCTATTTTTGGCGGAAGGAAAACAGAAACAATGAATAGACTTGTAATCTAACTGTAGGGAGTACAATACAAACACAGTAAAGAACCTGGGGGTTATCATCTATGAAAATGTAATCTAACTGTAGGGAGTACAATACAAACACAGTAAAGAACCTGGGGGTTATCATCTATGAAAATGTAATCTAACTGTAGGGAGTACAATACAAACACAGTAAAGAACCTGGGGGTTATCATCTATGAAAAGGTAATCTAACTGTAGGGAGTACAATACAAACACAGTAAATAACCTGGGGGTTATCATCTATGAAAATGTAATCTAACTGTAGGGAGTACAATACAAACACAGTAAAGAACCTGGGGGTTATCATCTATGAAAATGTAATCTAACTGTAGGGAGTACAATACAAACACAGTAAATAACCTGGGGGTTATCATCTATGAAAATGTAATCTAACTGTAGGGAGTACAATACAAACACAGTAAATAACCTGGGGGTTATCATCTATGAAAAGGCAACACGATGAGCAGAAAATAAACCACGTAAATACAACAAATTGAGCAGGGCACCACAAGGAGTTGAACCCTGTTCTGGTAAACCAGGAGTACCATACCAGTGCCTTAGTTTGTTTTGTTGTCATTTACAGGTTCCAAAAACTTTATTATTATATTAATTATATTTCAACGGTAAAGTAATTTCTGTCAGGATAGCAGGATGACTGAATCCATAAATGGAGAGCCACAAACAGGAAGATTCAAAATCCAATGATGTATTTAAAGGACAACTTTAGTTGTTCATTTTCTTTCATTTGCTGCTTCCTTTTGTTTTTGGGAGTTTAGCAGTTTTTGACAGGGGGGCGGGGGCATTCGAGCATGGGGCTAAATATGTATTTTTTTACAAAATATTATGGCGATTTATTTATTTATTATTTACTATAGTCCTAATAAACCCCAAGAAATTACATCTAACCACAAAAGATCACAGGATTATTGAATGTGACAAACTGACATATTGAGCCTATACACAGTATAAGCCTTCCCCCAGTAGGCTACCTTCACATTCTTTTTTTTTTTCAAATCCTCAAAAATGATGAAAACGGCGTGCTATAGTATGCCGTACGGTAGGGGCTATAGCCCATGTTCAAAAATGATGAAAAACAAGTTTCTTTTTTTTTCCAAAATTTAAAAAAACGATGGGCTATAACCCATGTTTTTAGAAATTTTGATTTTTTTTCAAATCCTCAAAAATGTAGAAAAACGGCGTGCTATAGTATGCCGTATGGTAGGGGCTATAGCCCATGTTCAAAAATGATGAAAAACGAGGTTAAAAAAAATTAAAAAAATTAAAAAAACGATGGACTCTTATTGCCATCCTGTTGATAGCTATAGCGCCACCCTTTGGCAAATGGGTGTGGGCATCGCGTCCTCACCGTTTGCCTCTACCATATTGCCAGGTTTCGCGAAAACCAACTGCACGGTTCAGCCAGAACTGCTATTTTTGGCGGAAGGAAAACAGAAACAATGAATAGACTTGTAATCTAACTGTAGGGAGTACAATACAAACACAGTAAAGAACCTGGGGGTTATCATCTATGAAAATGTAATCTAACTGTAGGGAGTACAATACAAACACAGTAAAGAACCTGGGGGTTATCATCTATGAAAAGGTAATCTAACTGTAGGGAGTACAATACAAACACAGTAAAGAACCTGGGGGTTATCATCTATGAAAATGTAATCTAACTGTAGGGAGTACAATACAAACACAGTAAAGAACCTGGGGGTTATCATCTATGAAAATGTAATCTAACTGTAGGGAGTACAATACAAACACAGTAAAGAACCTGGGGGTTATCATCTATGAAAATGTAATCTAACTGTAGGGAGTACAATACAAACACAGTAAATAACCTGGGGGTTATCATCTATGAAAATGTAATCTAACTGTAGGGAGTACAATACAAACACAGTAAATAACCTGGGGGTTATCATCTATGAAAAGGTAATCTAACTGTAGGGAGTACAATACAAACACAGTAAAGAACCTGGGGGTTATCATCTATGAAAATGTAATCTAACTGTAGGGAGTACAATACAAACACAGTAAAGAACCTGGGGGTTATCATCTATGAAAAGGTAATCTAACTGTAGGGAGTACAATACAAACACAGTAAAGAACCTGGGGGTTATCATCTATGAAAATGTAATCTAACTGTAGGGAGTACAATACAAACACAGTAAATAACCTGGGGGTTATCATCTATGAAAATGTAATCTAACTGTAGGGAGTACAATACAAACACAGTAAATAACCTGGGGGTTATCATCTATGAAAAGGTAATCTAACTGTAGGGAGTACAATACAAACACAGTAAAGAACCTGGGGGTTATCATCTATGAAAATGTAATCTAACTGTAGGGAGTACAATACAAACACAGTAAAGAACCTGGGGGTTATCATCTATGAAAAGGTAATCTAACTGTAGGGAGTACAATACAAACACAGTAAAGAACCTGGGGGTTATCATCTATGAAAAGGCAACACGATGAGCAGAAAATAAACCACGTAAATACAACAAATTGAGCAGGGCACCACAAGGAGTTGAACCCTGTTCTGGTAAACCAGGAGTACCATACCAGTGCCTTAGTTTGTTTTGTTGTCATTTACAGGTTCCAAAAACAATCACATTAATTATATTTCAACGGTAAAGTAATTTCTGTCAGGATAGCAGGATGACTGAATCCATAAATGGAGAGCCACAAACAGGAAGATTCAAAATCCAATGATGTATTTAAAGGACAACTTTAGTTGTTCATTTTCTTTCATTTGCTGCTTTCTTTTGTTTTTGGGAGTTTAGCAGTTTTTGACAGGGGGGCGGGGGCATTCGAGCATGGGGCTAAATATGTATTTTTTGACAAAATATTATGGCGATTTTTTTATTTATTATTTACTATAGTCCTAATAAACCCCAAGAAATTACATCTAACCACAAAAGATCACAGGATTATTGAATGTGACAAACTGACATATTGAGCCTATACACAGTATAAGCCTTCCCCCAGTAGGCTACCTTCACATTCAGTAGATCCTGTGATCTTCTGTGGCCAGATGTAATTTCCTGGGGTTTATTAGGACTATAGTAAATAATACAAAAATAAATCACCATAACATTTTGTAAAAAAATACATATTTAGCCCTGTGCTCGAATGCCCCCCCCCCCCCCCCCCCCCTGTCAAAAAGAGCTAAAATCCCTAAAACGAAAGAAAGCAGCAAATGAAAAAAAAAATAACACTCATCTTTTACTTTCTCTAATAACCTAAAACATGAACATTGGTTGAAAACAACTAAAGTTGTCCTTTAAGCCCAAGGCAGTAACAAAGAAAAAGTTTGTACAATTAAGGCAGTTAATCATAAAGTCCAAAACTCAAACCTTTCAAGAAGACAAAATCAAGAACCAGGAACTTGACGATGACAGGGAGTGTTTGTAAAGAGTCCAGTTTAATATATATATAGGGAGCAGGTGAATGTTCTGACAGGGAGTGTTTGTAAAGAGACCAGTTATATATAGGGAGCAGGTAAATGTTCTGACAGGGAGTGTTTGTAAAGAGACCAGTTATATATAGGGAGCAGGTAAATGTTCTGACAGTGTTTGTAAAGAGACCAGTTATATATAGGGAGCAGGTGAATGTTCTGACAGGGAGTGTTTGTAAAGAGACCAGTTATATATAGGGAGCAGGTAAATGTTCTGACAGGGAGTGTTTGTAAAGAGACCAGTTATATATAGGGAGCAGGTAAATGTTCTGACAGTGAGTGTTTGTAAAGAGACCAGTTATATATAGGGAGCAGGTAAATGTTCTGACAGGGAGTGTTTGTAAAGAGACCAGTTATATATAGGGAGCAGGTGAATGTTCTGACAGGGAGTGTTTGTAAAGAGTCCAGTTATATATAGGGAGCAGGTAAATGTTCTGACAGGGAGTGTTTGTAAAGAGACCAGTTATATATAGGGAGCAGGTGAATGTTCACGAAAAGATGAGTGTTAATTTTCTTTAATTTGCTGCTTTCTTTTGTTTTGGGGATTTTAGCAGTTTTTGACAGGGGGGCGGGGGCATTCGAGCATGGGGCTAAATATGTATTTTTTTACAAAATATTATGGCGATTCATTTTTTTATTATTTACTATAGTACTAATAAACCAAGAAATTACATCTGACCTCAAAAGATCACGGGATCTATTGAATGTGACAAACTGACATATTGATCCTATACACACAGTATAAGCCTTCCCCCAGTAGGCTACCTTCACATTCAGTAGATCCTGTGATCTGCTGTGGCCAAATGTAATTTCCTGGGGTTTATTAGGACTATAGTAAATAATACAAAAATAAATCACCATAAAATGTTGTAAAAAAATACATATTTATCCCCATGCTCGATGAGAAAAGAAGAAAGAGAAATGAGAAGGTGTCGTTTTTTCATGATTTTCAAAACCTCCAAAATCATTAGCTTGTGAGCTTGTAGATCTGATTTGTTTTGCTAATGTTCCTCAGAATAGTGATTCTAGGGTTGATGTTGTTAATGTAATAAATAAATACATAAATGAAAATGGATGGATGGATTTAATTATTACATTAACGATATGAACGAATACTAAATGAAAAAAGGTGAGGAAAAGCTGAGGAAAGCTGAGGAAACCCCACACTAGGGGTCCGAGAACCATGTGATCAGAACCATCACTGGCTCCTGGTTAAATACAGAACCATGTGATCAGAACCATCACTGGCTCCTGGTTAAACACAGAACCATGTGATCAGAACCATCACTGGCTCCTCCTGGTTAAATACAGAACCATGTGATCAGAACCATCACTGGCTCCTGGTTAAATACAGAACCATGTGATCAGAACCATCACTGGCTCCTGGTTAAACACAGAACCATGTGATCAGAACCATCACTGGCTCCTGGTTAAATACAGAACCATGTGATCAGAACCATCACTGGCTCCTGGTTAAACACAGAACCATGTGATCAGAACCATCACTGGCTCCTCCTGGTTAAATACAGAACCATGTGATCAGAACCATCACTGGCTCCTCCTGGTTAAATACAGTTCTAAATCCTCCTCCTCACCTACAAAGCTCTCAACGGCCAGGCACCACAATATCTCAAATAACTCATCGATCCCTACAATCCTGAACACAACACGAGTGCGTTCACAGAATGCAACAATGCTTACTGTCCCAGAAATAAACAGTTACAATAGGAGGCAGGGCGTTTAACACTGTATAGGCCCCAGTAAGGCTGTAATTAACCCATATACTGCCACCTGCTGGACACACAGCCAACCTCAGACTGCCGAGGCCATTTCAATGCTGCACATGCTGGACCCACATCCTGTTTTGGGCGTCCATGTTTAATGCTAGTGTTTGCTATAGCAAGCTAAAATGAAAGCCATCCTTGCTCTAGAAAGCGCCAATGTTTCCATCTAGACCACCGGATAATTCAGCAAAGACCTCTGAACATTTGCGCATTTTATCCAAACCACCTCCTTAGATTGAGTTATTCAGCTTTTTAGTCAGCCTGTATAATGGGAGGTGGACGGCAGCGCGGTTGTGCAACCCGGTCTAGGATCGCTAAAGGAGGAGAGGCCAAGCCCAAAATAATAAAAATCAGCGATCTGGGCAGACCGTGAAAAAAGAGGCAGACTATAGTATGCAGTCCTTTCCGTGAATACAAAACCTTTTCGAATGCAGTCCCATTAGTGTCCGAGTTGCCAGTGACCCCACACTACCAGTGTACCACAGCGAGGTGTTGCATTTTATAGTACATGTATAGCATAGTTTATATAGTTTCATTATATAGATATTCCACTGTTACGTTCTTAGCTTACGCATGTTTCATGATGACTACTTTATGCGTGAGATGTATTGCTTAATGTAAGCATGCTCTGGATTAAGAGAGACTGCTAAAGTGCCAAAACACAATGCTTAGAGCGCAGCAGGGAATCGAACCCCATTCCAGTAAACCAGAAGCGCCATGCCTGTGCCTCGTTTTGTGTTAATTTATCATTACCAATGAGACAATGTTCTCTTTATACAATTGAAAACTGGAAGACTATCACTCCACAAATACCTTAAGGAAAACTCCTAGACTTAAAGCAAGAAAAGTCATTTAATGTTTATGCTCATAAAGTGCTACAAAGTGCTAAAAGTGAAAAGTGCAGCAGAAAACGTTTGGGTCATCGGCCCATCGTCAGTGCCTCGCCTACTGACCGGCGTGAATGATGACGTTTTAACTGCAAATAGAAGCATAAATCACATCAATACACATCACATACCGGGCCTGTGTTCATATGGTATGTGTAAAGACGCAATGAAGCTTCACTCGCACATTATAAAAGACATACATCACATCAATCCACATCACATACCTAACCCTAACCTACCCTGCGTTCATTATGTGATGTGGGGATGACGTGATGAAGCTTCACTCACAAATAAGATCTGATGATATAGCAGACGATGGTCTTATGACCTAGAGGTTTGCTGCTGCACTGTTGACTTTGAGCACTTCGAGCGCTTAATGAACATGAATAAAATAAATAGATTTTCTTGGTCTCTGCCCAAGTAATCGTCATTAGGTTTCCGTGGAGAGAGTATTTTTTTCCAGACAGTTGTCCCATGTTTCCTACATATGAATTTTAAAACAACATTCACAGAAATAAGTGAATGAGAAAGAGAGAAAGAATTTATGCCATTTGTGGCATAAATTGACATGAATTATACAAGGTGCAAATTTATGCAATGGCAGCAGCATTCTTATTTGCTTAATGTTCTTTGTGCCCCTGTATTTGTCAGCAATACAGCAACACTATGAACATTAGTACACAACACTATGAACATTAGTACACAACATACAACACTATGGATGACATCAGAACACAACAGCAATAAACAAAATTCATATGGCGCCGAGTGTACCTCTCCTAAATAAAATGAGGCCGACCGACTGGCGAGCTATCCGCAATTGCTGTGAAATAATCACAAAAAAAAAAATCACATGAATGCACATCACATACGGGGCCTGTGTTCATATGTGATGTGAACTGATGGGATGGCGCTTTACCGGCAAACTGTACGCGAGACACGACCCGAATCACCCACCACACAAACTGTACGCGAGACACGACCCGAATCACGCACCACACACACACACACACACTAGTGAAGAACTAGTGTGATAGAAAGGCAAGAAGAAAGAAATTACTTGTAAAAAAAATAAAGCGAAAAGCGATTAAAAACTCAGACCAAAAAAAACAAACAACTTTATTAAAAGCAAAGAATTGAGAAGAGAAAAGATGAAGGTCGGGTAGAAACCTTGTACAACCAAAAAAAAAGGAACCTGTGATCCAATTATATTATTTATTATTAATAAATATAATCCAATTAATCTGTTGTGTTTCAATGTTAATATTTAGTAAGCTCTTGTTGATACACTGGTTCAATATATATATTTTTTTTATGTTAAACAAAATATTCAGTTATGGATCATCTTTACATCGTGAGCTTGTAGATCGGCCATTTTAGCTACTTTAGTGTGTGACACTGTAGCATGACCAAGTAAGGAAGTTAATTTACAAAAGGTTGAACTATGGAGATACAAGGTTTCTGCCCGACAGCCAAAGATAATAAACTACATCACTTACCTTCAATATCAGCACTAAACAAAACACACTAACTAAAGGAAGAAAATGACACATCGACCATCTGACACATCGACCATCATTTTCTTCCTGTAAACAGTAGGGGTGTAACGATACATTTTAACAGCGATACGAATCACGATACAGTAACTATTTAAAATATATTGAATTTTCTTTAAATCAAGTAATACCACAAAAATGTAGTATTGATACAATAGATTAATTGCATAGCCAAACGATTCGATACCGATAATTTCCATTGAAAAACCATATAGTCAATGTTGCCGTTTTCATTTCGATATGCTTAGATTCTTCAAATTAAAATCCATTTCTTGATGCAGTTACTGTATCGTTACACCCCTAGTAAACAGTGTTGAGCAGGCTACATGCTACCATAATGATACAGACATAAATCACACACCTCCACATCACACAAAGTCCACTAGTGAAGAACTAGGGCAATAGATAGGCAAAGAAAGAAATTACTTATAAAAAAAATAAAGCGAAATACGATTAAAAACTCAAACAAAAAATAAATAACTTTATTAAAAGCAAAGAAAAGATGAAAGTGAAGAGACTAGAATCGGACTGGCATTACACACACAAACGGTGTGAAACGATACATGGCGCGAATGACAACAAACGGTATGGTAGCATGTAGCCCACTTACACAAGAAGCAGGAATCAAAAGGTTAAATTACTAACCTTCAATGATAACAGCAAGCAGCAGCAGAAGACATCAGATTTAAGGTACGAACTCCGTCAGCTTCACGTTCTGAAATGACAGGGGGAAAGAAAAACAAAAAGGAAAACTAATTTAGTTGTCGGCCTACAGGATGACATTTTGGAAGTCATAACAGTCACTGACAGGGCTGTGTCACCATTATTTTACTTAATCACAATGTGTGACATTTCTTTTATAAACAATTCAACCCATTAAAGGGCCACTTCACCCCCTTTACAACCAGAGCTTATTTTAATGTTTAGGCCACAAGAAACACTAAACTGGGGTTTTATATGTGCAATACGTTCCCTTTGTTTGTCATGATGCCATGTTTATGACCAAAAACCATGTCATGAAAATGTTCTCACTTCCTTCCTGGACTACAAACCCACCTCTCCACAAGGGGGGGGGGGGGGGGGGGGGGGGGGGGGGAGTGCACTAAAGCATTGTAGGAATTCAGCAATCCAGTCTCAAACACTCTCGCCATAGCACGCACATTTCAAATTGTGCTACCGTTATCTACTAAAATACTATTCACCACTGGAAGAAACTGCAGTCACTCAATGTTCCTTTAAAGGACAATTTTCATTTAATTGTGAGACCAAATGCACCCGTAACTTTGTTCCATTTGTACACCGAGAGTTAGACCTGTGGTCCAATTTGTAGGCTATACTCCGAATTACACGCCTTTAAAGGCAGGGTATTCTCAAACATTAAAAAAAATATATATATATATAAATGGAAATAGATCTATCCGCTCAATTTTTTAGCTTGTACATCAGCCATTGTGTCAGCTAATTTGACTATATTGCCATCTTGCCAGCAAGGTGCCAAGTACGTGCACCTTCCTATAGACAGCCCAGTCATCCAAACAGAAAAGTCCTAATTGTATTAAACAAGGTCAAACTCACCAACATTGCTGCTGTATGAAAAGCTTGAATTATCCTCTTTCAATCTGTAAAGCATTAGTTTCATAAAAATCCACCACAGACATGTTATGAGCCACTTCCTGTCAAGAAATTCCTTCAAAGATTATTATTTTCTAAGCATCAGAGTTTGGAAGCGCTCGTTATCAGTAAAGCACCCGCCTGCTGCCTCCTGCATTGTGTGCACAGTCAAAACAGGTGGTAACAGCAAGGCCCGCTGAGTGATAGTCAACGAGCGCTTCCAAACTCCAACACCAAAAACAAAATCACATGCAAGGAATTTCTTGACAGGAAGTAGCTCATAACATGTCTATGGTGGATTTTTATGAAACAAATGCTTTACAGATTGAAAGGATAATTCAAGCTTTTCATACAGCAGCAATGTTGGAGAGTTTGACCTAGTTTAATACATTTAGGACTTTTGTTTGGATGAATGTCCAAGTCATTGGGAAGTTGCACCTAGTTAGCACCTTAGCCACGGTCTGAATAAGGTCAATTGGGACACTTGATGTGGGTAATATGTCTTTAGATATTTTAGCATTTCAAAGTGTCCATGATGTCATGGACACTGGGCTCACTCTCTTCCTGGACTACATGTTGACTCAGTAAAGACAGCCCTCCCCCTATCCGCAAGGAGGAGCAATGCACCAAAGGCAAAGCATTATGGGAATTGTAGTCCGGGAAGGAAAACATAAAAACCCCAGGAAAGTGTTTGTCTCCCAAACATCACTAAAATAAGATCTGGTTGCAAAAGAGTGTCCCTTTAATATATTTTTGGTAAAGTATAAATGTAATTAATGCATATAATTAGTCATATCTGCCTCGTGCTACAATACATTTTATGAACCCTAAAAAAAGCCATGAAGAAATTAAAACTTTGTATTCATGTGTTCAACGTCAAACACAATTCGCAATCATTTGTATGACAATGAATGGTCAACGTAACATGTTGTAATGGTGACACAGCCCTAGTTTCTACGACAGCCACATGTAATCCAGGTACGTACCGTGAGGGGCCTTCCGTCGCTCGGTTGAAGATGAGCTGGTATTAATAGAGCCGTGAAGGCTGTATGGCACAATACGTCCCGAGCGCCATTCACCTCGTAGTCTCAGGGAGAGCGTTCGTTGACACCGTTATTCGTTTCAGCTCTCGGGGGCTCGCCGCTGCGTCGACTCCGTCCAGGTTCCATCTCCATGCCCCCTTTCCTGAGTAGACACTCTATTATACCAGCCATCTCCTGATGCCTGCATCCAAGGTCACCGCATGACACCAAGGTCACATGATTCACCTGGAAGACACATACATAAACCAACATTAAACTCTTTATCCAGATTTTACACATTGTAGAATTCATATAATATATTAGGATGTTAAGAGAAGGATAAAAAAAAGATATCTTCTAAATTAAATACAACTTGAGTAAAAAAAAGGTATCAAAACATACTTCAAAATGACCAAAAATATGCAGTATGTCCCATTTGATTTTTTTTTTTGTTTTTGAAAATAGCAGATCTAGAAGTTCACAATGTGACGCATTGCAATGCATTGTAGTGTAGAGCCACTTGTTTCAAACGGCCAAAATATGGCTGTATGACTGACAATGTAGGTTAGACGCAATTTGCAACACTAGATTTATTTTTTAATGACGGGATGAATCTAGAGTTGCAAAACCCTCCATTGAACCAAATTGCATTTCAAATCTGCTTCTATTAAACATTAAACTCACTAACATTGCAGCTGTAGGGAAAGCTTTGATTATCCTCCATCTGCAAAGCATTCCTTTCATAAATGTAGACATGATGTTTGACTGAGAGCCTGCCATCGCGCAAATTCCAGCTTTCCCCAGAGGAGAAAATTTTAATCACATGATGATCTACGTTGTCAAGAAATTCTGTGCAGGCGATTATTGGAAGCACTTGTCGAAGTCACTGCATACCACCCATTTCAAAATGTCACATTATGCAGGAGGCAGCAACGCGACAGTTAATAAAAACGAGTGCTTCCAAACTCCCAAAAATATCAGAGCATGGAACTCGACAGAAAGTAGCTCATAACATGTCTACTGTGGATGTTTAAAGAAACAAACGCTTTGCAGATAAGAGGATAATTCAAGCTTGGCCCAGAGCTGCAATGTCATTTAATACAAGCAGATTGCAAAAGCAATTTGGATCAATGGGAGGTTAATGGACGGTATTGCAAGATAGATATCTAGAATTGCAAATTGCAGCTAAATGTAGATTGTGTTTTGTAATAATCCAAATCTACAAAGACACTGGTAGTTAAATTTACAAATAATAGTAGAGTATAAAAGTACAATACTGTCCACATGCAGTACTTCAGTAAATATGATTTACTTTACACCACTGTTTAGATTAGAACAATGTTTGCTTTGTTTGTTTCCTTCTCAAAGAAGGACAAACATTCCTCAGATTGTTGTCACAATAAACCATCAACAGTCAAACAAACAATGTTGAAACAATAACCTGTTTAAGGAGGCTAAAACACTCCATGTGCTTCTCAAACAAACATCTCTTACCTTGAAACAGGGCGGACATCAGACACACTGTAGTGCGCATCCTATTTAAGTCTAAATCCCCGCCCACTACATCCGGACTGTTCATCTACGTCACATGAAAGTCCGTCCGTCATTGGTCCCGATGGTCCGTCAGAGTGAATGGCTCAATCAATCAATCAATCCACTGCAGCTGTGTGCGCCGCACGCACGCGCACGCACGCGCATGCACGCACGCGCACGCACGCGCATGCACGCACGCGCTAATACCAGACTTTCATTCAAAATGTTGTCCAGCAGGGGGAGTGGGTTTACCCAGGCTAGGTGCGGCCCGGTCTCCTGCAGGAGGTTTGCACATGCTCAGTGTAAACAGAAACTGCGATGACGTTGTCTTGTAAATAATGAGACAGCAGTCACCCTTCCCTTTTCAAATGTTTTATATATCATCATACCTTTGTCATTTCACAAAAATAAAAGTTTGACACATGTAGGGGCCTAAGCTACTAAAGAACATGGAAAATCCACGAAAGAAAATATACAAAAACATTAACATTTAGTAGATGTAGCCTACTTGTCCTTTATCTTTCAGTTTGTTATACACTATTTTTTTTTCTCCACAGTTATGAAATTGATATACTTTTTAAAATAAAAACAAAATCAACTTTGTAGGCTACTATTCTCTTTTTTTTATATCCTTTTTATTATTTCAGTTCAGGGTCAGCAGTTGACAGACAGACAGACGGACGGACGGACGGACGGACGGACGGACGGACGGACGTTTTGGACATATAGAAATGTAATGATATGTGATTCTTCTTAAAGCTATTTTGTTTCATGCATTCTTGTAGGGTATAATTATTTGAATAAAATGGTCTATTTAAAACCAGTATCAATGGACACATGGAGTAAATATATGAAGCAGCTAGGGGTCCTATTGGGGAGGTTCCAGGGGGTCCCCAGCAGCAGGGGTCCTTGGGGAGGTTCCAGGGGGTCCCCAGCAGCAGGGGTTCTTGGGGAGGTTCCAGGGGGTCCCCAGTAGCAGGGGTTCTTGGGGAGGTTCCAGGGGGTCCCCAGCAGCAGGGGTCCTTGGGGAGGTTCCAGGGGGTCCTCAGCAGCAGGGGTCCTTGGGGAGGCTCCAGGGGGTCCTTGGGGAGGCTCCAGGGGGTCCTTGGGGAGGTTCCAGGGGGTCCTTGGGGAGGCTCCAGGGGGTCCTTGGGGAGGTTCCAGGGGGTCCCCAGCAGCAGGGGTCCTTGGGGAGGTTCCAGGGGGTCCTCAGCAGCAGGGGTCCTTGGGGAGGCTCCAGGGGGTCCTTGGGGAGGCTCCAGGGGGTCCTTGGGGAGGTTCCAGGGGGTCCTTGGGGAGGTTCCAGGGGGTCCCCAGTAGGGCAGGGGTCCTACTTTTTATAATTCAGATTACTGTGGACACACATGCTGGAACTTTTTTGCCTGGCTAATAAGCCAACAGCTGATTGGGTCTGGCTTATTAGCCAGGCTAGGAACTTTTGACTTTGAAATGTTTTGTAGTTTGTGAACGCCCAAAGCATTGTCAATGGCAATAGCATATCACAAACTACACCTATAGAACCTCCATTCAAACTTTGACTGAAAAGGAATCTTTTAAATGTTCCATAGTTTTATATAGTGCTTTCACATTTGAGACATTTATAATGGCACGTCAAAAAACACTTTCACCTAGAAACTACATTCACACTTTTTATAGATGGGCTACTTTGAAATGTTTTATAGTTTCTGAGTTATTTAAAGGTATATTCAGTGATTTCACTTAATTCAAATATCACTTATTTTTTGTTTTGTTGTGATAATCCTCCCTACTATAGAGTGTGCTGGCCATATAAGGAGTTCCTCCCTGTCCCCAGTTAACCCCTGGGGGTCAAAAAACCTTAGGTTTCGTTTTTGACTCTCTATCCTGATTGGACGAAAGGCTGGGTCCCACAGCCAAAAACGAAACCTAAGGTTTTTTTAGTTAAATCACTGAATATACCTTTAACTTAAACGCCCAATGCATTCTCTATGAGTCTATGGCAATAGCACAAACTTTGGCATGCTACTACAGAGCTACCAACCTGCACACATTTTGTGTACCAACCACGCAATCCTAGGTGTCTATACGCCTAGAATTGCGTGGTTGGTACACAAAATGTGTGCAGGTTGGTAGCTCTGCTACTAGTCCTACATACTTAAACCTATACCAACCCCATTCTAGCCTATAGGTTCATCTTACGGTGGACATGTTTGCCTGAAAAGGAATCTTTGAAATGTGTCATAGTTTTATAAATATAGTGCTTTCAAATTTGAGACTTTTATAATGGGGCTCAATGGCAGATTTTGGCACGTAAAAAAATCACTTTCACCTAGAAACTCCATTCACACTTTTTGTTATTCAGCTTACTGTGGAGACACATGCTGGAACTTTTTACTTTGAAATGTTTTGTAGTTTGAGTTATTTAACTTAAACGCCCAATGCATTCTCTATGGCAATAGCAGAAACTTTGGCATGCTACTAGTCCTACATACTTAAACCTACCAACCACATTCTAGCCTACTTAGGTTCATCTTACGGTGGACATGTTTGCCTGAAAAGGAATCTTTGAAATGTGTCATAGTTTTAAAAATATAGTGCTTTCAAATTTGAGACTTTTATAATGGGGCTCAATGGCAGATTTTGGCACGTAAAAAAATCACTTTCACCTAGAAACTACATTCACACATTTGTATTATTCAGCTTACTGTGGAGACACATGCTGGAACTTTTTAGTATTGAGTTTGTGCTTGAAATGTACTGTAATTCGACAAACTGTTAATAAATGAATCAATCAAACAAACACTGACCTTGAGCAGTATAAATGACCTTCATAAGATTAGTAAATGACCTTCACCAGTATATATGACCTTGACAAGTATAAATGACCTTGACCAGTATGCGGTCCGTCACCATGGACTAGCCTTTTGCTTTTCCTTGATTTTCACCTTTAAAAAATCAACAATGATGAAGAATCGCGCACTATAGCGCGCCGCTCAATGACCTGAGACCATGGACCAATGAATGAAATACAACACATTGAGCAGGGCACTGCAGGGAGTTGAACCCCGTTCCGGTAAACCAGAAGTCCGACACCAGTGCCTTAGTTTTTGTGTTGTTGTTCATTTAAAGGTCCAGGTGTGCATACGCATGTGCACCTGTGCGTGTGTAGGTGCATGTGTGCATGTGTGTGTGCACGCTTCAATGACCACTGTTGGACCCAATGGCGATCAAGGACCTCAGGGAGCCACCCATAATTCACAACGGTCACAGCAAACTCTGTTGCATCACAACTGGTGGCCAACAGTCGTAACCAACACCGCCGCCGACCCACAGGAGAATACCATCGCACAGTGGTATCAGACCAACCACAATCAGCCAGCCCTCAAACCAAACCCTTCGACCTAGAAGAACTCGAAACCCGGAAAAGCAGCAGGGATTGATGACATACTGGCAGAAATTATACAGCACCTGGAACCTAACGCAAAGACCTGGCTCGTGGGGATGCTGAACACATGCATGGCACAGAAAACCATCCCTTCTGTCTGGAGAAAGGCCAAAGTGGTTGCAATCCCCAAACCTGGCAAAGACCCATCATCCTCAAAGAGCTACCGACCCATTTCCCTCCTCTGCATCACCTACAAGAGAGGCTGCTACTCCAACGCCTCATACCACTCATAGACACCAAGCTGACTAAAGACCAAGCTGGATTCAGTCCCGTCCTGTGCTGGACAGAGCTCAACCTCACCCAACACATTGAGGATGGGTTTGAGGGAAAACAAATAACTGGAGCAGCAACTGGAGGGCGAAGCAAGCACGCAGGCAGCTTGTGCCTGCCTGCCTTCCTGCCTGCCTTCCTCATGTGGAAGCTGCATAGTTGACTTTGTGTGTGTCTTTCTTTTTCTGTCTGTCTTTCTTAGGATGAAGATCAAGGTAGACGCCGTTGGAAGGCTCAACACAAGCCGGTGCCCCTAGAGATCCATCCCAAAGCTTCCCTCAGGGAGCCCAGCAAGCCAGCTAGCCAGCAAGCCCGCCCAGTCAGCCAACGCAGCCAG
Source organism: Protomyctophum parallelum (assembly GCF_964188405.1). Taxonomy (NCBI): domain Eukaryota; kingdom Metazoa; phylum Chordata; class Actinopteri; order Myctophiformes; family Myctophidae; genus Protomyctophum; species Protomyctophum parallelum. The sequence continues at coordinate 3,638,868 of NC_139709.1, forward strand.
CCAGCTCCGCCAGTCAGCCAGTGTAGAAAGTCAGGCTGACAAGCCAGAGCATATCAGCCCTTGCAGTCCGCCATTGCAGCCATACCAGCCTTGCTCAGTCAGCTCAGCCAGGCCTCTCTCGAGGCCTGGCTCTCTGTCTGCCTGGCCCGGTCTGCCCTGCCCTGCCTTGCAGCAACAGAACCAGCCTTGCTAGCAAGCCAGCCAGCTCAGAATACGAGCTCAGCAAGCCAACGCAGCTGGCAAGCACGCAGTTAGTCTAAACCAGTTTCAGACAGGCAGGCCAAGGCAGACAGACAGGAAGACCGAGGCGCCTAGGCAGGCAGACAGGCCAGGAAGGCAACAAAGTGCAGGCAGGGGGACTATCCGGCCTAAGGCTGCGCTGCAAGGGTTGGAGCCTGGCCAGCTCCTGCTGGTCTTGGCTGAGTGGCTGTGGCTGCACAGTAAGGCTGCGGTAACCTAGTCTGGGCTTGCTGCTGCACTGGCTTGCTCAGCTCGCATTCTGAGCCTGCTGGCTTGCCAGAAAGGCTGGTTCTGTTGCTGCAAGGCAGGGCAGGGCAGACCGGGCCAGGCAGACAGAGAGCCAGGCCTCGAGAGAGGCCTGGCTGAGCTGACTGAGCAAGGCTGGTATGGCTGCAGTGGCTGACTGCAAGGGCTGATATGCTCTGGCTTGGCAGCCTGACTTTCTACACTGGCTGACTGGCGGAGCTGACTGGCTGCGTTCGCTGACTGGGCAGGCTTGCTGGCTAGCTGGCTTGCTGAACTCCCTGAAGGAAGCTTTGGGATGTATCTCTAGGGGCATCGGCTTGTGTTGAGCCTTCCAACGGCGTCTACCTTGATCTCCGTCCTAAGAAAGAAAGACAGAAAAAGAAAGACACACAAAAACCCAACTATGCAGCTTGCACCTGAGGAACCGAGACGCGAAAAACCGCCACCGACCCACAGGAGAATACCATCGCACAGTGGTATCAGACCAACCTCAATCAGCCAGCCCTCAAACCAAACCCTTCGACCTAGAAGAACTCGAAACTGCAATGGGAAAGTTGAAACCCGGAAAAGCAGCAGGGATTGATGACATACTGGCAGAAATGATACAGCACCTGGGACCTAACGCAAAGACCTGGCTCGTGGGGATACTGAATACATGCATGGCACAAAAAACCATCCCTTCTGTCTGGAGAAAGGCCAAAGTGGTTGCAATCCCCAAACCTGGCAAAGACCCATCATCCCCAAAGAGCTACCGACCCATTTCCCTCCTCTGCATCACCTACAAGAGAGGCTGCTACTCCTGTTTACATTCGAGGGTTGCCGGTCCTCTCGAACGGAACAGTTTAACGTCATGCCCAGGACGAAAAGATATAGAGAACACCAACATGACAAATAACAGCAGGAAGGCATGAGCCACAATCCACCGTCTTGGCAAAGACCACACCACCCATAATTCACAACGGTCACAGCAAACTCTGTTGCATCACAACTGGTGTAGGTATTGGATGGAGCCCGCACACCACCAAAAAAAGAAAAACAACATACTATAGTATGCCCTCCGTGACCATGGACTATAGCCTTTCGCTTTTCTGCGATTTAACCTTTTTTCAAATCCTCAACAATGATGAAGAATCGTGCACTATAGCGTGCCACTTAATGACCTTGACCAATATCAATGACCTTGAGCAGTATAAATTACCTTCAATAAGACTAGTAAATGACCTTGACCAGTATAAATGACCTTGACAAGTACAAATGACCTTGACCAGTATAAATGACCTTCACCAGTAGAAATGACCGTGACCAGTATATGACTGTGACCAGTATACATGACCTTCATGAGACTAGTAAATGACCTTGACCAGTATAAATGACCTTTATAAGACTAGTAAATGATCTTCACCAGTATAAATGACCTTGACCAGTATGCCGTCCGTGACCATGGACTATAGCCTTTTGCTTTTCCTTGATTTTCACCTTTAAAAAATCCTCAACAATGATGAAGAATCACGCACTATAGCGCGCCGCTCAATGACCTGAGACCATGGACCAATGAATGAAATACAAAAACACATTGAGCAGGGCACTGCAGGGAGTTGAACCCCGTTCCGGTAAACCAGAAGTCCGACACCAGTGCCTTAGTTTTTGTGTTGTTGTTCATTTAAAGGTCCAGGTGTGCATACGCATGTGCACCTGTGCGTGTGTAGGTGCATGTGTGCATGTGTGTGTGCACGCTTCAATGACCACTGTTGGACCCAATGGCGATCAAGGACCTCAGGGAGCCACCCATAATTCACAACGGTCACAGCAAACTCTGTTGCATCACAACTGGTGGCCAACAGTCGTAACCAACACCGCCGCCGACCCACAGGAGAATACCATCGCACAGTGGTATCAGACCAACCACAATCAGCCAGCCCTCAAACCAAACCCTTCGACCTAGAAGAACTCGAAACCCGGAAAAGCAGCAGGGATTGATGACATACTGGCAGAAATTATACAGCACCTGGAACCTAACGCAAAGACCTGGCTCGTGGGGATGCTGAACACATGCATGGCACAGAAAACCATCCCTTCTGTCTGGAGAAAGGCCAAAGTGGTTGCAATCCCCAAACCTGGCAAAGACCCATCATCCTCAAAGAGCTACCGACCCATTTCCCTCCTCTGCATCACCTACAAGAGAGGCTGCTACTCCAACGCCTCATACCACTCATAGACACCAAGCTGACTAAAGACCAAGCTGGTTTCCGTCCTGTCCTGTGCTGGACAGAGCTCAACCTCACCCAACACATTGAGGATGGGTTTGAGGGAAAACAAATAACTGGAGCAGCAACTGGAGGGCGAAGCAAGCACGCAGGCAGCTTGTGCCTGCCTGCGTGCCTGCCTGCCTTCCTGCCTGCCTTCCTCATGTGGAAGCTGCATAGTTGACTTTGTGTGTGTGTCTTTCTTTTTCTGTCTGTCTTTCTTAGGATGAAGATCAAGGTAGACGCCGTTGGAAGGCTCAACACAAGCCGGTGCCCCTAGAGATCCATCCCAAAGCTTCCCTCAGGGAGCCCAGCAAGCCAGCTAGCCAGCAAGCCCGCCCAGTCAGCCAACGCAGCCAGCCAGCTCCGCCAGTCAGCCAGTGTAGAAAGTCAGGCTGACAAGCCAGAGCATATCAGCCCTTGCAGTCCGCCATTGCAGCCATACCAGCCTTGCTCAGTCAGCTCAGCCAGGCCTCTCTCGAGGCCTGGCTCTCTGTCTGCCTGGCCCGGTCTGCCCTGCCCTGCCTTGCAGCAACAGAACCAGCCTTGCTAGCAAGCCAGCCAGCTCAGAATACGAGCTCAGCAAGCCAACGCAGCTGGCAAGCACGCAGTTAGTCTAAACCAGTTTCAGACAGGCAGGCCAAGGCAGACAGACAGGAAGACCGAGGCGCCTAGGCAGGCAGACAGGCCAGGAAGGCAACAAAGTGCAGGCAGGGGGACTATCCGGCCTAAGGCTGCGCTGCAAGGGTTGGAGCCTGGCCAGCTCCTGCTGGTCTTGGCTGAGTGGCTGTGGCTGCACAGTAAGGCTGCGGTAACCTAGTCTGGGCTTGCTGCTGCACTGGCTTGCTCAGCTCGCATTCTGAGCTGGCTGGCTTGCCAGAAAGGCTGGTTCTGTTGCTGCAAGGCAGGGCAGGGCAGACCGGGCCAGGCAGACAGAGAGCCAGGCCTCGAGAGAGGCCTGGCTGAGCTGACTGAGCAAGGCTGGTATGGCTGCAGTGGCTGACTGCAAGGGCTGATATGCTCTGGCTTGGCAGCCTGACTTTCTACACTGGCTGACTGGCGGAGCTGGCTGGCTGCGTTCGCTGACTGGGCAGGCTTGCTGGCTAGCTGGCTTGCTGAACTCCCTGAAGGAAGCTTTGGGATGTATCTCTAGGGGCATCGGCTTGTGTTGAGCCTTCCAACGGCGTCTACCTTGATCTCCGTCCTAAGAAAGAAAGACAGAAAAAGAAAGACACACACAAACCCAACTATGCAGCTTGCACCTGAGGAACCGAGACGCGAAAAACCGCCACCGACCCACAGGAGAATACCATCGCACAGTGGTATCAGACCAACCTCAATCAGCCAGCCCTCAAACCAAACCCTTCGACCTAGAAGAACTCGAAACTGCAATGGGAAAGTTGAAACCCGGAAAAGCAGCAGGGATTGATGACATACTGGCAGAAATGATACAGCACCTGGGACCTAACGCAAAGACCTGGCTCGTGGGGATACTGAATAAATGCATGGCACAGAAAACCATCCCTTCTGTCTGGAGAAAGGCCAAAGTGGTTGCAATCCCCAAACCTGGCAAAGACCCATCACCCCCAAAGAGCTACCGACCCATTTCCCTCCTCTGCATCACCTACAAGAGAGGCTGCTACTCCAACGCCTCATACCACTCATAGACACCAAGCTGACTAAAGACCAAGCTGGTTTCCGTCCCGTCCTGTGCTGGACAGAGCTCAACCTCACCCAACACATTGAGGATGGGTTTGAGGGAAAACAAATAACTGGAGCAGCAACACCGCACAATGGTCAGGAAATGTCTCCTCAACAACAGGCGCTTCTATGTCCAGTTAAATGACCAGAGGAGTAAATGGAAAGCCCAAAACAACGGCCTACCACAAGGTAGCCTGCTCGCCCCCTCCTTTTCAATATCTACACAAACGTCCAGCCACTACCCAAAGTAGTAGTACTGGAATGAAATGATAGAGAACACCTCACACACACATAGTTTCCTTTCGTGGCTGTTTACATTCGAGGGTCGCCGGTCCTCTCGAACGGAACAGTTTAACGTCATGCCCAGGACGAAAAGATATAGAGAACACCAACATGACAAATAACAGCAGGAAGGCATTATAAATTACCTTCATGAGACTAGTAAATGACCTTGACCAGTATAAATGACCTTCATAAGACTAGTAAATGATCTTCACCAGTATAAATGACCTTGACCAGTATGCGGTCCGTGACCATGGACTATAGCCTTTTGCTTTTCCTTGATTTTCACCTTTTTTTTAAATCCTCAACAATGATGAAGAATCGCGCACTATAGCGCGCCGCTCAATGACCTCTGAGACCATGGACCAATGAATGAAATACAACACATTGAGCAGGGCACTGCAGGGAGTTGAACCCCGTTCCGGTAAACCAGAAGTCCGACACCAGTGCCTTAGTTTTTGTGTTGTTGTTCATTTAAAGGTCCAGGTGTGCATACGCATGTGCGCCTGTGCGTGTGTAGGTGCATGTGTGCGCACGCTTCAATGACCACTGTTGGACCCAATGGCGATCAAGGACCTCAGGGAGCCACCCATAATTCACAACGGTCACAGCGAACTCTGTTGCATCACAACTGGTGGCCAACAGTCGTAACCAACACCGCCGCCGACCCACAGGAGAATACCATCGCACAGTGGTATCAGACCAACCACAATCAGCCAGCCCTCAAACCAAACCCTTCGACCTAGAATAACTCGAAACTGCAATGGGAAAGTTGAAACCCGGAAAAGCAGCAGGGATTGATGACATACTGGCAGAAATTATACAGCACCTGGAACCTAACGCAAAGACCTGGCTCGTGGGGATGCTGAATACATGCATGGCACAGAAAACCATCCCTTCTGTCTGGAGAAAGGCCAAAGTGGTTGCAATCCCCAAACCTGGCAAAGACCCATCATCCCCAAAGAGCTACCGACCCATTTCCCTCCTCTGCATCACCTACAAGAGAGGCTGCTACTCCTGTTTACATTCGAGGGTCGCCGGTCCTCTCGAACGGAACAGTTTAACGTCATGCCCAGGACGAAAAGATATAGAGAACACCAACATGACAAATAACAGCAGGAAGGCATGAGCCACAATCCACCGTCTTGGCAAAGACCACACCACCCATAATTCACAACGGTCACAGCAAACTCTGTTGCATCACAACTGGTGTAGGTATTGGATGGAGCCCGCACATCACAGGTATAAAAAAAACGTTCTGTATTGAAATACTGACAACGTTTCGATCTATTTGATCTTCATCAGGTCATGTGTACACAAAACATACACTTTTATACTAAGGGAGTGCCCCCATCAACCAATCAAAACACCACATTTTGGTGCCCCTCCCATCACTGCAGGTGTGACACGTCAACCCTGAGTGAGTAGGTGGGGACCCAGACATATTGATGTAAATATAGTCTGTTCAGAAATGTTAGTGCCTCTCATAGAGCTTGTAGGTGATGCAGGAGGGAAATGGGTCGGTAGCTCTTCGGGGATAATGGGTCTTTGCCAGGTTTAGGGATTGCAACCACTTCGGCCTTTTTCCAAACAGAAGGGATGGTTTTCTGTGCTATGCATGTGTTCAGCATCCCCACAAGCCAGGTCCTTGCGTTAGGTCCCAGGTGCTGTATCATTTCTGCCAGTATGCCATCAATCCCTGCTGCTTTTCCGGGTTTCAACTTTCCCATTGCAGTTTCACGTTCTTCTAAGTCGAAGGGTTTGGTTTGAGGGCTGGCTGATTGTGGTTGGTCTGATACCACTGTGCGATGGTATTCTATGTGAGTCGGTGGCGGTGTTGGTTACAACTGTTGGCCACCAGTTGTGACCAAGACCGCCACCGACCCACAGGAGAATACCATCGCACAGTGGTATCAGACCAACCACAATCAGCCAGCCCTCAAACCAAACCCTTCAACCTAGAAGAACTTGAAACTGCAATGGGAAAGTTGAAACCCGGAAAAGCAGCAGGGATTGATGACCTACTGGCAGAAATGTTACAGCACCTGGGACCCAACGCAAAGACCTGGCTTGTGGGGATGCTGAACACATGCATAGCACAGAAAACCATCCCTTCTGTCTGGGAAAAGGCCAAAGTGGTTGCAATCCTTAAACCTGGCAAAGACCCATTATCCACAAAGAGCTACCGACCCATTTCCCTCTGCATCACCTACAAGGCTATATGAGAAGCTGCTACTCCAACGCCTCGTTGCCACTCATAGATACCAAGCTGACTAAAGACCAAGCTGGTTTCCGTCCCAGCCGCTCCTGTGCTGGACAGAGCTCAACCTCACCCAACACATTGAGGATGGGTTTGAGGGGAAACAAATAACTGGAGCAGCATTCAGAGATCTCTCTGCTGCCTACGACACTGTCCAACACCGCACAATGGTCAGGAAAAGCCTCCTCAACAACAGGCGCTTCTATGTCCAGTTAAATGACCAGAGGAGTAAATGGAAAGCCCAAAAGAACGGCCTACCACAAGGTAGCCTGCTCGCCCCCTCCTTTTCAATATCTACACAAACGTCCAGCCACTACCCAAAGTAGTAGTACTGGAATGAAATGATAGAGAACACCTCACACACACATAGTTTCCTTTCGTGGCTGTTTACATTCGAGGGTCGCCGGTCCTCTCGAACGGAACAGTTTAACGTCATGCCCAGGACGAAAAGATATAGAGAACACCAACATGACAAATAACAGCAGGAAGGCATTATAAATTACCTTCATGAGACTAGTAAATGACCTTGACCAGTATAAATGACCTTCATAAGACTAGTAAATGATCTTCACCAGTATAAATGACCTTGACCAGTATGCGGTCGGTGACCATGGACTATAGCCTTTTGCTTTTCCTTGATTTTCACCTTTTTTTTTAATCCTCAACAATGATGAAGAATCGCGCACTATAGCGCGCTGCTCAATGACCTCTGAGACCATGGACCAATGAATGAAATACAACACATTGAGCAGGGCACTGCAGGGAGTTGAACCCCGTTCCGGTAAACCAGAAGTCTGACACCAGTGCCTTAGTTTTTGTGTTGTTGTTCATTTAAAGGTCCAGGTGTGCATACGCATGTGCGCCTGTGCGTGTGTAGGTGCATGTGTGCGCACGCTTCAATGACCACTGTTGGACCCAATGGCGATCAAGGACCTCAGGGAGCCACCCATAATTCACAACGGTCACAGCGAACTCTGTTGCATCACAACTGGTGGCCAACAGTCGTAACCAACACCGCCGCCGACCCACAGGAGAATACCATCGCACAGTGGTATCAGACCAACCACAATCAGCCAGCCCTCAAACCAAACCCTTCGACCTAGAAAAACTCGAAACTGCAATGGGAAAGTTGAAACCCGGAAAAGCAGCAGGGATTGATGACATACTGGCAGAAATTATACAGCACCTGGAACCTAACGCAAAGACCTGGCTCGTGGGGATGCTGAATACATGCATGGCACAGAAAACCATCCCTTCTGTCTGGAGAAAGGCCAAAGTGGTTGCAATCCCCAAACCTGGCAAAGACCCATCATCCTCAAAGAGCTACCGACCCATTTCCCTCCTCTGCATCACCTACAAGAGAGGCTGCTACTCCTGTTTACATTCGAGGGTCGCCGGTCCTCTCGAACGGAACAGTTTAACGTCATGCCCAGGACGAAAAGATATAGAGAACACCAACATGACAAATAACAGCAGGAAGGCATGAGCCACAATCCACCGTCTTGGCAAAGACCACACCACCCATAATTCACAACGGTCACAGCAAACTCTGTTGCATCACAACTGGTGTAGGTATTGGATGGAGCCCGCACATCACAGGTATAAAAAAAACGTTCTGTATTGAAATACTGACAACGTTTCGATCTATTTGATCTTCATCAGGTCATGTGTACACAAAACATACACTTTTATACTAAGGGAGTGCCCCCATCAACCAATCAAAACACCACATTTTGGTGCCCCTCCCATCACTGCAGGTGTGACACGTCAACCCTGAGTGAGTAGGTGGGGACCCAGACATATTGATGTAAATATAGTCTGTTCAGAAATGTTAGTGCCTCTCATAGAGGTTGTAGGTGATGCAGGAGGGAAATGGGTCGGTAGCTCTTCGGGGATAATGGGTCTTTGCCAGGTTTAGGGATTGCAACCACTTCGGCCTTTTTCCAAACAGAAGGGATGGTTTTCTGTGCTATGCATGTGTTCAGCATCCCCACAAGCCAGGTCCTTGCGTTAGGTCCCAGGTGCTGTATCATTTCTGCCAGTATGCCATCAATCCCTGCTGCTTTTCCGGGTTTCAACTTTCCCATTGCAGTTTCACGTTCTTCTAAGTCGAAGGGTTTGGTTTGAGGGCTGGCTGATTGTGGTTGGTCTGATACCACTGTGCGATGGTATTCTATGTGAGTCGGTGGCGGTGTTGGTTACAACTGTTGGCCACCAGTTGTGACCAAGACCGCCACCGACCCACAGGAGAATACCATCGCACAGTGGTATCAGACCAACCACAATCAGCCAGCCCTCAAACCAAACCCTTCGACCTAGAAGAACTTGAAACTGCAATGGGAAAGTTGAAACCCGGAAAAGCAGCAGGGATTGATGACCTACTGGCAGAAATGTTACAGCACCTGGGACCCAATGCAAAGACCTGGCTTGTGGGGATGCTGAACACATGCATAGCACAGAAAACCATCCCTTCTGTCTGGGAAAAGGCCAAAGTGGTTGCAATCCTTAAACCTGGCAAAGGCCCATTATCCACAAAGAGCTACCGACCCATTTCCCTCTGCATCACCTACAAGGCTATATGAGAAGCTGCTACTCCAACGCCTCGTTGCCACTCATAGATACCAAGCTGACTAAAGACCAAGCTGGTTTCCGTCCCAGCCGCTCCTGTGCTGGACAGAGCTCAACCTCACCCAACACATTGAGGGTGGGTTTGAGGGGAAACAAATAACTGGAGCAGCATTCAGAGATCTCTCTGCTGCCTACGACACTGTCCAACACCGCACAATGGTCAGGAAAAGCCTCCTCAACAACAGGCGCTTCTATGTCCAGTTAAATGACCAGAGGAGTAAATGGAAAGCCCAAAAGAACGGCCTCCCACAAGGTAGCGTGCTCGCCCCCCTCCTTTTCAATATCTACACAAACGACCAGCCACTACCCAATGCCTAATGCCAGCATTTCATCTACGCCGACAACCTCTGCATTACGACCCAACAAGCAGACTTCCAGAAGATTGAGTCTGTCCTTGAAAGTGCCCTCCAAGAAATGTCAAGCTACTACAATACAACCACCTGAAACCCAACCCATAGAGAACACCTCACACACACATAATTTCCTTTCGTGGCTGTTTACATTCGAGGGTCGCTGGTACTCTCGAACGGAACAGTTTAACGTCATGCCCAGGACGAAAAGATATAGAGAACACCAACATGACAAATAACAGCAGGAAGGCATGAGCCACAATCCACCGTCTTGGCAAAGACCACACCACCCATAATTCACAACAGTCACAGCAAACTCTGTTGCATCACAACTGGTGTAGGTATTGGATGGAGCCCGCACATCACAGGTATAAAAAAAACGTTCTATATTGAAATACTGACAACGTTTCGATCTATTTGATCTTCATCAGGTCATGTGTACACAAAACATACACTTTTATACTAAGGGAGTGCCCCCATCAACCAATCAAAACACCACATTTTGGTGCCCCTCCCATCACTGCAGGTGTGACACGTCAACCCTGAGTGAGTAGGTGGGGACCCAGACATATTGATGTAAATATAGTCTGTTCAGAAATGTTAGTGCCTCTCATAGAGCTTGTAGGTGATGCAGGAGGGAAATGGGTCGGTAGCTCTTCGGGGATAATGGGTCTTTGCCAGGTTTAGGGATTGCAACCACTTCGGCCTTTTTCCAAACAGAAGGGATGGTTTTCTGTGCTATGCATGTGTTCAGCATCCCCACAAGCCAGGTCCTTGCGTTAGGTCCCAGGTGCTGTATCATTTCTGCCAGTATGCCATCAATCCCTGCTGCTTTTCCGGGTTTCAACTTTCCCATTGCAGTTTCACGTTCTTCTAAGTCGAAGGGTTTGGTTTGAGGGCTGGCTGATTGTGGTTGGTCTGATACCACTGTGCGATGGTATTCTATGTGAGTCGGTGGCGGTGTTGGTTACAACTGTTGGCCACCAGTTGTGACCAAGACCGCCACCGACCCACAGGAGAATACCATCGCACAGTGGTATCAGACCAACCACAATCAGCCAGCCCTCAAACCAAACCCTTCGACCTAGAAGAACTTGAAACTGCAATGGGAAAGTTGAAACCCGGAAAAGCAGCAGGGATTGATGACCTACTGGCAGAAATGTTACAGCACCTGGGACCCAATGCAAAGACCTGGCTTGTGGGGATGCTGAACACATGCATAGCACAGAAAACCATCCCTTCTGTCTGGGAAAAGGCCAAAGTGGTTGCAATCCTTAAACCTGGCAAAGGCCCATTATCCACAAAGAGCTACCGACCCATTTCCCTCTGCATCACCTACAAGGCTATATGAGAAGCTGCTACTCCAACGCCTCGTTGCCACTCATAGATACCAAGCTGACTAAAGACCAAGCTGGTTTCCGTCCCAGCCGCTCCTGTGCTGGACAGAGCTCAACCTCACCCAACACATTGAGGGTGGGTTTGAGGGGAAACAAATAACTGGAGCAGCATTCAGAGATCTCTCTGCTGCCTACGACACTGTCCAACACCGCACAATGGTCAGGAAAAGCCTCCTCAACAACAGGCGCTTCTATGTCCAGTTAAATGACCAGAGGAGTAAATGGAAAGCCCAAAAGAACGGCCTCCCACAAGGTAGCGTGCTCGCCCCCCTCCTTTTCAATATCTACACAAACGACCAGCCACTACCCAATGCCTAATGCCAGCATTTCATCTACGCCGACAACCTCTGCATTACGACCCAACAAGCAGACTTCCAGAAGATTGAGTCTGTCCTTGAAAGTGCCCTCCAAGAAATGTCAAGCTACTACAATACAACCACCTGAAACCCAACCCATAGAGAACACCTCACACACACATAATTTCCTTTCGTGGCTGTTTACATTCGAGGGTCGCTGGTACTCTCGAACGGAACAGTTTAACGTCATGCCCAGGACGAAAAGATATAGAGAACACCAACATGACAAATAACAGCAGGAAGGCATGAGCCACAATCCACCGTCTTGGCAAAGACCACACCACCCATAATTCACAACAGTCACAGCAAACTCTGTTGCATCACAACTGGTGTAGGTATTGGATGGAGCCCGCACATCACAGGTATAAAAAAAACGTTCTATATTGAAATACTGACAACGTTTCGATCTATTTGATCTTCATCAGGTCATGTGTACACAAAACATACACTTTTATACTAAGGGAGTGCCCCCATCAACCAATCAAAACACCACATTTTGGTGCCCCTCCCATCACTGCAGGTGTGACACGTCAACCCTGAGTGAGTAGGTGGGGACCCAGACATATTGATGTAAATATAGTCTGTTCAGAAATGTTAGTGCCTCTCATAGAGCTTGTAGGTGATGCAGGAGGGAAATGGGTCGGTAGCTCTTCGGGGATAATGGGTCTTTGCCAGGTTTAGGGATTGCAACCACTTCGGCCTTTTTCCAAACAGAAGGGATGGTTTTCTGTGCTATGCATGTGTTCAGCATCCCCACAAGCCAGGTCCTTGCGTTAGGTCCCAGGTGCTGTATCATTTCTGCCAGTATGCCATCAATCCCTGCTGCTTTTCCGGGTTTCAACTTTCCCATTGCAGTTTCACGTTCTTCTAAGTCGAAGGGTTTGGTTTGAGGGCTGGCTGATTGTGGTTGGTCTGATACCACTGTGCGATGGTATTCTATGTGAGTCGGTGGCGGTGTTGGTTACAACTGTTGGCCACCAGTTGTGACCAAGACCGCCACCGACCCACAGGAGAATACCATCGCACAGTGGTATCAGACCAACCACAATCAGCCAGCCCTCAAACCAAACCCTTCGACCTAGAAGAACTTGAAACTGCAATGGGAAAGTTGAAACCCGGAAAAGCAGCAGGGATTGATGACCTACTGGCAGAAATGTTACAGCACCTGGGACCCAATGCAAAGACCTGGCTTGTGGGGATGCTGAACACATGCATAGCACAGAAAACCATCCCTTCTGTCTGGGAAAAGGCCAAAGTGGTTGCAATCCTTAAACCTGGCAAAGGCCCATTATCCACAAAGAGCTACCGACCCATTTCCCTCTGCATCACCTACAAGGCTATATGAGAAGCTGCTACTCCAACGCCTCGTTGCCACTCATAGATACCAAGCTGACTAAAGACCAAGCTGGTTTCCGTCCCAGCCGCTCCTGTGCTGGACAGAGCTCAACCTCACCCAACACATTGAGGGTGGGTTTGAGGGGAAACAAATAACTGGAGCAGCATTCAGAGATCTCTCTGCTGCCTACGACACTGTCCAACACCGCACAATGGTCAGGAAAAGCCTCCTCAACAACAGGCGCTTCTATGTCCAGTTAAATGACCAGAGGAGTAAATGGAAAGCCCAAAAGAACGGCCTCCCACAAGGTAGCGTGCTCGCCCCCCTCCTTTTCAATATCTACACAAACGACCAGCCACTACCCAATGCCTAATGCCAGCATTTCATCTACGCCGACAACCTCTGCATTACGACCCAACAAGCAGACTTCCAGAAGATTGAGTCTGTCCTTGAAAGTGCCCTCCAAGAAATGTCAAGCTACTACAATACAACCACCTGAAACCCAACCCATAGAGAACACCTCACACACACATAATTTCCTTTCGTGGCTGTTTACATTCGAGGGTCGCTGGTACTCTCGAACGGAACAGTTTAACGTCATGCCCAGGACGAAAAGATATAGAGAACACCAACATGACAAATAACAGCAGGAAGGCATGAGCCACAATCCACCGTCTTGGCAAAGACCACACCACCCATAATTCACAACAGTCACAGCAAACTCTGTTGCATCACAACTGGTGTAGGTATTGGATGGAGCCCGCACATCACAGGTATAAAAAAAACGTTCTATATTGAAATACTGACAACGTTTCGATCTATTTGATCTTCATCAGGTCATGTGTACACAAAACATACACTTTTATACTAAGGGAGTGCCCCCATCAACCAATCAAAACACCACATTTTGGTGCCCCTCCCATCACTGCAGGTGTGACACGTCAACCCTGAGTGAGTAGGTGGGGACCCAGACATATTGATGTAAATATAGTCTGTTCAGAAATGTTAGTGCCTCTCATAGAGCTTGTAGGTGATGCAGGAGGGAAATGGGTCGGTAGCTCTTCGGGGATAATGGGTCTTTGCCAGGTTTAGGGATTGCAACCACTTCGGCCTTTTTCCAAACAGAAGGGATGGTTTTCTGTGCTATGCATGTGTTCAGCATCCCCACAAGCCAGGTCCTTGCGTTAGGTCCCAGGTGCTGTATCATTTCTGCCAGTATGCCATCAATCCCTGCTGCTTTTCCGGGTTTCAACTTTCCCATTGCAGTTTCACGTTCTTCTAAGTCGAAGGGTTTGGTTTGAGGGCTGGCTGATTGTGGTTGGTCTGATACCACTGTGCGATGGTATTCTATGTGAGTCGGTGGCGGTGTTGGTTACAACTGTTGGCCACCAGTTGTGACCAAGACCGCCACCGACCCACAGGAGAATACCATCGCACAGTGGTATCAGACCAACCACAATCAGCCAGCCCTCAAACCAAACCCTTCGACCTAGAAGAACTTGAAACTGCAATGGGAAAGTTGAAACCCGGAAAAGCAGCAGGGATTGATGACCTACTGGCAGAAATGTTACAGCACCTGGGACCCAATGCAAAGACCTGGCTTGTGGGGATGCTGAACACATGCATAGCACAGAAAACCATCCCTTCTGTCTGGGAAAAGGCCAAAGTGGTTGCAATCCTTAAACCTGGCAAAGGCCCATTATCCACAAAGAGCTACCGACCCATTTCCCTCTGCATCACCTACAAGGCTATATGAGAAGCTGCTACTCCAACGCCTCGTTGCCACTCATAGATACCAAGCTGACTAAAGACCAAGCTGGTTTCCGTCCCAGCCGCTCCTGTGCTGGACAGAGCTCAACCTCACCCAACACATTGAGGGTGGGTTTGAGGGGAAACAAATAACTGGAGCAGCATTCAGAGATCTCTCTGCTGCCTACGACACTGTCCAACACCGCACAATGGTCAGGAAAAGCCTCCTCAACAACAGGCGCTTCTATGTCCAGTTAAATGACCAGAGGAGTAAATGGAAAGCCCAAAAGAACGGCCTCCCACAAGGTAGCGTGCTCGCCCCCCTCCTTTTCAATATCTACACAAACGACCAGCCACTACCCAATGCCTAATGCCAGCATTTCATCTACGCCGACAACCTCTGCATTACGACCCAACAAGCAGACTTCCAGAAGATTGAGTCTGTCCTTGAAAGTGCCCTCCAAGAAATGTCAAGCTACTACAATACAACCACCTGAAACCCAACCCATAGAGAACACCTCACACACACATAATTTCCTTTCGTGGCTGTTTACATTCGAGGGTCGCTGGTACTCTCGAACGGAACAGTTTAACGTCATGCCCAGGACGAAAAGATATAGAGAACACCAACATGACAAATAACAGCAGGAAGGCATGAGCCACAATCCACCGTCTTGGCAAAGACCACACCACCCATAATTCACAACAGTCACAGCAAACTCTGTTGCATCACAACTGGTGTAGGTATTGGATGGAGCCCGCACATCACAGGTATAAAAAAAACGTTCTATATTGAAATACTGACAACGTTTCGATCTATTTGATCTTCATCAGGTCATGTGTACACAAAACATACACTTTTATACTAAGGGAGTGCCCCCATCAACCAATCAAAACACCACATTTTGGTGCCCCTCCCATCACTGCAGGTGTGACACGTCAACCCTGAGTGAGTAGGTGGGGACCCAGACATATTGATGTAAATATAGTCTGTTCAGAAATGTTAGTGCCTCTCATAGAGCTTGTAGGTGATGCAGGAGGGAAATGGGTCGGTAGCTCTTCGGGGATAATGGGTCTTTGCCAGGTTTAGGGATTGCAACCACTTCGGCCTTTTTCCAAACAGAAGGGATGGTTTTCTGTGCTATGCATGTGTTCAGCATCCCCACAAGCCAGGTCCTTGCGTTAGGTCCCAGGTGCTGTATCATTTCTGCCAGTATGCCATCAATCCCTGCTGCTTTTCCGGGTTTCAACTTTCCCATTGCAGTTTCACGTTCTTCTAAGTCGAAGGGTTTGGTTTGAGGGCTGGCTGATTGTGGTTGGTCTGATACCACTGTGCGATGGTATTCTATGTGAGTCGGTGGCGGTGTTGGTTACAACTGTTGGCCACCAGTTGTGACCAAGACCGCCACCGACCCACAGGAGAATACCATCGCACAGTGGTATCAGACCAACCACAATCAGCCAGCCCTCAAACCAAACCCTTCGACCTAGAAGAACTTGAAACTGCAATGGGAAAGTTGAAACCCGGAAAAGCAGCAGGGATTGATGACCTACTGGCAGAAATGTTACAGCACCTGGGACCCAATGCAAAGACCTGGCTTGTGGGGATGCTGAACACATGCATAGCACAGAAAACCATCCCTTCTGTCTGGGAAAAGGCCAAAGTGGTTGCAATCCTTAAACCTGGCAAAGACCCATTATCCACAAAGAGCTACCGACCCATTTCCCTCTGCATCACCTACAAGGCTATATGAGAAGCTGCTACTCCAACGCCTCGTTGCCACTCATAGACACCAAGCTGACTAAAGACCAAGCTGGTTTCCGTCCCAGCCGCTCCTGTGCTGGACAGAGCTCAACCTCACCCAACACATTGAGGATGGGTTTGAGGGAAAACAAATAACTGGAGCAGCATTCAGAGATCTCTCTGCTGCCTACGACACTGTCCAACACCGCACAATGGTCAGGAAAAGCCTTCTCAACAACAGGCGCTTCTATGTCCAGTTAAATGACCAGAGGAGTAAATGGAAAGCCCAAAAGAACGGCCTACCACAAGGTAGCCTGCTCGCCCCCTCCTTTTCAATATCTACACAAACGTCCAGCCACTACCCAAAGTAGTAGTACTGGAATGAAATGATAGAGAACACCTCACACACACATAGTTTCCTTTTGTGGCTGTTTACATTCGAGGGTCGCCGGTCCTCTCGAACGGAACAGTTTAACGTCATGCCCAGGACGAAAAGATATAGAGAACACCAACATGACAAATAACAGCAGGAAGGCATGGGCCACAATCCATTGTCTTGGGGAAAAAAATAGCTGATCAATAAGCCCCAAACGCGTTGCACTGCGACGCGTTTTGAGCTTGTACATCGGCTATTTTTGCTACAACAGTAATATGCAACGTGGCCCTCTGGAGTGAGAGTGGAAATATAGTCTCTATCGTCAAAATTGCCCACCCCCATTCTAAACACTACAACATTCAGAGGAGAAGTCATAACAGAACCATCTACACTACAACATGCAGAGGAGAAGTCATAACAGAACCATCTAAACACTACAGCATGCAGAGGAGAAGTCATAACAGAACATCTAAACACTACAACATGCAGAGGAGAAGTCATAACAGAACCATCTAAACACTACAACATGCAGAGGAGAAGTTATAACAGAACCATCTAAACACTACAACATGCAGAGGAGAAGTCATAACAGAACCATCTAAATACTACAACATGCAGTCATAACAGAACCATCTAAACACTACAGCATGCAGAGGAGAAGTCATAACAGAACCATCTAAACACTACAGCATGCAGAGGAGAAGTCATAACAGAACCATCTAAACACTACAGCATGCAGAGGAGAAGTCATAACAGAACCATCTAAACACTACAGCATGCAGAGGGGAAGTCATAACAGAACCATCTAAACACTACAACATGCAGAGGAGAAGTCATAACAGAACCATCTAAATACTACAACATGCAGTCATAACAGAACCATCTAAACACTACAGCATGCAGTCATAACAGAACCATCTAAACACTACTCTGTTCACCTAGTCAATTATTTATTCAGCCACGGACCACCATTTGAGGCCATTTAGCCTCTCAGACCCATTTGAGCCACTGACCACCATTGTGAGCATAGAGTATAATTATTATGAATAGAGAAGGCACCCAGAGGAAACCCTGAGGCGAAATGGACATAGTGGCCGAATGAAGGTATTGCAGCCTGGCCCCAAACACATGAACGCGCTGGTCCGTTGACTATCATTGTGCACGTTCACGACGGCAGCACGCTAGCTAGCTAGCTAGCTAACGAACTAGCGTGCATCCCAGAATGCTCTGTTCCTACTGTGTTGTGTTCATATATGTTGCTAACTACTTTATAAAACCATGATCCAGTAGCCGAGTGGTTAGAGTCGACGGTATGTGAACATACCCATTGTTGAAATGGAGGCCCGGGTTCACTTCCCAGTCGATGACCGAGTATCTTTTCTTCTTAACAAACACAACTGTTTGTTTGCATCAAGTCGAGGTCCTTTATTCATTCAGTATCTGAGCCACGGGACCACCATTTGTAGGCTCAAATACTGAATGAATAATGGACCTCGACGAGAAAAGCTAAAACAATTGTGTTAAGTTTGGTAAGAATTAAGCTAACTCTCAGTCCTCGACGGGGACTCGAACCCGGGCCCCATTGTCTACTAGGCATCGACATTAACCACTCGGCTACTGGAACACGGTTTTACAGAGCAGTACGAACATAATATATAAACATCACAACAAGTAACATCATAAGCGATATCAGATGTTTTGAACAACAACAACGTTAAGTATTAAATAACATTTAACATACCTGCTGCTGTGGACAAAGACGACGAAGACGGCGGACATGGTGACGTGGCAACTATCAAACAAACACTGACCAAACCCCCCTCCACGCGTCTCTTCCGTATTTGAGGGGGGGGGTTTACTTCCTTCCGGTGTGACGTGTGGCCACGCCCGCGAGTTTTTTGCCGCGATTTTCTTGTAGTCATTGTAGTCCTGCTACGTTACATCCGGGTCCCGTCCTAAATAGCTACATATGCGTGAATCTTTTTTTTTTTTTTTTTTTACAATAACGTTATTTTTCAGAAAGGAAGCCATTGAGGGTTAAAATGGGTCTTAATGCTTCCAACCCGAGTAGAATTATTAATGTAACTAAAGTGTCCACGACAAAGAAAATGAAAATGAAACTGCATGCATCTCTTCAAGAAAGCTGAAGTCTGATAATCAGGCTATGGATCAGTGTTGTTTTCGTCGACTAAAACTAAGACGAAAAATGTTCGTCGACTACCTTTTTTCACTGACTAAAACTAAATAAAAACTAAATAAAAACCAATCTATGATGACTATAAAAACTAAGACTAAATATACTGACAATTTCGTCAACAAATAAAAACTAGACTAAAATGTTAGGAAGGGACTATAGTGGACAAGAGATCCAGTTTTATGCTGGGTTGCATGCTGAAAATAGCAGATATACAAGCTCACAGTGTGAGATTGTATATCTGCTATTTTCAGCATGCAACCAAAGTGTAAAATATGTCATTACAACGACATCAAGGCCTGTCAAATCACATTTTAGTCGACTAAATCAACAATTTATATTGTAAAAATCAAGGAATTAATTTAACCCCTGGAACATTCTGGCTGCGGATTCTTTAGCTCAACGGCCCTATAGTGCCGATGAACCTGCACTTCGAGGTAATGACATGTCTCAACGCGCTGTGGCGCTGTTCTGATTTCCACTGCCAACTGACTTTTGTGTTTTTCCTCTGCTTGTACTTCTTCATCACCTTGTAGTTCCTTTATCACAGCGAACAATCAAACCATAATATGCCAATGGCTATTGCTGACTGTCTCGCGTTTTTGGACGACATTACCTGGATTATATTTATGCCGCCGCAGTGTTTACTTTTACTCCAAATACATTCAAATTAAGACCCGAGCAGCAGCACTGACAGGTAAAATATCCTTTCTTCACCACAGAAACGCCACTAAAGACTCAAACATTTCCTTTCACTTTTTGCTTCTATATGATGAATTCCTGTTCTGTTCTTTAACTATATAGAAGTGTCTATATTTGTATGTCTCTAAATGTTTTGATGAATTGAACAATGTGGACCCTGTTGTAAACAAGTGTGTGCTTGAAATGTAGGCTACTGTCATTCTACAAACTGTTAAATATTTCAATCAATCAACATAAACATAGCTCTGCCTCTGATTCCATATCTCTATGGACCAGAGCGATATAGTGTAACATATAGTGTGTATAAATTGGCGGATTTTCTTTTATTTCTTTTGCACGTTATATTATAGATCACTTTCTGACATTCCAAAGGAAACGTTTAATGCTTCGCTGTCTTGGTGATTTGGTGAATATATAGTGGATTTGTTTTTAGATCATTCAAGGGATTTGTTAATACTGTAGCCTACTGCAGGCTGACTGTTACTGTACATGGGGATGAACGCTGCATATAGCAACCAACAGACGACTAATAATGACTCATAGGACTGACTATGTATCTCAGTGATCAGTGTTTACTATATAGAGTCTATATAGTAAACACTTTCATATTTCAAAATCATATGAAATAAAACATTGGTAGGGTCTATATTATAGACCTACCTATAGATCTATATATATAGACCCTACCAATGTTTTATTTCATATGATCTTGAAATGTATTTGACTGAGTTTAAAAGTCTGAACAATTGTTGAAAATAGCTGATCAACCATTGCTCAGTCAGATCGGCTAGTTTCAAATGGCCGCTGTATAATTTATAGAGTTTATAGTAGATATAGCACGTCTGGATGGCCGAGCGGTCTAAGGCGCTGCGTTCAGGTCGCAGTCTCCCCTGGAGGCGTGGGTTCGAATCCCACTTCAGACAAGAACATTTTTGTATTGTATATAATATGACGATATAGCTGACGTTGATGCTATAGGCCTATTAAAAAACACAACACAAAGTCTGGGGGTCCCCGCGTCCCAGTCTGAGCTATTATTGTTATGGTGCTTTCATGAAAGTAAGGATAGCACTCATCCATTGATTCACAATACCAGAATGCACCTTTAATCATAATACATGAAGCAGACAGCCCTGTGATTAAACCTTTAGCATTACACTGCAACCACACGGTGGCTACCTTTGTATTCACAATGCTATTGTACTCCTAATATATCATGGTGTAGTCTATAGCTCTGGTCCATAGCTCTAATGGGCATTAGAGCTATGGACCTGCTGTAGTCAGCACAGTAGATTCATTTTTCAATCGATCTGGGATGTTGAAATTGTGCCAAACTGTGTTCAATGAATTTCCTCTTCTGTTACATTAAACAGCGGTTACTTATTGAGACTCAGAGCATGTTGACACGAATAGCTTAGTTAATAGCATCGCTGTGTTATAAGTAATGGGGTTGATTGATTGATTAAATGAAGTAGAACAGTACAAGTAGCGTCAAAACAAAATAATTCACATGCAAGTATAAAGGCATGGTGTTGCAGAGGCAAAAAAAAAAGCACTGGTAGTAATAAGTACTATCCAGGCTTCTGGATATAGGGTTCGAAGCCCTACAGCGCTGTGACCTGCTGACTGCCTCACCTCTGTCCTGTTGTATGTTTACATTCAATATGAAATTAACTATTTCACTAGAGTGTAAAGACGCTGTGTTCAGATTAGCACACTGGAAACCCACTTTTAATATATTCTCTATCATACAACAGTAATAGCCTACAACATAATTTGTGTGAAAATGTTAATTGTCATATCAATATTTACAGCACCCAGACAGCTCTGTAATTACACCCTTTTTTACTCACACAAAAACAAATTATAACATAACAGCTCATCCTTTTCTTTTCTGTCTAACCCCCTCCTGTTTTCTACTTTATTGGAATAGCCAGATTTAAAACGATCTGTTTCCCTCCCTTATACACTCTGATCTAATGCAGAAACTGTGGGCCTCACTCAACGGTAAAACAGTAAACAAGCCAACATACAGTTTAAGTGTACACTACACTTTAGCGTTTAGTAAGAGTCATGACTGTACTGTACTTTTCAAGGTGTATAGCAGGGGTGGGCAGCTTTGACGATGGCGAGGGCCAATATATTTCCACACTCACTCCAGAGGGGCCACAGTGCACGTTACTGTCGTAGCAAAAATAGCCGATCTACAAGCTCAAAACGCGTCGCAGCGCGACGCGTTTTGAGCTTGTAGATCGGCTATTTTTGCTATATTTGAATTGAAAACCTGAATAATTCTTTGCTATTTATGAATTGGAATCCTATTGAATTTCAAATGCATTTAAGTTATGTTAACTTTCTGAAATGTTAACATAACTACATTGGACACAAAAAGACAGCAGCATTTGAATACTAGTCATTAAGTACTAGTAATTTAATACTAGTCATGAAGTACTAGTCATTTAATACTAGTCATGAAGTAATTAAAGCGGGTTTGGAATTGTAAACAGCTGAAATCAATATTATATCAGTATTCTGACATTAACCTGAGGGCCACATTAAGTGAAGGTGGGGGCCGCATGTGGCCCCCGGGCCACCAGTTGCCCACCCCTGGTGTATAGCTTGCTGCAAGCGGATGACTGTCTTTGTTTTTAATTTATGTTGTACTTTATTTAGTATTTTCAACAGTTTAACACATTTAGAGTAGACCCGAGGACGAACTACAAATGACTCTAAATCATGAAAAACCTATGTTTTTATGGCAGTGGTTCTCAACCTTTTCCATGTAAAAAATGGCATACTATAGTATGTAAACTTGTATCTGTTTTGCATAAATAAATGTCCCAACCACCACTGGACCGATCAGCGAGAAACCTTACAACCGCAGTAGGGCCAAGAAAGATATGCTTCAAATCTGGATTTGTTCTTTTTCATTTATTTAATTTGTTTAAAAACATTCTCGCAACGCGAGGCTAGTGAGTCATCATTGGAAGCCAATCTTAGCCAATCAGGATGGAAGATGGGGAAATGGTGCAGATCCGTGTTGATCACATGGAGATAGTGTATACCGAATTGTGTGATGTATGGATTAAAATGTGCACAAAGAATTGTGTTTTGCCAAAATCTGCCTCATGGTGGCGCTCAACCCATTTTGGGCGGGAACCCCTTTTGGTGTTAGCATTATGTTATGCTTTAGCTATTGAAAAATAGCAGATCTACAAGCTCATAGCACGCCACCGAGTGGCGCGCTACGAGCTTGTAGGTCTGCTATTTTTGAAAAATCGAAGAACGACTGACATAGAAACATAGCCTTTTCAGAAAACGGGTTGTAGAAGACATTCAGAAAAAAGGATGTAGAAGACATTTTTTTAATCTGATCTGGGTCCGTTTAGGCCGTTGTGGAATATTTGGGGCAGAGGTTCGTCGTTGGCATCCATGGAGTGTGTGTGCAAAGTGTGGCATGGATCGGGCCAACGGTGCCGGAGATTAGCTGGTAACCCAGGGGTTCTCAACCTGTGGGTCGGGACCCCTCGGGGGGGGGGGGTCAGGGGTCCCCAGCCAAAAACGTTGAGAACCCCTGTGGTAACGGAAAGGGCCGGACAGACACACACACGCACACACACAAACACACACACACACACACACACACACACACACACACACGGAGTGCAAAACATACTCTCTCTCCATGCCTTCGGCCTGGTGGAGACAACAACTTAGCCATACGGGACACCACAGGATACCTTGAGGCTTCAAACGGGTACTGAAAAACAATCCATTTATTCGTGAGCAGTGGGTTCGGGGAGGGGCCGTGTCCCCATTGTCCCCATTATACATTTCCCAAATTTGAAAGCACTATATTTCTAAAACTATCTGAAACATTTCAAAGATTAATTTTCAGGCAAACATGTCCACCATAGATGAACATTTGAAATATAGGTGTAAGTATGTAGGACTAGTAGCATGCCAAAGTTTGTGCTGTTGCCATTGAGAATGCATTGGGCGTTTAAGGTAAATAAGTAAAAGGTTCCAGCATGTGTCTCCACTCTCCACAGTAAGCTGCATTTAAAAAAAAGTGTGAATGGAGTTTCTAGGTTTAAGTGACTTTTTGGCATGCCAAAATCTGCCATTGACCCCAGTTATACATTTCTCAATTTTGAAAGCACTAGATTTCTAAAACTACATTTCAAAGATTATTTCAGGCAAACATGTCCACTGTAAGATGAACATTTTGAAGTTTGAATGGGGTTTCTAGGCGTAAGTATGTGTAGGACTAGTAGCATGCCAAGGTTTGTGCTATCGCCATTGAGAATGCATTGGGCGTTTAAGGTAAATAACTCAAACTACAAAACATTACAAAGTAAAAAGTTCCAGAATGTGTGTTATAAAAAGTGTGAATGGAGTTTCTACATGCCAAAATCTGCTATTGACCCCATTATACATTTCTCAACTTTGAAATTTTTCGACAATTAAAATAAATTATTAAAAATCATGAAAAAACGACATACTATAGTTCATGGTTTTCGACAACATTCTAGCACCCACACACACACACACACACACACACACACACACACACACACACACACACACACACACACACACACACACAGACTTGTAGCTATATAGTATACGCTCTAATTCCTCTTTGTACATTTCTTTTAATGTTTATTTCACACAATTATTCAGGGTGCAGTCTTTAAAACAACCAATGACATTACATTATACATATTATTGTGTCAACAATGAGAGTTCACTCAAATCTCTTCTATTCTCGGCATGTCGATCGATGCCAGTGCAGTGTTTTATCAGTCCACTCCATGGGCTGCCCAGAGGAGACAGATACACCGCTATAGACCGATTCCGTAGCGGGTTTCATGGCCGCAGCCTACGTATTTCCTGTAGGCGGACTCGACCATTACTCAATGGCTCTGGTCTCAGCCATCGCGGTGGATATTAGACATTCCGTTTTATTTTATTTGTTATGTTGCCACTACTGTTGGAGCAGCCATAAACTACACAGGTTCATCTCGATGTTCTGGGCATCTTTGTAATGTTAGTTGCGAACGCAGTGAGCCACTTACTATGAGACCCTGCTGCTCATGTCTGTGTGTCTGTCCCGCTGTGACACCACCCGCCCGCCACCAGAGGGCGCAGCTGTAGCACACACACACACACACAGGGCGCAGCTGTAGCACACACACACACACACACACACACACACACACACACACACGAGCTGCGTTCGCTTCCCGCGTTTGCGCGTCTTACTTGTGTTAGTAAAAAAGCAGGTAAAGGAGTAAAGTTTGAGGCAAACTAACATCAGTCACTCTGCCGTTCACTGTAGTGGAAGAGGTGCGCCTGGTGAGGGTTTTACCCCCGCAGCTACGTCGAGTCCGCCTACAGGAAATACGTAGGCTGCGACCATGAGACCCGCTACGGAATCGGTCTATAGGTCAGCAGTAGAAACACAGAACAGTCCCTTGAAGTCCTCTTGAGTCAACAACGTCCTGGGGCCTCCTGGGTACACCAAAGCGTTACAGTCCGTCCTGTACTGTATGCTCAAACTCTTGTATGTACAGTATAGACGGCCCCTGGCACGAGGTGTTATAAGGTCTGATTTCCTGTTTCTGGCCGTCATATTGGTACAACAGGCTCTGTGTATGCACAGGTTGCATGTGTTTGGGCCGGCGGTCCAACAGTCCGACAGGCGTCAGTTAGTCCGACACCCTATACCAGAACGCCCTACCAACAGTCATTAACCCATTCTGACATTCTGACCTGAGATCAGATTCATACGAGGTTTCCGCCGGACACACACTGGGTCTGATGAACCCATTCTGACCTGAGATCAGATTCTAAAAATGTCAGTCGCTCTTCGATTTTTCAAAAATAGCAGACCTACAAGCTCGTATCGCGCCACTCGGTGGCGCGATACGAGCTTGTAGATCTGCTATTTTTCAATAGCTAAAGCATAACATGATGCTGACACCAAAATGGGTGCCCGGTCAGAATGGGTTAACACATCCCAAATCCCTTGACTCCTTCAAAACCGCTCTCAAAGGGCACCTATACGGACGGCTGCAATTCAAAACTGGCCCCCGTAAAATCTGAATCTCCCCCCCCCCCTTTTCCCCCCTCACTGTATAAGTTTCTTTTCCCTTTTTGCCTCCTTTATGATGAAATCCTGTTCTGTTCTTTGTGTCTATTTGTACAGTCTCTAAATGTTTTGATGAATTGAACATGGTGCACCGTCTTGTAAACAAGTGTAATGCTTAATTGGGTCGTCGTCCACTCACAGTTAACAGTCTTTGTATTGAGTTTGTGCTTGAAATGTACTGTAATCCTGCAAACTGTTAATACATATTTCAATCAATCAATATTGGTACAACAGGCTCTGTATATGCACAGGTTGCATGTGTTTGGTCCGAACAGTCCGACAGGCGTTAGTTAGTCCGACACCCTATACCAAAAACCCCAAACCCTCAACCTATAACCTCACGGGAAGTCTTAACATCCCACGGGTTAGTTTTTAAACCGGCCACGCATGTCGGGAGCGAGGGTGAGTTTTAACTATGCGGCCACGGGTTAGTTGTAACCGGGAGCGAGGCTGTTGTCAGACTAATGCCTGTCAGACTGTTAGTGTATACAGTATGTCTATAACCAACATAATACACCCCCCCACAACAGAAAGATTTACAAGAAAAGTGTCCAAAAGCCGTGCTAGTGGCGGCTATAGAGGCTCGTACTCCTCCTGATGCCAAACCAGACCAAATTGCCTCCCCAAACGCCCCACACATACATTCACTAGTGGGGCTACAAATCAAAACAAAATTGAGATAAAAAAAAAAGACATTATTATTACAGGCAGATTGGGAGATAACTGTGTGTTATATATTATATAAGTGCAAAGTTTGGCCTAAGGGTTTGTGCTAGAGAGGAAAGCCCATGGGGGGTCACCTGTAAACAAGTAGGATCTGTCGGTCCGTCCGTCCTCCAGGGAATAGGGAGGTTAACGGTACACATTCCATGGCAATCAAGCTAGTGTCGAGGCGTAAGGACGGATGGACGGTACCAATTTGCCCCGCCCGCCACTCGTGGGGGCTAATATTATTAACCAATCCCCAACGGTTGAGTCTTTCCACAGTAGCCTCTGCTGAGCAATACATTAATATCCCATTTGGCTGAATCAAGCCCAAAACACACCGTCTGTGAAGCGGGTGCGCAGCGACGCGGCACAGGTGCAACAGGGCAACAGGGCAACGCCTGGAAAATAGAACAGTCAGTGGCGTATCGGAGCGCCAGGCGAGGCGTGAACGCGCGCCAGCGAGCGTCGGACGCCGCCGGTGTATTGTGTTCATTGAAAATAACGGCGGCGGCTGTTTTGACGCGCGGCGTTCGCAGACGGTGTGTTTGTGGGGCTTCACAGGGAGTCAGGGAATTTCAATGACTCAGGATTAGATTCATCGCTTCCTCCTCTCTCCCACCACACCGCCCCGCATGGGGGGGGTCATCCATAATGTTCTGTGTTCCCCACTTACCTTAATTAGGGTTTAGGGTTTAGGGTTTAGGCGTTATTGTTGTAAGCGGGGAACACAGAACCCGAGGGAACATGGACACGAGGCTTGACACAGAAAGGTATTACGGTCCGGACGACACTGGACGATGCTCTCAAACTTAAAAGGGTTTATTAATGGTTCCTTTAAACCAGGGGTTCTCAAACTCATTTTGGCCCCCCAGGTATACTTGGGACGGGGAGAAATGTCTTTGTTCATCCTATAACCCCCCCCGGCCCAGGAACCTGGATTTTAGTCAGTGCATGGATGTTCTTCTCCTTAACGCAGATACGCGGCTTCCCCCTTCCTTCCCCCTTCCAAGGACTGTCTAAAGAGGACGGGACGCGAAGACAACGTGGGGTCGTACGGGCGACGCCATGTTGGCTCCATGGTGCTCCATGGAAGGAAAGAAACATGCGCAAAGGGCTTTATGCAGCCGACACTTCCTCCTTCAGCTTCCTTTGGTCTCAACTGCTTCATGTTTCTTTCCTTCCATGGAGCACCATGGAGCCAACATGGCGTCGCCCGTACGGCGCCATGTTGTCTTCGCGTCTCGTCCTCTTTAGACAGTCCTTGCTTCCTTCTCTCCTTCCCTCCGTCACCTCCTCCGCAGTAAGGGCAGCACGCGCTGCCTCTCCTCCTCCTCCTCCCTCCTTCCCTCCATCACCTCCTCCACAGTAAGGGCAGCACGCGCTGCCTCTCCTCCCTTCCCTCCATCACCTCCTCCGCAGTAAGGGCAGCACGCGCTGCCTCTCCTCCTCCTCCTCCTCCTCCCTCCCTTCCCTCCATCACCTCCTCCACAGTAAGGGCAGCATGCGCTGCCTCTCCTCCCTTCCCTCCATCACCTCCTCCGCAGTAAGGGCAGCACGCGCTGCCTCTCCTCCTCCTCCTCCTCCTCCCTTCCCTCCATCACCTCCTCCGCAGTAAGGGCAGCACGCGCTGCCTCTCCTCCTCCTCCTCCTCCCTTCCCTCCATCACCTCCTCCGCAGTAAGGGCAGCACGCGCTGCCTCTCCTCCTCCTCCTCCTCCTCCCTTCCCTCCATCACCTCCTCCGCAGTAAGGGCAGCACGCGCTGCCTCTCCTCCTCCTCCTCCTCCTCCCTTCCCTCCATCACCTCCTCCGCAGTAAGGGCAGCACGCGCTGCCTCTCCTCCTCCTCCTCCTCCTCCCTTCCCTCCATCACCTCCTCCGCAGTAAGGGCAGCACGCGCTGCCTCTCCTCCTCCTCCCTTCCCTCCATCACCTCCTCCGCAGTAAGGGCAGCACGCTCTGCCTCTCCTCCTCCTCCTCCCTTCCCTCCATCACCTCCTCCGCAGTAAGGGCAGCACGCGCTGCCTCTCCTCCTCCTCCTCCTCCCTTCCCTCCATCACCTCCTCCGCAGTAAGGGCTGCCTCTCCTCCTCCTCCTCCTCCTCCCTCCTTCCCTCCATCACCTCCTCCGCAGTAAGGGCTGCCTCTCCTCCTCCTCCTCCTCCTCCCTCCTTCCCTCCATCACCTCCTCCGCAGTAAGGGCTGCCTCTCCTCCTCCTCCTCCTCCTCCCTCCTTCCCTCCATCACCTCCTCCGCAGTAAGGGCAGCACGCGCTGCCTCTCCTCCTCCTCCCTTCCTTCTCTCCTTCCCTCCATCACCTCCTCCGCAGTAAGGGCAGCACGCGCTGCCTCTCCTCCTCCTGCCGCCGCTCCTCCCTCTTCATCTTGTAGTTCCACTTGGGGACCTGCAGCTGCCCGGCGCCGCGGCCGCCGGCCCTCCCCCGGGGGAAGCCCGCCGGCAGGAGGCTGGGCGTGGGCGCCTTGAGGAGCCTGACGGTGGGCACCACCAGGCCCGGCCGCACGCTGCTCCTCCGCATCATGTTGAGAGGCAGGAGGCTGGCGCGCCGCACGGCCAGAGAGGACACCGCCGCCACGTCCTGGAGGAGCTGTGGCTGCAGGCTGGCCCGCCGCACCTGAGGGGGGGTGATTATGGACATTAGCACGTTTTAATGTAGTTATTATTATAGTTATTGTCTTTCTTTCACCACCACCTAGGGGGGTGATTTGGACAGCAAATTGTAATGCAGTTATTATAGCACTGAGAAAACTGTTGCGCCTTTCTTCGTCCTTTTTTTCAAACTTGTCTACGATAGCGGTGGTCTCAAAAACATAAGGGAAACTTTGACAGGAAAAGACTCGCTCACCGTATAGAAAAAGAAGTAAAACTCCTTAGACTGAGACTTATTTATGGTGCTCTGTGCTCATGGTGCAGTTAAAAAGCAAAGGTTTCAGTCCTAAGACCTTCGTCAGTGCTATAATGTAGTTATTATAGTCATAGTCTTTCTTTTTTAATAGAATAGTCATCTATATTTTAGTCATCTTGAAATGCTTTAGTGTTAGTCTAGTTTTACAGGCTCTATTTTCTTCCATGCTAAACCCCTTATCCCTTATTCATTTCCCCTTTTTTTCACTATTTTGAAAAACATTTTAAAATACTTTAATAATACTACAACACGTTGTGAGCTTGTTGATCGGCTACTTAAACTATTTTTAAAATGTTTTTCAAAATAGTGCCAGTCGTCCGCGGAGGTGGAGCTTCTTTTCCATCCACCAGCTGTCTGAAAACTCGGAAAAGAAGCTGCGCACAGCTTCTTCTGTCCGCGGCTGTCGGACGTTTTGCGCTTAGGTGTGGAAACACTGTACCCCAAGCCCCCAGTAAGGCTATCCAACGTTGAAGATGCCAATACCTACTGGCGAAACGTGGAATTGAGGCACTTTAATGGAGGTGGACGGACGTACATGACGTCGCGACGTGTGTAAGCCCCGGACCTCAACATTTAGGTCCGGGGCTAAAGGCTATAGGCTAAACTTCCGCTCGCTCGAGCCATGGAGTTATAATTATACCCCAGTACCTTGGCCGGGGAAAACGTGGATATATTACAGTACCCGCTTCTTGGGTAGGAGCTGCACTGCTTTACGGTATGGTTTACAGTACCTGCTTCTCTTTACGGTATGGTTTACAGTACCTGCTTCTTGGGTAGGAGCTGCACGCGGCTGTTCTGGAACAGCCTCTTGTAGATGTTGAGCCTCTCGGGGCCCATCCTCTTCAGCTCCTCCAGACGCCGCCGGCGCAGGATCTCCTGCACGGCCAGGCGGCGGCGCCCCAGGCATGGCGCGCTGCCCGGCGCCACCGTGTGGCACGCCGTGGCGATGAGCGGCGACGCCAGGCACGTGGTCACGCGCACCATGTGGTCCAGCACGCCGTCGTCCACGGGCGCCACCCTGCCGCCGCCGCCCAGGGCGAAGAAGTGACGCAGGAGGAGGAAGGAGCAGCGCGGGAGGAGGAGGTCCGCCAGGCGGCGCCAGCAGGAGAGGGGCTGCAGGGCGCGCGCCACGCGCTCCTGGAACACACACACACACACACACACACACACACACACACACACAATGACTTAATGACCAGCAGGGCATTTACAATTTAGGCATTTAGCAGTCGCTAATTAAATCTAACCCTAACCTCAGTCTTAACCGGTCACGTACGTCCCCTCATATGAGTCTTAACCGGCCACCTAAGACAGTTGCTCATTGTGGTACAGCGATGGCCGAACGGTTCGCAGAGCGGTCTTGATATCGGAAGGTCGCTATAGTTCGTATCCCCGGAACCGGCACGTTAAAATTACCACCGCTGAAGTGCCCTAATTGGACAAGGCATTGAACCCCTACCATGAAATGTTCTATGAGCAGGACCTGGCTGTAAACAAGTTCTTGAGCTTATAGTCCAGTTACCCTGGGTAAACATAGTACCTTTCCTTTCCTTAGTCCAGTTACCCTGGGTAAACATAGTACCTTTCCTTTCCTTAGTCCAGTTACCCTGGGTAAACATAGTACCTTTCCTTTCCTTAGTCCAGTTACCCTGGGTAAACATAGTACCTTTCCTTTCCTTAGTCCAGTTACCCTGGGTAAACATAGTACCTTTCCTTTCCTTAGTCCAGTAATACCTTGGGTAAACATGGTACCTTTCCTTTACCTTACCTCTAACATGGGCCACTCCATGTTGAACTTGTCACAGAACTGCTCGGCACAGGGCTGGGCCATCAGCTGGTCCATGAGGTTCACGGTGTCGTAGCGCCCTGTGAACAGAGCCCACTCCCTGGGGGTCATCTTACGGCCGTAGTCCCTCGCCTCCACCTCGGCACCTGGACACGCAGGGGAAAGCACATGCTCAGTAGTAATAATAACCCATTCTGACCTGAGATCAGATGCTAAAAATGTCTTCTATGTCAGTCGCTCTTAGATTTTTCAAAAATAGCAGACCTACAAGCTCATAGCGCGCCACTCGGTGGCGCGCTATGAGCTTGTAGATCTGCTATTTTTTAAATAGCTAAAGCATAACGTAATGCTAACGCCAAAACGGGTTCCCGTAAAGAATGGGTTAATAATAATAATAATAATAACAACATTATAATTGGTAAACGTTTTAGCTCGAGACCCGAAACAGCAGTTTCCCCAGGACAAAAACGAATGAAACTAGGAAGATGTAAATGGAATTATTTTGAAATTTAGTTTTAACAGCTTGAACAAATGCTACACTTCATTTACCGTATGCTTTACCATTTAACATGACGGCTGTGATGCAATCTTTGAGCTACCGTTATATCTTGTCCCCTTATTGCTAAACTGCCTTTTTTTCTTTTTGTTTTACTATTTTAAAACATTAGAAAATATGTTGAATGTTATAGCTCTTTAAGAGAGTTAAATTATTGTTAAACATTGTATGTATGTTTTATAGCGTTCAACATGAGGCCTCTGACGCAGTCTGTTATGTTTGTTTTATAGCGTTCAACATGAGGCCTCTGACGCAGTCTGTTATGTTTGTTTTATACGGTTCAACATGAGGCCTCTGACGCAGTCTGTTATGTTTGTTTTATAGCGTTCAACATGAGGCCTCTGACGCAGTCTGTTATGTTTTATACCGTTCAACATGAGGCCTCTGACGCAGTCTGTTATGTTTTATACCATTCAACATGAGGCCTCTGACGCAGTCTGTTACGTTTGTTTTATACCGTTCAACATGAGGCCTCTGACGCAGTCTGTTACGTTTGTTTTATACCGTTCAACATGAGGCCTCTGACGCAGTCTGTTACGTTTGTTTTATACCGTTCAACATGAGGCCTCTGACGCAGTCTGTTATGTTTTATACCGTTCAACATGAGGCCTCTGACGCAGTCTGTTATGTTTGTTTTATACCGTTCAACATGAGGCCTCTGACGCAGTCTGTTATGTTTGTTTTATACCGTTCAACATGAGGGCTCTGACGCAGTCTGTTATGTTTGTTTTATACTGTTCAACATGAGGGCTCTGACGCAGTCTGTTATGTTTGTTTTATACCGTTCAACATGAGGGCTCTGACGCAGTCTGTTATGTTTGTTTTATACCATTCAACATGAGGGCTCTGACGCAGTCTGTTATGTTTGTTTTATACCATTCAACATGAGGGCTCTGACGCAGTCTGTTATGTTTGTTTTATACTGTTCAACATGAGGGCTCTGACGCAGTCTGTTATGTTTGTTTTATACCGTTCAACATGAGGGCTCTGACGCAGTCTGTTATGTTTTATACCATTCAACATGAGGCCTCTGACGCAGTCTGTTATGTTTGTTTTATACCATTCAACATGAGGGCTCTGACGCAGTCTGTTATGTTTGTTTTATACCATTCAACATGAGGGCTCTGACGCAGTCTGTTATGTTTGTTTTATACTGTTCAACATGAGGGCTCTGACGCA
This sequence comes from Protomyctophum parallelum, assembly GCF_964188405.1. Taxonomy (NCBI): domain Eukaryota; kingdom Metazoa; phylum Chordata; class Actinopteri; order Myctophiformes; family Myctophidae; genus Protomyctophum; species Protomyctophum parallelum. The sequence goes on from NC_139709.1 coordinate 3,671,976, forward strand.
GTCTGTTATGTTTTATACCGTTCAACATGAGGCCTCTGACGCAGTCTGTTATGTTTTATACCGTTCAACATGAGGCCTCTGACGCAGTCTGTTATGTTTTATACCGTTCAACATGAGGCCTCTGACGCAGTCTGTTATGTTTGTTTTATACCGTTCAACATGAGGCCTCTGACGCAGTCTGTTATGTTTGTTTTATACCGTTCAACATGAGGGCTCTGACGCAGTCTGTTATGTTTGTTTTATACCGTTCAACATGAGGGCTCTGACGCAGTCTGTTATGTTTGTTTTATACCGTTCAACATGAGGGCTCTGACGCAGTCTGTTATGTTTGTTTTATACCGTTCAACATGAGGCCTCTGACGCAGTCTGTTATGTTTGTTTTATACCGTTCAACATGAGGCCTCTGACGCAGTCTGTTATGTTATGTTTTATACCGTTCAACATGAGGCCTCTGACGCAGTCTGTTATGTTTGTTTTATACCGTTCAACATGAGGCCTCTGACGCAGTCTGTTATGTTTGTTTTATACCGTTCAACATGAGGCCTCTGACGCAGTCTGTTATGTTATGTTTTATACCGTTCAACATGAGGCCTCTGACGCAGTCTGTTATGTTTTATACCGTTCAACATGAGCGCTCTGACGCAGTCTCTGCGGCCCTGCATGGCGGCCTTCATCATGGCCGTGAAGCCGTGGCAGTTCCTCCTCTCGATGTCCAGTCCTGGGAAGTAGTCCAGGAGGAAGTTGGAGATGGTTATGTGACCTGTGGCGGTGGAGCAGAGGAGAAGACATTTAAACCTCATTAAATGGGTTATGTGACCTGTGGCGGCGGAGCAGAGGAGAAGACATTTAAACCTCATTAAATGGGTCGACAGAAAGTATAGCTCATAACATGTCTATGGTGGATTCTTTATGAAACAACAAAGAAAGAGCAGTTATAAGCTGTTTGTAGAGGAGTAATAATCATGAACAGACTGTTTGTTGACATCTGTAAATGTTTACCCAAACACTTTACAACTTTTTTTTTCTTTCGATGCAGTTGTGAACAATAGCCAAGTAAGATAAGATACATATCGATTGGCCAATCAAATGGTTCACTGCAGCTCAACAGTCAGTGTGGGGGGGGAGCTCTGCGTTTAAAGGCTTGAAGGCCGTTGTCTGTGAGTCCACTTCATGCTCTGGTAGGCTGTTCCACACCTGGACAGCAGTTAGTACTTACTAATACCTTACTAATAAGGTATAAATTATGTTTAAACATAGTTATAAATGTTTAGCTAAACATTTACGAATGACACTATTTAAAGACGTTTACGCCGTGGACAAAGCCAACTCTTGTCGTGACAAATCATGAAAACAAACACCATTTTTCGGGCCAAACAAAGAATTAGAAAGTAGAAAAAAAACGGCAGGTTACAACACTTTTTTTGTTGGTTTTCTTCTTTGTAATTATTTCTTTGGTCCAAAATATTGGATAATATTGATATTTTGTTTTGTTTTTGTTTTTCGTGTACCATGTTCCTTGTATATCTTGTATTTTAAAAATGGAAAGAAAACCAATAAAACATTATTTAAACAAAAAATCTAAAACAATGCCACAGTTTTTCCGGGTTAAAAAGCCCTAAGATACTATAGGCTGATTGTATATAGTTTGTTTTCCTTCACAGGTTAGAAAGTACAGACGGTAAAAGACCTTATACCTTATTATTACTACAACCTTAATGTAAGCAACACGGCTGCGCGTCAAATACAATTAATTTGGTCATTGAAAATAACCGGCTTTCAAGAACAAAAAAAATAATAGGGGCGAAAATCAGTTTACGTTGGGCACGATGGCGATGATGAAGTATGAATTAGGCTTTAGAAAGCACCCTGCTGTATTTGTGATGATGAAGTATGAATTAGGCTTTAGAAAGCACCCTGCTGTATTTGTGATGATGAAGTATGAATTAGGCTTTAGAAAGCACCCTGCTGTATTTGCGATGATGAAGTATGAATTAGGCTTTAGAAAGCACCCTGCTGTATTTGTGATGATGAAGTATGAATTAGGCTTTAGAAAGCACCCTGCTGTATTTGTGATGATGAAGTATGAATTAGGCTTTAGAAAGCACCCTGCTGTATTTGTGATGATGAAGTATGAATTAGGCTTTAGAAAGCACCCTGCTGTATTTGCGATGATGAAGTATGAATTAGGCTTTAGAAAGCACCCTGCTGTATTTGCGATGATGAAGTATGAATTAGGCTTTAGAAAGCACCCTGCTGTATTTGTGATGATGAAGTATGAATTAGGCTTTAGAAAGCACCCTGCTGTATTTGTGATGATGAAGTATGAATTAGCCTTTAGAAAGCACCCTGCTGTATTTGTGATGATGAAGTATGAATTAGGCTTTAGAAAGCACCCTGCTGTTTTTGTGTCGACTCATTTTCTCATTTCACCGTGACTCGGTGTTGTGAAGAATAGTTTGTCATGAAAGGGAATCAATAGTGCCCTTAAGCCATCCTGAACGGGAACCCCTTCTGGCGTTTTAAGCATTATAGGCAATGTTATATACTTTAGCTATTGAAAAATAGCAGATCGACCGAGTGCCGCGCTACGAGCTTGTCGGTCTGCTATTTTTGAAAAAATCGTGAAAATGCGGCACAAATCTTTGAATATATATATTCTTTCAGAGCTAATGTTTTTAACTCAAATCTTTGCTTCTGAGGGGGGGGGGGGTCCCTGGAACAACATATTTCCAGATGGGGTTCCGTGGCCAATTACATATAATCTGATTCTTGGGGGTCCTTGACATGAAAATGTTTGAGAATGACTGACACATAGAAACATAGGGTTTTTTAAGACAACTGTCGACAGAATCGTTCCCGCCCAGAATGGGTTAATGAGGCAGAAAACGAAGAGCTGTGTGGCGCCATTCATCATCGTTAGCTAGCGCGCGGCTCCAGGGCTCCAGCGTTGATGCATGGCGTCTCAGCGGCTGCACCGCTACGGAATTACGGCCGTGATGATATTCCAGCGCCCGGGTTAGCCTCAACGTCCTCATGCAACAACACAACACAACTCACAACACTGGAAGTATATTCAGTATTTAAGTCCGACGTCATTTCGTAGTGCTACGTTACGTCCGGGTCATTTTGTAGTGCTACGTTACGTCCGGGTCATTTTGTAGTGCTACGTTACGTCCGGGTCCAAGTGGCACCAGCTCCCGTCCGCTTCTCATTGTAAATAGAATATCTAAACGCGTGAATCTTTTTAAATGTACGTTATTTTTCAGAAAGGAAGCCATAGAGGGTTAAAATGGGTCTTAATGCTTCCAACTCGAGTAGAATTATTAATGTTTTGTACAAGTGTCCATGACAACAAAAATATATGATGTGGAGACAATAAAGACTATTATTATCATTATTATTGAAGGTGGCAACAGTCCATTTGCTCGGTAAAATATTTCGGGGGATATTTACAATGTGTGCAGGCTTGAGTATGTTGAATCTAGTTTGCATTAATGAGGATTTAGTTTAGACACAATCAAATAAAATGGCGATAGTATTCCATGTGGGACAGACGGCCTGTCACAGCCAGATTTTGGAGAGCAGCGCAGCTTTGTTGTTGCGAGGAAAGCGGTAAAATGAGACTTTCGTGGTTGTTTTCGTCTCAGATTTAGTCCGACGGAGCGTCACAGTATAACTCCATGGGGACACAAAAGCGACACAAAAGTAGGACCCGGAAGTATCTCAGGAGGGGGCGCTCACGTCACGGCTAAAATACTGAATACAGCTGACATACAAGCTCACAGCGTGGGGAGGACGCGGCGCGGCGTGGGCTTGCATCTCGGATATTTGTAAGTGCGCGACACCGTCGCCTGACTACCGGTAAGTATAAATAAATTGTCTAGCAAAAAAAGTGACTGTTGTAAATTATGTGCTTTTTATTTTATTGCTTTTGTTTGGGGCCATTTGGGAGTTTTCTGGCTCCAGTTGTTGCAACAGATTCACTCTATATTTGTTATATAGAGTGGAGAAAGAATATATATAATATTTTCACATTATTAAGAATCTAACAGTACCGTAATATTTGATAGTTGTCTGTTACAGCCTCCCGACTCAGGCCACTACTGCCGTCCCCGGTTACTGTTATCATAGCATCGAATTGCATGAAACATATTGTTTTAAACTGCATCTTCTGTCTAGCCCCTTAGATAGAACTTCATGTAGACTTACAGTAGATAGCATTTTATACAGACTTGCTTTTTATGTAGTCATAGACTATACACTTTATAGTATATATGTATAGTATAGTATATAGTTTATATGTATAGGCGCTTCATTAAATAGATATTCCACGGTTGCGCCCTTAGCTTACGCATGTTTCATGATAACTTTATGATAATTGTTATGGAGGGACAGACAGTAGGCTGACAGGAAATGGGGGAGAGAGATGGGGGGGAAGACATGCAGTAAAGGCCGTCGGGATTGGGAGTCGAACCCGCGGCACACTGCCAGACTGGATTACCAGCCAAGGTGCCTGGACCACTGAGCCATGGCCCAGGCCATGATAACTACTTTTTATGTATGTGATGTATTGCCATGGTTTTTGTTGTGTTGCTTATTGCAAGTCGCTCTGGATCAAGAGCGTCTGCTAAAAATGCCTAAATTGGAAATTGGGAAAAATAAAAAAAACAAAGCTCAAAGACCTGCTTGTGCCGCCGTGATGAGAGCGGTGTTCCCCTCGTTGTCCTGCCAGTTGATGTCGATGTAGGGACACTGGGAGAGCGCCATGACCACGTCCACGAAGCCCGCGTAGCACGCCACGATCAGCCCGTTCTGGAAGCACAACAAAGGCCTCGTTAGACTCACTGTCCCGTCACAGTGTGGCTTTTGGCAGCAAATTTCTATTTTAGTTTTAGTCATAGTCTTTGGAATAGTGTTCCATTTAGTCCTTGTCACATTTCAGTCACACGGAATGTTTTAGTGTTAGTCTAAATTAGGACTAAATGTCATGAGATTTTAGTCGACTAAATCTACAGTTGATTTAGTCGACTAAAATGCATTTAGTCTTAGTTTTAGTCGTTAGTTTTCATTTAGTTTGTCAGTGAAAAAAAGGTAGTCGACGAACATTTTTTCGTCTTAGTTTTAGTCGAGGAAAACAACACTGGTCCCGTCCCAGTGGATCCCAGACCGTTCAGGACAGGTCCAGACCCAGAAGAGATGTCAGAGACGTCTGTCTGGGACGACTGTGTCTCAGGAGGTAGAGCAGGTCGTCCAATGATCCATGGGTCGGCGGTTCGAATCCCGGCTCCTCCTCCTGTCTACATGTCGAAGTCTCCTTGGGCAAAGACACTGAACCCCAAATTGCTCCCGATGTGCTGGTTGGTATACCTTGCATGGCTTCCGCCGCAATCAGTGTATGAATGGGTGAATGTAATGCACAATCTATGTAAAGCGCAATTTTTTTCCCCTACTTCTTACTTATTAGATTTGTCTTTACTAGCCCTTACCCGTTGTGAGATATGAGATATATTAAAACTTCAGTTACTTTGGCGATTTAAATTTTGATTAGAGAACATACAGTAACCACTTCAACCCTAGCCTGACCCAGAGCGAGACATTTCTCGTCTAGAGGGGCGGGTCGCGCCTCAGAAATGCGCGCACCCTGATTGGATCTCATCGATCTGTCCGTCACCCCCGGCCCCTCCTCTCCCCCCTAGTGCAGCGCTACGTCACATCATTTAGAGCGACGCCCACCCGGAAGGGTTGACTCCCACTTTTAGACTGGTTCAGCCCACGGCTTTTTCCAGGCTTTCATCTTTCGCGCAGACGAAATGAAAGCCTGGCTATCGAGGCTACTTCAACCCTATACATTTCGGCCATTTGAAAATAGCTGATCTACAAGCTCACAATGCGTCGCAACGCGACGCATTGTGAGCTTGTAGATCGGCTATGTTCAATAGATTTTCTATACACATTTTGAACTTGTGAAATGGGACATTCTGCAATATACTAATAATACTTTTAGTACTTTAAGTACATTTTGATGCCGATACTTTTGTACTTTTACTAAAGTACATTTTCAATTCCGTTACTTTTCCGTAGTATTGGTACTTTTACTTAAGTAAAACAATGGAGTACTTTTCCCACCACTACATGCATGCCGCGTCAGGTTCATTAGCGATCTAAATCCCGTGGCATAATGAGATGACGCAACAGGAAGTGCATGGCGTCACTAGTGTCAGGTCGTTAATTAAGCCTCGGAAACCCAGACGTTTTTATTTCCAGGGAGAAAGAAAACAAAGTCTGGGTCCGATCGAGTCCACTTCAATTCGGCACAGAGCAGCGCAAACGTCGCTCTCTCTCTGCTGATTTATTATTGGTCGCGTTCCTGTTCTCCCTTTTAGCTTCTTTGGTAGTGGGTACTGTATTTATGAGCATTGTATGTCTGTCCTGTTTTTTGTTGTTATTTTTTGTTACTGGCAGAGCTGTGTCACTTATTTTGCCTATTGTTCTGGCCAGTTCACACTGTGTAAAAGAGACTTCAGTCTCAATGTGGTTTTTACTGGTTAAATAAAGGTTAAAAAAAAAATTCTGATCGTCTGCACCTTTGTTAAATTGACGCACACACTCGTACACCCACTCCTCTCTCTCTCTCTCTCTGTCGCTCTAATTAATTAGTCTCATGTGACAGAAGAAGTGACAAAACCAATTACGGAACTCAGCGCAGTCAGCATGGAAACCAGGCTAGGTCAAAGGTCGGTAGCCTCGGCATATTATAGGTCTTGCCCAGCGTGGTGAATGTATAGTTATACTGTACTTGCCACCACTGGCTACTGTACAGTAGATCGGCCATTTTCCCGACACATCCCCCACCGTCACACGACGGCGAGGTGTAATGCAGGGCTTAAGCGGTTAGAAGTTGAGCCATGCGTTATTTCAAGCCGTTTCTCGGGGGCTGTGTTGCTCTCTGTTGCTCTCCGACACTCTCCATCTGTCGCCTGGAGGTTTAAACCAACCGGCCTTAAGTGAGGATTTAACCCACAGGAGGACATCGAGTCCCCTGACCTCCTCCCTCCTCCTCCTCGTGGTGAGGAGAGCACACGGCTGGCTAGCAGCTGACCTGGAGTCAGTTTGCCCCGGGCCACGCGTCCTAAAGTGGTGTCTGCTGCTGGGAACATTTCCCTCAGCTGACCTGGAGTCAGTTTGCCCTGGCCACGCGTCCTAATGTTGTCTGCTGCTGGGAACATTTCCTCAGCTGATGCAGGTTCAGTGAAGCTCAAGCTAGTTTGACTCTCTGGTTTTTAGATTTTGACTTTGCTTAATTTGTATGACCAGGCATTTAGAAACTGATTTAAATGGTAAATGGTGCATTTATATAGCGCCTTTATCCAAGGCGCTTTACATAGATTGTGCATTACATTCACCCAATTCACACACATTCATACACCGATTGCGGTGGAAGCCATGCAAGGCACCAACCAGCACATCGGGAGCAATCTGGGGTTCAGTGTCTTTGCCCAAGGACACTTTGACATGTAGACAGGAGGAGGAGCCGGGATTCGAACCGCTGACCCACGGATCATTGGACGACCTGCTCTACCTCCTGAGCCACAAAACGATACTGCAGTATCCACCTTTCAGCAGGTTCAAAGGTGTAGTCCTGACTCGCTGCGTTCAGTGATTTGTTGTCACTTTGTTCGTAGTGAAGAAGTGACAAAACCAATTACGGAACGCTTACGCAGCGCAGTCAGGATGGAAACTAGGTTAGGTCAAAAGGTCGGTATAGCCTAGGCGTTTAGGTCTCGCCAAGCGTGGGATGATCACGTCTCCCTTTGACAGGTGATCACACACACACACACACACACACACACACACACACACACACACACACACACACACACACACACACACACACACACACACACACACACACACACACACACACACACACACACACACAAGACCACAAGGACTTGTTGTTTGTTTTTTAGCTTTCCTTTTAAACCAAGTGTTTTGATTGTACTCTGTTGCCGTTTGCATTTCTGTCTAATAAAGTATTAAATCAATCAATGTGTCTGATCTTGATAATCAATAATTAGTCATTCGAAGACATTGTTGTGATGTCTTGGTTTCCTTGTTGATGGAATTGGCTGTGATATAAGTTTCAAAACATCATAGCAGCTTCAGTGGTACTCTAAGCTATCTATAAATGCACCAAGTCTCTGTTTACTCATGAAAAATGTTTTTACTGTATCTTCTTGTGCATTTTGCCTACTGTATGTGTTTGTTTTTATGCTGTCCAGCACTTTGGTCAACCTTGGTTGTTTTAAATGTGCTCTAGAAATAAAATTGACTTTACTTGAAATCCACGTAACTCGAGAACCGCTCGTCCCACGGTAGGCCTACAGACTTCAAATTCGCTACACACGTTCCACACACCACGACACCATGCAGTGCCCGGCCTCGAGTCGGTCGGACACACGGTTATCCAGAAACGCCACGAAAGGCCTCTGCCCTGCAGGCTCTGGACAGAGAGAGGCCCTATAGATCTATATGTAGCTGGCCTGTTCTGACGTCTGCATATAGACTCCATATTTGGGCATGCCTGACAGATAACTCCATATATGGGTATAAAAGGGACAGACATATTCAACTTGCGTCGTCCCAAGTAGGCCATCAGTGCCCAATGGGTTAGTCCCGCGTAGCCAGACAACTATTCCACAATCTGCGAATGCTTTATCCTCAAGTAATAAACATTTTCCGTAAATGATGCATTTAGGAGCTTCCACTATGCGTAAACGTTATCTTGCGGCCAAACAACCCACTATTAATTTTGCAGACTCCTATATTTGCGGGTGGAGGTGTGTCTGTAGGCGTGTTGATGCGTTTTCCCTATATTTGCTATCTTATGAACACAGGTTTAGGACGATGGAAAGTGCCTCCTCAAACCACCCATAATGCAAATTCTGTTTGATAAAAGAATGCGCTGCTGACACTGAGACGGTGAGACCTGAGTTGGAGCTGACTCGGCTTGAATCATGTTGCACAACATTCACAGCTCAGAGGTCTAAATTCTCCACAAATCTCTGTGATTGGAATTTTACTATAATCAGCAGTGTCAATTCCTTGTGCTTATTGTGTTTAATTGTCGAGTCAAAGAAGTTATTAGATTTAGACGAGTGAGGCTGTGTTGGAGCTACTGGACACAGAACAACCCGGCCTCTGTATCAAATGTAAATAGGCTATTATTTCAAGGCAGCAACGTGTGTCGCTCTTCCATGGCCATGTTGGGCCATAGTGTAAATCACTGGAGATAATGTTAAATGGATAATGGATCTCTTAACCCATTCTGACCTGAGATCAGATTCATACGAGGTTTCCACTGGACACACACTGGTCTGATTAACCCATTCTGACCTGAGATCAGATTCTAGAAATGTCAGTCGCTCTTCGATTTAAAAAAAATAGCAGACCTACAAGCTCGTATCGCGCCACTCGGTGGCGCGATATGAGCTTGTAGATCTGCTATTTTTCAATAGCTAAAGCATAACATGATGCTGACACCAAAATGGGTGCCCGTTCAGAATGGGTTAAAGGACCACTTCACCACTTTTCAACCTATCTTCATATAATAGGTACTCACTAATAATCATGATAAAATGACACGATTCTTTTCTACTCAGGAGGGCTGTGGGCAGTTTAGAAACTGTCTTCCAGTGACATCATCATTAGGCAGATTATTTTTTAAACAAGATTATTTTACAAAAATGTTTAGATTTTCATTATCGTGAGAACGATGGCTTCCGTTTTCGCATTGCAACTTTTCAGGACTAGAAAGCCTGCAGTTTTTATTAGCTTGTATTCCCCATCGATGATGTCACTGGAAGACGGTTTCTGAACTGCCCACAGCCCTCCTATGAGACACAGACCGAGTATAAAATTATTGCGCCATTCTTTCATGATTATTAGTGAGGACCTATTATATGAAGATAGGTTGAAAAGTGGTGAAGTGGTCCTTTAAAGGCAATGGCAGGTGGCACTGGGATTGGTTTAATCAGTGTAACGCCCAAACCACACCTATGCATAATGTAAGGGGTAATGGAGGTCTTTTAGGGACAAGATAACACATTTCACGGGGCCACACCTCTCTCACACAATACTACATCCTCAAATGAAGGAGAAAGGGCCCCTGCCACCTCCCAAAATCCGAGCATGGAAGCTGCCATTTCGGTTCACGGAAATATATTTTAAAATATCTCCATATTTAATTTCCATTTCTGCTAAGCAGCAGGCTATATATACGATTAGATTATTTCGATTTATATTAGGATAAACTTGAATGTAAAGACTATGCTTCACTTCCGCTTTATCGCTCGTTCATGATCAGAGCTTCAGTTTCTCCAGACTGTACGACGGAAGACATTTATATTTTACTCATGATCAGAGCTTCCGTTGCTCCAGACTGTATGACAGAAGCATTTATATTTTACTCATGATCAGAGCTTCCGTTGCTCCAGACTGTACGACGGAAGCATTTATATTTTACTCATGATCAGAGCTTCCGTTGATCCAGACCGTATGACTGAAGCATTTATATTTTACTCATGATCAGAGCTTCCGTTGATCTAGACCGTATGACTGAAGCATTTATATTTTACTCATGATCAGAGCTTCCGTTGCTCCAGACTGTATGACGGAAGCATTTATATTTTACTCATGATCAGAGCTTCCGTTGCTCCAGACTGTACGACGGAAGACATTTATATTTTACTCATGATCAGAGCTTCTGTTGCTCCAGACTGTATGACGGAAGCATTTATATTTTACTCATGATCAGAGCTTCCGTTGCTCCAGACTGTACGACGGAAGACATTTATATTTTACTCATGATCAGAGCTTCTGTTGCTCCAGACTGTATGACGGAAGCATTTATATTTTACTCATGATCAGAGCTTCCGTTGCTCCAGACTGTACGACGGAAGACATTTATATTTTACTCATGATCAGAGCTTCCGTTGCTCCAGACTGTATGACGGAAGCATTTGAACGTTGCGAGAGGCAACACAGTCAGTCTGGCCACGCAAGACTATAGAGCGTCGCAGCCGATCAAATAATCTATAAGAAGAAAAACAAAACAAATAGTGTTATGTCTCCTGCCTTCATTTTCTTCTTTCTAATGATTTGATCGGCCCAAAACATTGTGTTCATTGTCATGATTTGTCACGATCCGAGTTGTCTTTGTCCGCGGCGTAACCGTCTTTAAATAAATACTTTCAGAAATGCCTATGAGGACAAATGAACGGCGATTTCTTTTCCGGGTCTCTCGAGGGGGCGGGACTGCGACGCTCTATAGTGAACAGTTCAGAGCGACACCTTACTCTTTTGTTCCTGTCCGTCTCCTTCACCTCCTCCTCGGTGACGCCCTGGCGGATCATGATCTTGACGATGATGGCGTTGTTGTTGCAGCAGGCCTTGAAGAAGGAGATGACCTCCGGCTCGGGGCTGGGGCTGGGCGAGCGGCTGCGCCACTGCGCCGCTATGGAGTCGTCCGGCGGGTAGAAGGAGTCGTCCGAGGCCACGCTCCGCGTGTCCGAGAAGAGCGCGTCCATGTCCAGCTCCTCGAACTCCTGGTACACCTCGTCCTCCTCGTCCTCCCAGTAGTTGGCGACGTAGTCGGGAATGTAGTCCAAGTACAAGTCCTCGTCCTCCTCCTGCTCGGACTATATGGGTGGGCGATGTTGAGGAAAAATATGATCACCATTTATTGTTAAGCAGTGTCACGATACATTATCACAGTATTTTGTCATGCGTTTGTATGGTTATTCTTCAAGTTACTTAAAGGACCACTTCACCACTTTTCAACCTATCTTCATATAATAGGTCCTCACTAATAATCATGATAAAATGGCATGATGTTTTTCTACTCAGTCCGTGTCTCATAGGACGGCTGTGGGCAGTTTAGAAACCGTCTTTTGTCATGATTATTAGTGAGGAGTGAGGACCTTTAACACTACAACCACCTACAAGGTAACACAAACTAAAAGAAAAAAGGAGTACGTATTAATTTTGGCTAACGAAACTGTCAAGAAACGTGCATTCACTGTATCGCGCTATATACGATATCCCTGGGAATATGGTGGAGACATTGTGTCGCGGAGACGATATTCATCACCATACCCCCCCCCCCCCCCCCCCCTACTGTACCTCTGCCTCGTCCTCCTCTTCGACCACGGTGATGATGGTGGGCGTGTCCTTCTCCATCGTTGCCAGGCCGCCGCCCCCTCCCGCCACGCCCACGCCATTCTGCCGCGTTTTCACCGAACCCCCTCCGCCCGCAGGGTCCTCCGTTTTCAGCACCATTTAACGTCCCCGGCCTCGGGGGGGACCCGGGAGGGGGGTACCCCACGTTCTCCTCTCTTCAGACCCTCCCTCCAAGGATGGGACGTCAAAATGTTTTGTGTGTCCACTCAAATCCTGCCATGCATGATTATGTTGCCAGACCTGGCGGCCCAGTGAGCCTACATGATCCGTTGTTTGTTAGTTACCCACTCGAGTTGCCAGGTTGGTGAAAAGTTGTGTCGGAAAGCTCGGAAAGGAGCTGGCTGCTGGCTGTGGTCCTGGAGGTCACTGGACCTGGCTATAGCTACGAGACGCCTCCTCCATTGTCTCAGGTTGTCGTCGTCAACAGAACATCGAACCCACAAAAAAATAATTATAATAATAATAAATAAACACTACAGTACATCATCTGGGGGAAAATGTGTGACCTCTGTACGTCATCCCAGAGATCAACTGTATACACTCCAAAGAAAAAACCCTTAAATGCTCTGCTGCTGTATCAGAACAACAGAATTATGACGGCCTCGGCTCGTTGCGTTGGCCACAGCAGAGCGGTGGGTGTCGTGGTGGTGAGAGCTCGGCCGCGCCGGCGGTGATCCACATTAAGAACAACGTATTCCTCCTCTTCACGTCAAGTCCTGCTGCTTTTGGAGCCATGTCAGGCTTTAAGAGAACTCTGTCCTTCAGTCCACAGACCGTAGTACACGCTGCACTTTGACCGCATGCTGTAAATCCAGCCCCTCGATTAAAACTAAAGTGTGGCTACAGATATATAGCACTTCATTGGGTCGGAGTCGGACAGGCTGTCACCAACAGCGGTGTTCATGTCCGTGCATGTGTTCCCTTCTAATGACGGCCAGCAATGAAGGAAGCAAATGCTCTCTTGAACTGACACCTGATAATCCCTTTAGTCTCTCTCTCTCTCGCTCTCTCTCTCTCTCGTTAATTAACAGTGGTACTGGTAACATACTTTCAGATAAGTGTGTGCGCACACACACACACACACGTGCGTGTGCATGTGTGTTTGTGTGTGTCAAGACAAATTCTGAGCTAAAAAAATAAAAATAAAAAATCACACCCATGTGAAGTGAGGGGTGCTCATATATGTATATATATATGTATATATATATATGTATATATATACTATACTGACCAGTCAATGAAGTATATTATGGGTTTAATTATAGTTAAAGTGCCTACAGTCATGTGACCCGTTTGTCTGACTTCAAACACAGTTGTAGAGGGTCGCAGTCCAGTGGAAGTCCAGTCCTGAGTTTGTCCATGACCCTAATCTGTCACCAACTCCAGTCCAGTGGAAGTCCAGTCCTGAGTTTGTCCATGACCCTAATCTGTCTCCAACTCCAGTCCAGTGGAAGTCCAGTCCAGTTTGTGTCCATGACCCTAATCTGTCACCAACTCTCCCACAGGGCTCGTTAAGTAAGTGCTGAGCATTAGCAGGAAGCTAATTGGATAATTCAGCAGAAACAAACAGCCGGGGGGCCGTTAGCTAAGTCGACGTTCCTGCAGAAGAGCCTCAGAGGTTAAAGATGGAGTGCCGGGATTTTATTCCACCCTAAAACATGATCATCAGGTCTTATCGTTATATGAGGTATAATATTTTAAAAAGTGTGCAGTATTTGTTAAAATGTTGTTTTTAACCCATTCTGACGGGGCACCCATTTTGGTGTTAGCATCATGTTATGCTTTATCTATTGAAAAATAGCAGATCTACAAGCTCATATCGCGCCACCGAGTGGCGCGATACGAGCTTGTAGGTCTGCCATTTTTGAAAAATCGAAGAACGACTGACATTTTTAGAATCTGATCTCGGGTCAGAATGGGTTCATCAGACCAGTGTGTGTCCAGTGGAAAACCTCGTATGAATCTGATCTCAGGTCAGAATGGGTTAAGTGGGCACGCCCACCAGTTCATCAAGCATGCCTGGTTTGCCTGATGGGTGGTGATCCACCTGAACTGAACCCACAGCTGTAGTTGTATGATAAAGGGGGAGGGAGGGGTTAGGGGAGGGGCTGATAGTGTGATGTCACTATATTACTGTTTATTTCCTTGGCCTGTTTGACTGTCAAGGTGAATACACCATTGCACATAAAAACGACTACTGTACTGTCACCTCATAGACACATGAAAAACTGGAAAAATACATATACTTTAAAAGTATATCCTGTATAAAAATCAAGACAGGGTCTCTATAGGCTACTAATATTGGTGGATATTGGAATTAGGCCATTTCCATTACCCATGTTTGGCCATAGAACTGAGACATGAATCTAAAATGGTAAATGGTGCATTTATATAGCGCCTTTATCCAAGGCGCTTTACAGAGATTGTGCATTACATTCACCCATTCACACACCGATGGCAGTGGAAACCATGCAAGGCACCAACTAGCACATCGGGAGCAATTAGGGGTTCAGTGTCTTGCTCAAGGACACTTCGACAGTAACTCTGGGGGAGCCCGGGTTCGAACTGGCAACCTTACGGTTACCATCCAGGCACTCTACCCCTGAGCCACCACCGTCGCCTGAAACTCCAAATGTGTCCACCGGAGAGTGCTGAAGAGAGTTCCCCATAGATAAATAGTGAAAATAGCAGATGTACAAGACAATGTGGAAACGGTACTCACATTTGTCACTTCAGTGAAAGTAGGTAGACAGTCTGGTGACAGCGGAGGTTAGGCGGCATTATGAACGACAGCTGAAACTCTCAACGATGCGTTACAAACATTTATTATGAAATGCTGCTAAACCAAACAACAACAACAACAACAGGGTGAACTGCAGCCGGGCGTTGAAACCTGACACTGCCTTTTTTTTATGTGCAAATATAAAAATAGATCATTTGCCTACTGTATACAAACTGTAATACACAGGTCTAAAATGTGTCACTATGCCACCAGCGCTGTACAGTACATGAGAGAACACGGAAGGTTTCAGCATTTCACAGTTTTAAATGTGTAATAATAATAATAATAATGGCGTATAACTAAACTACACACACGGCTTCCAATAACACCTAAACATGTCGTTGATTCACCATCCATAGAAATGTCTTTTAAAACCCATTTAGGCCTGACGTCGAAATTTATAAAATGTCTTTGCGCCGCATTTTCAGGATTTTTTTGCAAAAAAAATAAATAGCAGACCTACAAGCTTGTAGCGCGGCACTCGGTGCCGCGCTACGAGCTTGTAGATCTGCTATTTTTCAATAGCTAAAGTATAACATGTAATGCTTTAAAACAACAAAAGGGGGTTCCCGCCCAAAATGGGTTAACGACCAACTGATGAACTAACCTGTCAAACATAGTGATTCACCACCCCTCTTTTTTTTTTAAATCTATTTATCTATTTTTCTTTTTTTTTAAACAATTACAAATCTCTTTTCAAACCAAAAGACAAATTCAGTGTCAAAATAAATGCAAACTCAATTCCTCCTTGTGTGTGTGTGGGGGAAAAAAAGTAAATAAAAGAAAAACTCAATCAAACTGTGAAATACTGACATCTAAAATACGAAACGGAGAAGAAAAAAAAAACGACACACCCTGAAAATCTCGACCACCGTGCTGCCATGGGTTATTAAAATGATTTTGCAAAATTGCATGAATAAAGTGCAACAGATTGAAAAATTGCGCGTCAAAAAATAATAATCAAATCGCCTAAAATAATATCGTATAGTACCTGAATGGCCATGCATTCAAAAATATATATTTTATCTTGTACGTACATTCGTATACAAGATAATAATTATCTCGTACGTACAAGATAATATCTCGTAAGTACACACAAAGATAATATCTTGTACGGACAAGATAATATCTTGTACGGACGAGATAAAATACATTTTGAATCAATGGCCATTCAAGGGCTCCGTACAGACACACAGCATTTCAGAAAAAAACTAAAAATGTCTGTTATTATTATAAAAACAAAAAGGTCTAACTGGATTTTATGAATGCGATCACACAATTAACCCATTCTGACCTGAGATCAGATTCATACGAGGTTTCCACTGGGACACACACTGGTCTGATTAACCCATTCTGACCTGAGATCAGATTCTATAAAAATGTCAGTCGTTCTTCGATTTTTCAAAAAAAAAACAGCAGACCTACAAGCTCATAAGCTTGTAGATCTGCTATTTTTCAATAGCTATAAAGCATAACATGATGCTAACACCAAAATGGGTTCCCGTTCAGAATGGGTTAAGTACTTCCAATAGCAGCCAGTAAGTACCTTATTGTGCTGAATATAAGACTACCGTATGTTTTTTTACCAAATATCCTAAAAAGAGGGATCGCGTTATAATCGGGGGACTTGAGACTATATTTGACATTCAATGTTCCATTTCCACAAAATCTGTCGTGAAAAATGGGGATCGTCTTATAACCGAGTTGTCTTATATTCGTCACAAAGCGGGTATTAAAATGTATTTAAATGTCAGACTTAAGAGCTGATCCTATATATCGACTATAGTATTAACGAAGCCACATCTTAGAAAACGTTCAGAGAAGTTGGGATAGCCTGCGTTGCGTTTTCTTCCATTGTCGCCGCTCGCCATGACTGGAAAACCTGTAATTGTATTCCTATTACCGTATATAGCAATATTGACGTGTGTGTGTGTGTGTGTGAGATTTTGGGATCACACATTTGTATGGGGGATAGGCCTGTAAGAAATGATTACATGAATCAGAATAATTTCCGTAAAAACAATGTTCACATAACATTTTCAAAATGCACACAAGCTCGCCACCCGTCGCATAGCGCTCGCTTTGAACAGTGGCAATTTACACTATCCGTGTTTTTAACGCGAAAAAAAAACACACAATTAAATCGTGTTCGCAATTATTTGTGTTACAATTAATTGTCCACTTAAATTTGCGTTGGTGACAGTCCTCTCTGCCTTTGAGAGGCGAGGAGGAGACCGACCGCACACTCTTCCTTTGAAATGACAAAAACCACGTTAAGAAAAGTCTCGGGCCAAGATTGTCTCTAAAAAAAAAAGACGTCTTCCTTATTCCTCTTGTCCAATAGCAGCCTTTTTTTCCTCACTATACGACGATCAACGGTCAAATAAAAACACTGCAAATAAAATAAAAACTAAATATAAACAAAACCGCAATCAAATCACTTCTGCTTTTTTTTCTTTTTCTCCAGTCATTTGAGAAATAAGCTAAAACTGGCATCACGACCACAACGACTGAAGCTGCGTTGCCATTATAATGCAAATACCCATGGCTCCTTGCCTCCTAATATCCATGGCTCCTTGCCTCCTAATATCCATGGCTCCTTGCCTCCTTATAGAGCGTCGCATTCTCCCGCCCCCCCCCCTTTTAAGCCTCGCACAAAGCCAACTGGAGTTGTGAGGAAATCATGACAACAAACACAATTCTTCGGGCTGAACAAATAATTAGAAAGAAGTTGTTTTTCTTCTTTGTAATTATTTGTTTGGTCCAAAATATTGTGTTTGTTGTCATGATTTGTCACGACTCGAGTTTGGCTTCGTACGACGCTTATAAGGTCTTTAAATAAATACTTTTTGAAATGTCTATGAGGAAAAATGCACTGGGATTAATTTCCTGGGCCTGGCGTGGCGTCGTTATGAAAGGAGGCGGGACTGGGACGCTCTATAGCCATGGCTCCTTGCCTCCTTCTGCGTAGCAGCGCTCCAATTAACGTCACTTTAAAGTGTCAGTAGAGCTCAAAATGTTTTAAAATAAAATAACAAAAGATGCCAAATAAACAAAATGCTCAAAGCAGAAGCACAAAACGAGGTAAAGGTTTCAACTCAAACTATTCCAAAAGGAATCATAGAAACCTCCATATATAAAAACGGCAGTCGGGGCTGAATGTGTTAACCCATTCTGACCTGAGATCAGATTCATACGAGGTTTCCGCCGGACACACACTGTGTCTGATTAACCCATTCTGACCTGAGATCAGATTCTAAAAAATGTCAGTCGTTCTTCGATTTTTCAAAAATAGCAGACCTACAAGCTCATATCGCGCCACTCGGTGGCGCGATATGAGCTTGTAGATCTGCTATTTTTAAATAGCTAAAGCACGACATGATGCCAACACCAAAATGGGTGCCCGTTCAGAATGTGTTAAATCATGAGCAGGTTCTCGCCACGTTCCAGCGCTCTGCTTACTTCCTAGATGTTCCGGTTGCGTTCAAATACGGTTGGCAGATTTTCAGTGTCCAGTGTATTCATTCGCCTTGTTCAGAGGGTTTTTTTTTTCTTTTCTTCTTTTGAGCGGTGCACGCCGCTCCAACATTTCACCGCGTGTGTGTGTGTCTCTAATAATTAATTAATCCACGTCAGCACGATGATGCCGCTTTGTCCACATGGGCAACGACAGCTGCAGCCACCGAGCGGCGCTGCTGTGCTGAGCAGCCCTTTTTGAAATGAACGGACCACAGCAGGTTTAACGTCGTTCCTATGACTGTAGCTTCATGAGATTAACCGGTCAAAAAGGCACCGCTCACTTCTTTACACTGGGTCTGATTTTCTTTTTTAAATGTGACTTTATCTAGTCCTCCTCCTCCCCCCCCCTCGGTTCATTTTGACATGCAGTCCTTTCCACCTTTCTACCTCCACATCCAAAGGGGAGGAGCTCCTGTCTGTCTCCTGTGGGTGGAGGTACAGGAGAGGTCCAGTCCAGGAGGAGGTGCTGTGGGTGGAGGTCCAGTCTATAGGAGGAGGTGCTGTGTGTCCAGTTTAAGAGGAGGTGATCGTCCAGTTTAACCCATTCTGACCTGAGATCAGATTCATACGAGGTTTCCACTGGACACACACTGGTCTGATGAACCCATTCTGACCTGAGATCAGATTCTAAAAATGTCAGTCGTTGTCAGTCGTCAAAAATAGCAGACCTACAAGCTCGTATCGCGCCACTCGGTGGCGCGATATGAGCTTGTAGATCTGCTATTTTTCAATAGTTAAAGCATAACATGATGCTGACACCAAAATGGGTGCCCGTTCAGAATGGGTTAAGAGGAGGTGATCGTCCAGTTTAGGAGGAGGTGTTGGAGGAGGAGGTGTTTGTGGGAGGAGCTCCAGTAGAGGTCCCAGTCTAGGAGGAGGTGTGCTTTGGGTCCAGAATCAGATGGTCCAGTCTAGGAGGAGGTGTTGTAGGAGGCGGGGCCAGTGCTCCTGGCCCTGCGCTCGTAGTTGACCAGCCGCTGGCCCACCAGGTACCTGGTGGGGGGGGGGGACAAGACAAGAGAGAGGGGGGGAGGGGAGGACAAGACAATAGGAATAGGGAAGAGAGTTGCGTTGATTTTTGACGGAAGATTTTGATTTAGTTTTTAATCATCAGAGTCTTTGGAATATAATTCCATTCAGGGTTAGTCATATTTTAGTCATCTGAAACGTTTTAGAAATAAATCCTTTTTTTAAGTCGATTTGATTTTTAGTTGACAAAATCTACAGTAGATTTTGTCGACAAAAAAAACTAATTTATACACACACACACACACACACACACACACACACACACACACACACACACACACACACACGTATATTTTCCCAGGTCTTGATGGCGTCGTAATGCTTGATTTTACACTTGGTTGCATGCCGAAAATGGCCGATCTACATAATAATAATAATAATAATAAACTTTATTTGTATAGCACCTTTCATACATAAATGCAGCTCAAAGTGCTTCACACAGAGGACACAACAATATAATACAATAAAACACAAGTAGTTAAAATGATAGAACAATGGCAAAGAACAAAATTGAATATAAGAACATAAAATAAATAAAAACAAATAAAAACACCACATGCAGCAAATCAGTCAGGGCAGGGTAGGAACGTGCATAGTAAAACTCAACTAAAAGCAAGAGTGAAGAAAGAGGTGAGTCTTGAGTTGAGATTTAAAAATGTCTACAGAGGGTGCGTGTCTGAGCTCGAATGGAAGTTTATTCCAGGCTGTTGGGCCGTAGAAGCAAAAAGCTGCCTCACCATATCTTTTTGTGCACATGTTTGTAGATGTGGCCATTTACAGAGCGCAACACCCGAGCACAACCAAACGTAAAACGACTTGCCATGTGTGTGTGTGTGTGTGTGTGTGTGTGTGTGTGTCAGACTCAGGGGAATCCATATCACAGTACAGAATAACAGTACAATAGATTAAAAAAGTAATAATATACAATAAAAAGAGTTCCACCATGTTCAGTTTCGAACATACACAGACACGTTCGCCAATGGTTCCACAGTCTGGAGGAGAACCTGACAGAACCACGTATCGGGTTATTAACCCATTCTGAACGGGAACCCCTTTTGGTGTCAGCATCATGTCATGCTTTAGCTATTGAAAAATAGCAGATCTACAAGCTCGTAGCGCGCCACCGAGTGGCGCGCTATGAGCTTGTAGGTCTGCTATTTTTGAAAAGTCGAAGAACGACTGACATTTTTTGAATCTGATCTCAGGTCAGAATGGGTTAATCAGACCAGTGTGTGTCCTCGTGGAAACCTCGTATGAATCTGATCTCAGGTCAGTATGGGTTAATGACATCAATGATGTCATTTACTGACTCAGATACTCTACACATAAATCTATACATGAGATTGCGTATAGCAGAGCAGAGCAGGTGGGAACCCCAACACTGACGAACATTTGGCTAATTGCACTGGAGCTTCTTGGAGCTCTCAGAAGCAGCCTCATACAGTCATTGTAGGCCACTGTCAATCGTCTGATACAGTGTTGTTTTCGTCGACTAAAACTAAGACGAAAAATGTTCGTCGACTACCTATTTTCACTGACAAAAACAAATGGAAACTAAATGAAAACTAAGCTACAATGACTAAAACTCAGACTAAATATACTGACAATTTCGTCGACAAATAAAAACTAGACTAAAATGTTAGGAAGGGACTAGTGGACAAGAGATCCAGTATAAGTCATTTTACACTTGGTTGCATGCTGAAAATAGCTGATCTACAAGCTCATCTACTGTGTGCTTGTAGATCGGCTATTTTCAGCAAGTGTAAAAACACTCATTATGACGGCATCAAGACCCGCCAAAATACATTTTAATCGACTAAATCAACTGTAGATTTAGTCGACTAAAATCTTATGACATTTAGTCGACTAAAACTAGACTAAACACTAAGACATTCCAGGTGACTAAAATGTGACTAAAACTAAATGACGTTTCAGTCCAAAGACTATGACTAAAACTAAAATAGACATTTTCTGCCAAAAACAACACTGGTCTGATACTGGCCTGCTTGTGGCGACACCACAGGTGGGCGGTGTACAGGGGTGTAACCCCTTAGATAGCATTTCTGTTGGCTTAGATAGCATTTGACACAGACTTATAGCATGTTATGTAGACAGCACTATAATTGTATTGTATATAGTCATAGCACGCCATAGTACATATGTATAGCATAGTAGTAAATATGTATAGTTTTAGTTTATATGTATAGTGTATGTATAGTTTCATTATATAGATATTCCACTGTTACTTTCTTAGCTTACGCATGTTTCATGATATTGATAAATGCTTTTATGTGATGTATTCCCATGCTTTTGTTCTTGCTTACATGTAAGTCGCTCTGGATTAAGAGCGTCTGCTAAATGCCTAAATTGTGTGTGTGTGTGTGTGTGTGTGTGTGTGTGTGTGTGTGTGTGTGTGTGTGTGCGTTGCGTGCGGTACTGACTTGTCGTTCTTGATGTGTTCGTACAGGCGTCTGAACTGTCGTATCTGGACGTAGAGCACGGCCAGCAGGATGGTGACCATCAGCAGGAAGGGGTAGATCCTCCTCTCCACCAGGATCTGCATGTCGGTCTGGACGCCTAAACACAGACGTTAACCCATTTAGACTCCACGTCGAAATTAACCCATTCTGACCTGGGAATGATTCTATGAATGTCTTCTAAATCCTGATGTCAGTCGTTCTTCGATTTTTCAAAAATAGCAGACCTACAAGCTCGTAGCGCGCCACTCGGTGGCGCGCTACGAGCTTGTAGGTCTGGTATTTTTCAATAGCTAAAGCATAACATAATGCTATAACACCAAAATGGGTTCCCGCCCAGAATGGGTTAAAACTATATTTTTTCTTCTTCTGAAAAACCTCATGTTTCTATGTCAGTGGTTCTCATTATTTCATGTCAAGGACCCCAAAAATTATATGTAATATGCCGCCGAACCTCATCTGAAAATATGTTGTTCCAGGGACCCTCCCCCCAGAAGCAAAGATTTGAGTTAAACACTGAAACTCTGAAAGAATATATATTCAAAGATTTGAGGCACATTTTCAAGATTTTTCAAAAATAGCCAAAGCCTAGGGGCACGGTGGCACAGTTGGTAGTGCTGTCGCCTCACAGCTAGAAGGTCCTGGGTTCGATTCCCGCTGGGGACGCTGTGGGCACTGGCGGCGTGTTCCCTCCTCCGCGTCATCAGTGCCCATACCCGAGGCGGGGGTTGGCGATAGGGCCTTTCTGTGTGGAGTTTGCATGTTCTCCCCGTGTCCCCTAGGGTAGATACCCTCACAAAAACATGCCGTAATCCTGGTCTCTAAAACTACCTCCCCCTGGCCAGCCGGGGCGCCTGATGGAGGGGAAAGGAACTGGTTGGAATAACGTGTAGCGCCCAGGATTACATTAGATAATTGGCACTGGGTGAAAAGAAAAACTGGGTTACAAAATCGTGGGATAAAAAATAAATAAAAAAATAGCCAAAGCCTACGTCCTTCCTAGATGACTTAGGCAGATAGTGCTTTTCTGAAAACCTTAAAAATATGACTTTTACAGTAATTCATTTTCAATGTTTCATATTTTCACGGGCCTGTGAAATTGTCTGAATGGGCTGACTAGACCTGGACTGTGGTGAGCTTTGTTTGCGTCCCGCAGACCCAGAGCAGAGTCGACTAAATCTACAGTTGATTTTGTCGACTAAAATGTATTTTGGCGGGCCTCGGTGCCGTCATAATGGCTGATTTACACTTGGTTGCATGCTGAAGATAGCCGATCTACAAGCTCACAACGAGCTTGTAGATCTGCTATTTCCAGCATGCAACCAAGTGTAAAATGACTTATACTGGATCTCTCTGGTCCACTAGTCCCTTCCTAACATTTTAGTCTAGTTTTTTAATTTGTTGACGAAATTGTCAATACATTTAGTCTTGGTTTTAGTCATCATAGCTTAGTTTTTTATTTAGTTTCCATTTAGTTTCTGTCAGTTGAAAAAGGTAGGAAGGAAGGAAGGTACTATGTTTACCCAGGGTAACTGGACTAAGCATCAGACACTTGTTTACAGCCAGGCCCTGCTCATAGAACATTTCATGGTAGTGGTTCAATGCCTTGTCCAATTAGGGCACTTCAGCGGTGGTCATTTTTAACGTGTCGGACCGCTGATTCGAACTGGCGACCTTCTGGTATCAAGACCGCTCCGCAATTCCGTTCGGCCACCGCTGTACCACATATTTTCCGTCTTAGTTTTAGTCTAAGACGAAATCAACAGTGGAGCGAAGGCAACAGCGTAGAGTAAAGTGTGACTGACCCAGCAGGGGAGCGACTCCTCTGGAGACGACGTAGGGCAGACACAGGGAGAACAGCAGGACGCCGATGACCGGCGCCGCCAGCCTCCGCACGATGAAGTGCAGGTCGATGTGACGGATACCGTTGGCATAGACCTATACAGGAGAGACACAGGATGATCATGTCAAACACATGCCAGGGAGACGGATACCGTTGGCTTACATAGACCTATACAGGAGAGACACAGGATGATCATGTCAAAACACATGCCAGGCTGACGGATACCGTTGGCTGACATAGACCTATACAGGAGAGACACAGGATGATCATGTCAAAACACATGCCAGGGTGACGGATACCGTTGGCATAGACCTATACAGGAGAGACACAGGATGATCATGTCAAACACATGCCAGGGAGACGGATACCGTTGGCTGACATAGACCTATACAGGAGAGACACAGGATGATCATGTTAACCCATTCTGACCGGGCACCCATTTTGGTGTCAGCATCATGTTATGCTTTAGCTATTTAAAAATAGCAGATCTACAAGCTCATATCGCGCCACCGAGTGTCGCGATACGAGCTTGTAGGTCTGCTATTTTTGAAAAATCGAAGAGCGACTGACATTTTTAGAATCTGATCTCAGGTCAGAATGGGTTCATCAGACCAGTGTGTGTCCGGCGGAAACCTCGTATGAATCTGATCTCAGGTCAGAATGGGTTAAAACACATGCCAGGGAGACGGATACCGTTGGCATACATAGACCCACATACATAGATGTCACAGGAGACACACAGGATCATTTTGGACATTTTGATGGACACTTTTGATTCTTACCTGCTCAATGACAGTTTTGAGCCACCACTGAGGCCCCATGAGGGTGATGGCAGCGATGATTTTGGCATGGAGCACGCCCAGAGCCCAGTCCTGAAACACAGGCAACGCCACACGTCTGTTAGAGCTTTGACTGTCTGTAAATGTTCCCTTTAAACCCGTTTAATTGAGACCCGAGACCAGATTCTACAAAATGTTGACAGTTTATTCTGAAAAACGTATCAGTGGTGCTCAAACTTTTTCATGTCAAGGTCCCCCAGAATTATCTCTATTTGGACCCCCATCTGAAAATATATGAACACACCCCCTCCCCCCCCAGAAGCAAATATTTGAGAAAAGAAAAAAAAACATTTGCTGTGAAAGAATATATATTCAAAGATGGATGTACAGCGTACACACATTTTCACGATTGTTAAAAAATACGCGCTCATAGCTCATAGCTATGAGCTCATAGCTCATAGCTATGAGCTCATAGCTCATAGCTATGAGCTCATAGCTCAGAGCTCAGGCACCCAGTGCCGCGCTATGAGCTTGTAGATCTGCTATTTTTCAACAGCTAAAGTAGTAGTTCAAAGCTGTAAGGCAAGACAAATGGGTTTTAACCCATTTTGGTGTTAGCATTATGTTATGCATTAGCTAGCCTCGATACCCAGGCTTTCATTTCGTCTGCGCGAAAGATGAAAGCCTGGAAAAAGCCGTGGGCTGAACCAGTCTAAAAGTGGGAGTCAACCCTTCCGGGTGGGCGTCGCTCTAAATGATGTGACGTAGCGCTGCACTAGGGGGGAGAGGAGGGGCCGGGGGTGACGGACAGATCGATGAGATCCAATCAGGGTGCGCGCATTTCTGAGGCGCGACCCGCCCCTCTAGACCAGAAATGTCTCTGCTTAGGTCAGTCTATGCATTAGCTATTTTTGAAAAATCGAAGAACGACTGACATAGAAACATAGCTTTTTCAGAAAACTGTCCGGATGTAGAAGACCTTTGTAGAATCTGATCTCAGGTCAAAATGGGTAAAAAAAAAAACGAAATCAAAGTGCTGATAAAATGAGTGTGTTTGTGTGTTGAGACGGTATCCGGGCCGTACCTGCCAGGGGTAGAACAGAGGCGTCTGGTCCAGGGGAACTCTGAGAGGAGCCACGATGACCAGCTCGAACAGCAGACCCAGCAGGAGAGGAATCACACCGGCCAGCAGCACCGCCACCGCCACGCTCTTCACGATCTGCAACGCCAACGCATGGAATGAAGCAACGATCATCTAACGCCAACGCATGGAATGAAGCAACGATCATCTAACGCCAACGCATGGAATGAAGCAACGATCATCTAACGCCAACGCATGGAATGAAGCAACGATCCTCTAACGCCAACGCATGGAATGAAGCAACGATCATCTAACGCCAACGCATGGAATGAAGCAACGATCATCTAACGCCAACGCATGGAATGAAGCAACGATCCAACAGCAACGCATGGAATGAAGCAACGATCATCTAACGCCAACGCATGGAATGAAGCAACGATCCAACAGCAACGCATGGAATGAAGCAACGATCATCTAACACCAACGCATGGAATGAAGCAACGATCCAACAGCAACGCATGGAATGAAGCAACGATCATCTAACGCCAACGCATGGAATGAAGCAACGATCCAACAGCAACGCATGGAATGAAGCAACGATCATCTAACGCCAACGCATGGAATGAAGCAACGATCATCTAACGCCAACGCATGGAATGAAGCAACGATCATCTAACGCCAACGCATGGAATGAAGCAACGATCCAACAGCAACGCATGGAATGAAGCAACGATCATCTAACACCAACGCATGGAATGAAGCAACGATCATCTAACGCCAACGCATGGAATGAAGCAACGATCATCTAACGCCAACGCATGGAATGAAGCAACGATCATCTAACACCAACGCATGGAATGAAGCAACGATCATCTAACGCCAACGCATGGAATGAAGCAACGATCCAACAGCAACGCATGGAATGAAGCAACGATCATCTAACACCAACGCATGGAATGAAGCAACGATCATCTAACGCCAACGCATGGAATGAAGCAACGATCCAACAGCAACGCATGGAATGAAGCAACGATCATCTAACACCAACGCATGGAATGAAGCAACGATCCAACAGCAACGCATGGAATGAAGCAACGATCATCTAACGCCAACGCATGGAATGAAGCAACGATCCAACAGCAACGCATGGAATGAAGCAACGATCATCTAACGCCAACGCATGGAATGAAGCAACGATCATCTAACGCCAACGCATGGAATGAAGCAACGATCATCTAACGCCAACGCATGGAATGAAGCAACGATCCAACAGCAACGCATGGAATGAAGCAACGATCATCTAACACCAACGCATGGAATGAAGCAACGATCATCTAACGCCAACGCATGGAATGAAGCAACGATCCAACAGCAACGCATGGAATGAAGCAACGATCATCTAACACCAACGCATGGAATGAAGCAACGATCCAACAGCAACGCATGGAATGAAGCAACGATCATCTAACGCCAACGCATGGAATGAAGCAACGATCCAACAGCAACGCATGGAATGAAGCAACGATCATCTAACGCCAACGCATGGAATGAAGCAACGATCATCTAACGCCAACGCATGGAATGAAGCAACGATCATCTAACGCCAACGCATGGAATGAAGCAACGATCCAACACCAACGCATGGAATGAAGCAACGATCCAACGCCAACGCATGGAATGAAGCAACGATCATCTGACGCCAACGCATGGAATGAAGCAACGATCCAACGCCAACGCATGGAATGAAGCAACGATCATCTGACGCCAACGCATGGAATGAAGCAACGATCATCTAACGCCAACGCATGGAATGAAGCAACGATCCTCTAACGCCAACGCATGGAATGAAGCAACGATCATCTAACACCAACGCATGGAATGAAGCAACGATCCAACGCCAACGCATGGAATGAAGCAACGATCCAACACCAACGCATGGAATGAAGCAACGATCCAACGCCAACGCATGGAATGAAGCAACGATCCTCTAACACCAACGCATGGAATGAAGCAACGATCCAACGCCAACGCATGGAATGAAGCAACGATCATCTAACGCCAACGCATGGAATGAAGCAACGATCATCTAACGCCAACGCATGGAATGAAGCAACGATCATCTAACGCCAACGCATGGAATGAAGCAACGATCCAACGCCAACGCATGGAATGAAGCAACGATCCAACGCCAACGCATGGAATGAAGCAACGATCATCTAACGCCAACGCATGGAATGAAGCAACGATCCAACGCCAACGCATGGAATGAAGCAACGATCATCTAACGCCAACGCATGGAATGAAGCAACGATCCTCTAACGCCAGCGCATGGAATGAAGCAACGATCCAACGCCAACGCATGGAATGATCCAACGCCAACGCATGGTGCATGCATTTTATACCTCAATGATATATGTAGTGTGTCAAAAGTGTTGAAATTTGTTTTATTTGCTGACGACACAAATGCCTTCTGTTCAGGGGAAAATCTGCAGCTGCTTTTGCAGGTCACCTCAGCAGAATTGAGGAAATTAAAATTAAATTGGTTTGATATAAATAAATAAATTATCACTAAACTTGAACAAAACTAAGCTCATGTTATTTGGAAACCGTACAATAGATACACAAGTACAGTTGTCTATAGAAAATGTTAACATTGAAAGACTATATGAAAATAAATGTCTGGGTGTATTATTGAACCACCAGGTCTGCTGGAAACCCCATATAAGCTATGTGAGAACAAAGCTTGCACGGAGCATTGCAGTTCTAGGGAAAACTAAACACATTTTAGATCATAGATCACTACATTTATTATATTGTCCTACCATATCTCAATATTACTGTGTAGAAATTTGGGGAAACACCTATAAAAGTAATCTAAAACCACTATGCATCCTGCAAAAAAAAAGCAATCAGAATAGTCAACAAGGCAGGATATCTGGATCACACCAATATACTATTTTTACAATCACACATCATGAAGCTAATGGACCTTGTTGAATATAAGACTGCACTAATTATTGTTTAGAGCAAGGAAAAATATGTTACCCGGTTATTTAGTTAAAATACCGTTTTTTACCAGTCGTATCGATTTTATTTCTGCTATTGCCGAGATTGTTTTCATTTGCTCTATTTTCATGTCTTCCTTTAACCCATTCTGAACGGGCACCCAATTTGGTGTTGGCATCACGTTATGCTTTAGCTATTGAAAAATAGCAGATCTACAAGCTCATATCGCTCATATAGCTTGTAGGTCTGCTATTTTTTGACAAATCGAAGAACGACTGACATTTCTAGAATCTGATCTCAGGTCAGAATGGGTTCATCAGACCAGTGTGTGTCCGGCGGAAACCTCGTATGAATCTGATCTCAGGTCAGAATGGGTTAAAGTACCGGTTTTACCAGTCGTATCGATTTTATTTCTGCTATTGCCGAGATTGTTTTCATTTGCTCTATTTTCATGTCTTCCTTTAAGCAACGATAAACCGGGTTGTTATAAATATATGTGGTGTACTCATGTATATATACTATTAAGTTAAATGCGTAAAAGCAAAAGGGGGTATAGGGGCCTAATAAGTTTAATACTTCACCCTACTCCTTTTCGGACATTGTTAAGAGTATTTTCTTCTTTTGTTCCAGTGTTTCAATGTATTTGATAATGTTCGAAATAAACTCATTCATTCATTCATTCAATGAAGCAACGATCCAAAACCTCACGACTACCGGAAATGTAATGACGACGTTGTTTGACCATGTTTTGGGGCCCCAGAGCCATCCAATAGAAGAGGTACGACATTGAGGGGGCAGAAACCGAGCGCTGTTCATGCAGCCTGAACTGAGACAGGCTGGAGTTGGAAAATAATACATTGTTTTCAACGAGGGCGGCACAAATAAGAGCTATTTTTTAAGCGTGTGTGCAACATGACAACTGTTTTTAAAGTATTGTACAGTAACAAGTACAGTCTCTTTAACCCATTCTGAACGGGAACCCATTTTGGTGTTAGCATCATGTTATGCTTTATCTATTGAAAAAATAGCAGATCTACAAGCTCATATCGCGCCACCGAGTGGCGCGATACGAGCTTGTAGGTCTGCTATTTTTGAAAAATCGAAGAACGACTGACATTTTTTAGAATCTGATCTCAGGTCAGAATGGGTTCATCAGACCAGTGTGTGTGTCCAGTGGAAACCTCGTATGAATCTGATCTCAGGTCAGAATGGGTTAATGTTTATGTTGTACGATTACTACAAAACAATCTAAGATAAAAGGGATTTAAGATCATTAAAGCTGGGCTGTTGCCGCCTGGGTCCCAATGCATTTCTGCCTATACTTCCAGTCCAGGACTTGTCCCATGCAGTTGGTTGTGCGGTCCCCATTCTCAATAGAAGTCTATGTAGGAGAGACGCCATTGGACTGAAGCCCCATGAAGTGAACCAATAGAAGTCTATGTAGGAGAGACGCCATTGGACTGAAGCCCCATGAAGTGAACCAATAGAAGTCTATGTAGGAGAGACGCCATTGGACTGAAGCCCCATGAAGTGAACCAATAGAAGTCTACGTAGGAGAGACGCCATTGGACTGAAGCCCCATGAAGTGAACCAATAGAAGTCTATGTAGGAGAGACGCCATTGGACTGAAGCCCCATGAAGTGAACCAATAGAAGTCTATGTAGGAGAGACGCCATTGGACTGAAGCCCCATGAAGTGAACCAATAGAAGTCTACGTAGGAGAGACGCCATTGGACTGAAGCCCCATGAAGTGAACCAATAGAAGTCTATGTAGGAGAGCCGCCATTGGACTGAAGCCCCATGAAGTGACCAATAGAAGTCTATGTAGGAGAGACGCCATTGGACTGAAGCCCCATGAAGTGACCAATAGAAGTCTTTGTAGGAGAGCCGCCATTGGACTGAAGCCCCATGAAGTGAACCAATAGAAGTCTACGTAGGAGAGACGCCATTGGACTGAAGCCCCATGAAGTGACCAATAGAAGTCTATGTAGGAGAGCCGCCATTGGACTGAAGCCCCATGAAGTGAACCAATAGAAGTCTATGTAGGAGAGCCGCCATTGGACTGAAGCCCCATGAAGTGAACCAATAGAAGTCTACGTAGGAGAGCCGCCATTGGACTGAAGCCCCATGAAGTGAACCAATAGAAGTCTATGTAGGAGAGACGCCATTGGACTGAAGCCCTATGAAGTGAACCAATAGAAGTCTATGTAGGAGAGACGCCATTGGACTGAAGCCCCATGAATTGAACCAATAGAAGTCTACGTAGGAGAGCCGCCATTGGACTGAAGCCCCATGAAGTGAACCAATAGAAGTCTATGTAGGAGAGACGCCATTGGACTGAAGCCCCATGAAGTGAACCAATAGAAGTCTATGTAGGAGAGACGCCATTGGACTGAAGCCCCATGAAGTGAACCAATAGAAGTCTATGTAGGAGAGACGCCATTGGACTGAAGCCCTATGAAGTGAACCAATAGAAGTCTATGTAGGAGAGACGCCATTGGACTGAAGCCCCATGAAGTGAACCAATAGAAGTCTACGTAGGAGAGACGCCATTGGACTGAAGCCCCATGAAGTGAACCAATAGAAGTCTACGTAGGAGAGACGCCATTGGACTGAAGCCCCATGAAGTGAACCAATAGAAGTCTATGTAGGAGAGCCGCCATTGGATTGAAGCCCCATGAAGTGAACGCAGTTTGCGTAACTCTGTCTATATAACGACACTGTGCACTGCACCCCCTGTGGTGGTGTGGAACGCGTGTGTCGAAATTGAAGTTGTTTCTCAAGTTACGTGGATTACAACAGTAAATAGACACAGACAGACAGACAGACAGACAGACAGACAGACAGACAGACAGACAGAGACAGACAGACAGACAGAAACAGACAGACAGACAGACAGACAGACAGACAGACAGACAGACAGACAGACAGACAGACATGTCAGTTACCATGCTGGTCCATTCGTGCACTTTGGTCCAGATGACATTAGGACCCTGGGGCATCCAGGCCATCACCACGGTGACGGCCCTGATTGACAGCCAGCACACGTAGAGGCCGCTGGCCGCCGTGTACAGCTCGTGCACCTTGGCCCCGCCCATCCACAGTGACATCAGCCAGCGCCCCGCCCACACTGGAACGGAAGGGAGGAACAGAGAGAGAGAGAGAGAGACGAGCACATTTTCATTATTTTTATTCATAGACTTTGTGGAGTCAAATTTAATTTAGTTTTAGTCATCTAAAGCAGTGTTGTTTTCGTCGACTAAAACTAAGATGAAAGATGTTCGGCGACTACCTTTGGATGAAAACTAAATGGAAACTAAATTAAAACTAAGCTATGACGACTAAAACAACGCGTCGCGCTGCAACGCGTTGTGAGCTTGTAGATCAGCTATTTTCAGCAAGTGTAAAATCAGTCATTACGACGACATCAAGGCCCGCCAAAATACATTTTAGTCGACAAAATTAATTGTAGATTTAGTTGACAACATTTTTTGGTAATTTTAGCTGATCTACAAGCTCACAATGCGTCGCGCTGCAACGTGTTGTGAGCTTGTAGATCGGCTATTTTCAGCATGTGTAAAATCAGTCATTACGACGGCATCAAGGCCCGCCAAAATACATTTTAGTCGACAAAATCAACTGCAGATTTAGTTGACTAAAAGTTTAGGTAATTTAGTCGACTAAAACTAGACTAACACCAAAACATTCCAGGTGACTAAAATGTTACTAAGAAAACTATTCAAGGCCCAGGCCGTAGCGTAACGGTCTGGGCACCGGACTGGTGATCCAGTCGCGGTGTGCCGCGGGTTCGACTCCCGGACCCGACACGGCCTTTACCGCATGTCATCCCCCCATCTCTCTCCCGTTTCCTGTC